>NC_142924.1:15953214-16267857 GCF_054131065.1 Drosophila arizonae
AGTACTAGTACTTTTCAAGTACTAGAGACTTGTGCTTTGGAATGTACACATATTTTAACCATATGATTACGCTCTGAAAGTTTCATTAAGATCGTATGTCTACAAAAGAAATTATTCAACAAATAAATTCTCATATTATTGCCCACATTGCAGCGCAGCCCAAGCGCAGTCGCTGCTAACTGCGCAGTCAGCAGAGCACGTGCTTATAAGTGCATGTGTATGTATGTGTGCATAAAAGAAGTCCAGACTGATTAGAATATCAGCTTGGAGGGTTCAGGGTATCTCCTAGTCGAGCAGTCTCGACTGGAGCCTTCTTACTTGTTCATTTTCTATATTATTATTATTATCATTATCATTGTCATTCTTATAATGCTTTGTTTATTTTCATTTCTCTTGTCACTTTCATATTCATTGCAAATAATAAACATTCTTTTAAATTCGTTATTATAGATATGTATCATAATTATCATTATCATTAATACACTCCTTTACATATGTATTATTTTAGCCAAATTATTCTCCGGCTTTCATACTCCGTGACGAATTCACTATACCCGTAGTGTATCCACACAAAGGGCAACAACTACATGTTTCATAAGTAATCTATTTGTAGCCAAGCAAGCTGGCTTTATTTTAATTGACTCTTGCACACACAGACACACACACATACAGAAACAGACGCACGCTGCTTAGTAAGCCACACGAAAGCCTAACCCAAAATATCTATCAACTCAGAGCTGAGACCCAAATCAAATTCAATTCAATTCAATTATGTTTGCTAGCAAATGGCACTCAACTCTTTATTTACAACAAAAACGATTTGCACAAAGCAAATCCACTGAAACAATTCCCAAGCCCAAGCCCAAGTAGCGACGGCTCAAATCCTCGGTCTCGGACTCTCTCATCCTCATACTAATTACAATTGCTTCAAAGCTCCGAAGGCGACTAAAAAAAAGGGGAAAACGAAAAAATCACTGAACAACATTTTTGTTGAAGCCCCCCAAACAGACAAAAAAAAAGCAGAAAAAGGTCAGCTGCTGCATAAGGACACAATTTTCCGCTACACCTGCCTTGAATAAAGACCTCTAGCACAGGAGAACTGGAGCTCTGGCCTTTTTTTTTTTTTTTTTTGTTTTGAGCAGCCTTAGTTCAGCGCCTCTCTAAATGCCATGCTTAGCGCAGGACGATAGAGACTTCCACTCATGCAGTCCTCTTCCCCCTTCACCCACTCCCTGCCCGCCTACACGTCATCGGCTTGTCCCTGTGAGAGTGCAGTTTAATTGACAGTTGAAAACGTTGCTCAAAGCTGCAAAACTCACTTCAAAGGCTGCCGCGAAATGCAGCTGCTGCTGCTACTCCTGCTACTCCTGCTACGGCTGCTGCTGCTGCTGCTACTCCTGCTACGGCTGCTGCTGCTGTTGCTACTCCTGCTGCTGCAAAAAAAGGGGGGTAAAAAAGCCATTCAACTACGTTTGGCTACCATATGCCATTGTCCTGGTCGGGGATTGAAAATTGGTACTGACATTGAGGCTCGCTGGGTCCACAAGCTGGCCAGCTCTGCCTGTCCTGTCCTGTCCAGAAATTGAAAATGAAAACGACTCGCAGGAGTCGTACGGGACATTAGATGTGAGCTATTCGTAGTTATATATGGATATAGATATTCGTTTATTTTTTGCAATAGTATTTAAAAGTCTGCTTTTTATATATATTTTATTTTATTATTGATTTATATTAATGATAAATTGTTTCTATTATTTTTTATTTATTTTATTTTATTTTTGTTTTTATTATTATTATTTTTATAAATTTATATTTTTTTATTATTTATTATTATTTTATGATTTTTTACTATTTATATTTTTATTAGAAATACCATATTTACCATATATACCAGATATAATTTTTATTTTTCTACATACATTTTTTATTTATATATTTTATTTTATTTTATCATTATTATTTTTTATTTATTTTCTTTTTTTTTACATTTGCCAAGACTTTGATGAATTCCTAGAGCATTTAAAGAATTATTATTTTTATAATATAATATAATTGCCTGCAGCTTAAACTATTTGTTTGATAAACTGGCAGAGAATATATAGAATATATGTATATAATATAGAGCATTCGACTTAATAATATATCAAAATATGAATTTATTTATAATTTACTTTCCTAGCCAGCAAAATTTAAAGAATAAAACAATCATTTGTCATTCATTAAATGAAGTGTTGCTATAATTCAAACAGCGAATGCTAAGCTTAAGCTGAGAAAATCCTCAGAATATCCGCTTGCAGCACACACAGATTAATTCAGCTTTTACAATCACAATATTAATCGGTTTCCCACAGCCAAGATGACATTTTATGACAGCATTTTATTATATATTTTATAATTTATTTTATTTATTACAACTTACAGCCAAGTGCATTAAATCAAAATAAAAGTAAAGGAAACGAATCAAGCAGCCAAAAACACTTGAGACTTGAAGCACAAAGGTTTTCGAATTTTCCTTTGATTTTTTTTTTTTCGAAATTTTTAAGAGCTGCTAATAAAACGAAAGCCGCAGCTCGTTCTGCTCATCTGAGCAGCTAATAAAAATGCCAAATGCAGCATTTTTACTATGCACTATAAAATACCAAAATATATCTGCGGCCAAAGCAGGCGAGGGGTTAGATGGAGAGGGGTGGTGGGGAGGGGGACTCTTGGCAGTTATAGACAGTAAGCTGCTGGCCATGAACGTGCGCATGTAAATCAATGTAATGGTCGCTTTTATGGTACGACTTGTCTACCTCTCACTCACACACTCTCTCCCTCATTCTCTCTCTCCCTCTCTCTTTAGCAGTAAAGATTTTGTGGTACAATGAAGAAGATGGGAGCAAACGCAGCGCATCGCGTTGACAACAAACTGAATGAAAACTGAATCATCCATATCATTACGTTGATGCAGCATCTCTAGCTTGAGGCTTGCACCATGGTCTGCCACTAAGTTAGTTACGTGTTTGCCGTGATAAAGCAGCTGAATGCTGCTGCTGCTGCTGCAATTGCAGCTCCTGCTGCTCCTTCTCCTGCTCCTCCTCTCGCTCCTGCTGCTGCGGTTCAGCAGTAACAGCCAATAAATCTCTGGCTAAATGCTTGGCAACTTTTACGTTGGCCAAATCGTGAAAGACATTTCCCATTGGCCACACGAAAGCCCGAAACTCCAGCGAGCGCATGAAGATTGAGCGCTCGCCGGCTTCGCAGCGCACATTTTTATGGTTTAAATACTTTGGCGCCAAACTTGAAATAATGCAACGTTTGCCCCTCGCCCCGCGTTCGCTATATAAAAAAGAGATGAGCGCACAAAAAGGAAAAAAAAACGTTAAACATAAAACAAAACGCGCCCAAAATCTGCAAAAGCAGCTTAAGTGGATTTTACGCTACTCTACAGCTCCAGCCCCTGCCACGCCCCCTGCGCCTTAGACGCAGCATGCAACTTAGCCGAAAAAACGAGCAAGTTTTGTGTTCCCTTTTTCCATGTACTTCTCCTTTTTGTGCTCATTTTTATCGTGGGTTTTTGCAGCAAATCCTTATAGATAAAGCGCGTTTTGCACTTGTCGAAAGCGCCGCGCGCCAAAGTTTATGAAATTTCTATTACATTGTTTTTCACTTTCTCCACGGGGCTGTAAATTCGTGAAATCAACTTAGGCACACTCAACAAAGAGCACAAAAAAAAAAAAAAAAGAAAGGAGTTGCGAACGTATGCAAAGCTGACAGCAGCAACACACGGCGTATACGCAATGTCTTCTGGAATTGCCAAAAAGCTGAACTTTTCTCGCGGGCCAGCCTGTCAAACTGTTGTAAACGCTCGCTGTGCTCCGAGTTTTGCTGCAACAAATATCACCACAACAGAGTTGAGCTGCCAGAGAAGTTTATAATGCGACCCGCACACCTGATGCAGTCACTTGCGAAACTCTTTAGCCAGGTGTAAACACACACATTTATACATTTGCAAATAAATCAAGCAGACTAAGCTGGCTTTACAATCGACTCTGAGCAAATGGCTTATGTGGCTCTCGCTCGGCTGCTGACTTCTTATAGATTTCTGACAAGCAAACTCCAGCGATTTTCTTATCCTCAACTATTTGGTAAACATTTTTTAGTAGCTCGACTTCATTTGCCTCATATTACGCCCATCAATAGTTGACTTATTCGATTGATTGCTGGCAGGCTGGCTCGCGTGGCGTATACGTAATTTATGTTTACCGCAGCCAAGTGGGCGCTTGAGGAGCGCCCTCACGAAAACCGGGCAAAGTCAAACGAAGGCAAGCTACCACAAACGCCGCAGCGCAACTTTGCCAGCCAAAAAGGCGAAAGGAGGCAAAAACTCGCTCGGGCAAGGACAACTTTTCGTTTGGCTCTTCCAAATGAAATTTTGCGGCTTTTGTGGCGGCAATTGGTTGCCTGTGTGGCCAAATATTGTTGCAGGAAGCGTTTTTCTGTTAAGCGAGCAGCAAGCAGTTGTAGCTCAGCTCACAAGTTATGGGCTGAGATTGGACTCAGACTGAGTCGAGTAGGAAAAAGGCCTGCAGCAAAACGAGCTCCTGGCAGGCTCCTGCACATGTGAGCATATGCACATGTGGCCATAAGCAAATCGCATTTTCCTTTTTATGGCTAAATATGCTGCAAACAATTTCTGCAATATGCGCCCATGCGGCTCACATTCAACAATTGCATTGCACAAAATTATTTAGCTCTCTGTGGGCCCATAAAATTCCATGACCGAAAGTGTTGATGGCGTCTAAATAACTAAGTGAAGCGAACCGCGGCTGCTCTGAGCCGGCATGGCACTAAAAACGAAGGCAAATAGTTGGTATAAAAAATGAGGAAGAAGAAGAAAAAACAGTTCATCGCGTATATGAAATAAAACTAAGAACCTATAAAGCCAGCACAGCTCCCGCGATAGCAATGCAAATAAAAGCCAAGCCAAGCCAGCCCAAGCCAGCCCAGGCCAGTCCAAGCCAAGCCAAGCCAAGCCTGCGGTTTCCCAGTTTCCCAGTGGCAACTGGGAGCCGCCTTTGGCACCAAATGACAGTAGTCAACGTGGCGCGACCCTTGGCTATGCTGAGCTCTGTGACGACAGCAGAAGCATGGCGACGAATTCGCATTGTTTATTTAAAAACTACTCCATTATAGAGCACGAGTAGGCGAAAGAGGAAGAGAGAGAGAGGGGCAGAGAGAGAGGGGCAGAGAGAGAGACAGTTGGGTCAGCGCTGCTCAGCTTTATAAAAATGCAATTTCAGGGCGGACAACAGAGGACAGCGGCGGCAACAATAACTACAATTACAACAACAGGAACAAGTTGACTATAGCCCTGTAGTGGCACACACACACACATACACGCACACCGAGACAATAGTATAATCGCACTATAAATCCCTCGCGTCGAAACCCAAAACTTTACATTTGCTTTTGCTGGGCGAAGCGACAAAGAAAAAGACAAAAGATGCGAAAATCTCGACCAGACAACGAATTGTTGATGCTCTTGGCTATCTGCTTAAATTTTGAGAGCATTGGGAATCATTTCGGGAAAAATATTTTTATTGTCGCACAGTTATATGAAAAATATATTATTTTTTTGATTATTTTTAATAAGATTTAAGAATAATTATTTGAAAAGTTGTGTGAAAAATGTATAATTTATTTATTGGGATATTCATTATTATTAAATAATAGCTTTTGATCGTTTCTCAATGTCTACTCTCAAGCTTTCTCAGACAAAACTCAGAGAGCAGCCGATTCGTTGTCGATTGTCGATTCTTCAACGAGCTTGTTCGTTGTTTCTCGCTCGTTTGGTTGATTTAATTAAAGCAAAGAATATTCTGTGTATGTATTGGTATGTAAATGAGGCTTGTGTTCACTTAACAACTCATATCACTTACGTGAAAATTGATTGCATTGAGTCTCATCGTAGTTCTCCCAAAATGATGTTCGTTAAAAGATCATCACATGAAGTGAGAGCAGATATACAAGTATAAGAGCTGTAGCATAATTTTTTATATATTTTATTTAATTATGTATTATGAATTCATATTTATATTTGACATATTAATTCCATATACAGTGGTTCACAGCTTATTTCAACCAGCACCTCAAAAAAAAGGTTGCTGATCTATAAAATCTAAGCTATTGAGGATATCGAAAAAGCTGTGAGCCACTGTATAAAAAATTATAGCATTAAATAGATAAAAAATTCTTCTTCAATAGTTAGCCACCGTAAAGTATTTCAGTCTATCATTTTATCTCAAATACATAAACAATATTATCGCAATATAATTTCATAGCCAATCTTTAAGCTGACAAACAGTTTCACATAGTTCAAGTGCCGCTTTCGCACTCTGCCTTAGCTATAAAGAAAATACCAAAATTACATGCAACGAGCGCCCAAGAAGCGCTGCGGCTAGGAGCAGGCGAGCTGCACAGCTGCACAGCTGCTGAGCTGGTGAGCAAGGGAGGGCAAAGAGTCAGCAGCTAGAAGCCGCCAAACTGCATTGTCCTTGCGCAGCTGCATTGATAGCGGGGCCATTGCATAGTTATGGCCATGGTCAGAGGGAAACGTTTGCTTGTCTCCGCTGAGTGGGTGCCGTGTGGAGTGTGCGGGCGTGTGAGTGTATGATTCTGTCTGTCTGTATGTGTGTGTGTGTGTGTGTGTGCTAGTGTGTGTGTGTGGCCGCGCCGGGGCATAATGTTGATGATGAAAACGTGCGCATTGTTTTCAGATTTTCGGAATTTTAATTAAATTTGCATTGTTTCTAGTGGCACTTGACGATGGCCCAAGAGCTGCTCGCATTTAAATAAGTTTCATATTCTTTTGTTATTTGCCGTGTGGGCGTGGCAGAATTAAATTAGTCCAGCATCTTCCAAGCATGTAAATTCTAGTACTGAAATTAATTATTATCAAGTGACGAAAATTCAATTTAGATAAAACTAAACGAATATTTGGTAAATACTAATCCAAACCCTTTTCTGCCAGCAACTTTAAGAAACTCTCTATTTTATAGTCGAATTATTAAATGTGACACTCGAGCAGCACTCGACTCGAGTCGAATCGAGCTGCTGTCAACGGCTCATAAAAAATGCTAAACAAGTCAACAACGTGCGCCTTTCTCTTTCCCCCTCCTCCTCCACCACCTTCTACTTCTTCTTTTTTCTTAGCCAGCTGTCAATAAATATGAAAGAAAAAAGAAGCAAAATAAGAGAGAGCAACGAGTAGGAAAAAATATCAATCATAATAAAAAATACATAAACAAAGCAAAGTCGACAGCGGGCACATAAGCAAATGTAAATTTGTGTTCTTCACACACTCAGCCTCTGCCTCAGCCACCCTCTTGACTCAACCACCCCCACCCCACGGCGTAAGCAAATGTGACAGTTGTTTAGGGAGAGTATTGGGGAATTAGGTACGCCTGCTGACAACATCAAATACGTTTTGTCATTTTAAGCCAACTAACGGCTGTCTGTTGTCAATTGTAGGCTCTTAGCCAACTAAAAGCCTGTTCTAGCTTATTTGGGCGAGCACTTGAGTGAGTACAAAATATGGCTGGGGCTAAAGCAAAGGAGAAATAAATGAGATGGCATTAGCATCAAGAGTTTTGGGGACTTACACAAAGATCTCGCATATTTGAATGCCTATGGATTATGTATTAGGTCTAAGTGTAAATTAAATTTGATAATCTAATTTGAAACAAATAAGGGGCGGAGAAAATGGTAGATAGAGGGGCCGATACCTTGAGAGGGAAATGACCTTGAGGAAAGTCAATGACCTTGAGAAAGGTCAATGGCCTTGAGGAAGGTGAATGACCTTCAGGGACAATGACTTTCAATTGGAATAGAGAAGGAGAGAAGGATCACTAGCTCTTAGATCTTCTGAGATCAACGCGTTCATACATACGGACGGACGGACAAGCAGACGGACAGGGCTAAGTTGACTCAACTTGTCACCCTGGTCAAGAATATATATACTTAGTGGGGTCTGCCACGCCCCCTGCTGCATGTTACAGATTTTTACTGTCCTCTATTACTCTTTGATTCTCTCTCTCTTTTTCTCTATCAATCTACCTCTCTCCATATTCTATCAATTCACGTGACTCCGTTTGATTGATTTCTGTTCAGCATCTCCTTTATCAAAATCTATTAGAAATAATTAATGAAACGTCGAATATTGTGGAGCTAACAAAGCTGCTGCATTGACTATTTGGAGTAGCGCAGACTGATTTTGATACGAACAGACTCCAAGCTCAGTGCCAATATATCACGATTTTTCTCGCTCTTGTTGTTGTTGTTGTTCTTATTGCTGACCATTTATAATGTAACACACTACCATACACATACACACACACACACACACACAGAAGATTGCGCCACATACGAGCAGCAAAGTGCCTTTTTAATTAACTGAAAAAGGCTTCACAGCCAGTCAGGGAGTATTACGAAATATTTGCTCGTGTGTGTGTGTGTGTGTATAAAGCTGCCCACACATGTATATGATGTGTTCTTTACAACTATGTTGGATGATGTTTGCATGTACAGCGCGCTCTTTTTGTTTTGTATTTCTTTTGTTGTTGTAGCTCTGTTTAATAACCAACAACAAAATGTACAACAGCCGCCAAGCCATTCCACGCCCTGCCACAGACACCGCTAATTAATTATGCACTCGTAATGCTCACAGCAGAGATTTCCGAGAGGCGGCCATATAAGCTATATAAAAGTCGAAGTGAAAAATATAAAATATATTTTAAGCATATATAAAAAAGTATTTCTGTATAAAATATATTTTTTTAAATATTTTTCTGAAGACCTCTTTTATAATATATAGCTGTAAGGGGCTGAAAATGTCTGCTCCTTTGGTTAAAATAATGCAAAAATATATATTATTTAACATATTCATATGTACATACCTATATAAATATATTTATAAAATACAGAATATAATTTTTTACTTGAAATTTAATAATATATTTTTTAACTTTATTTATTATTTATTATTTTTCTTTTATTATTTATTTATTGAATTTTATTTTTGTTTATCAGTTTTTTGTTTTGTGCAGATTTAGTTTTAGGATTGAAAATATTGATTTATGCTGTTGTAATTTGATATTATTCCCTAGCAGAAATCCATATAATTCTAAGAAAAAAATCAGGGCATTCGTTGGCCGTTGTGTTGGCAATTGCAAACAGTTGCTTTTGTTGCATTTGTTTGACTTCAAGTGGCTGCCACGTGTCCACTTGCAGCATAAACAGAACATTTTACAATATTTTCTGCTCATTTTTATACACACACATATACATGCATACATATATATTTTTTGTTTCTGGTTTCTTTCTGCATAAAAATCGCAGCAAAACGTTTTTGGTAGCTGCAGCTGCTTTGGTAATGGAATGTGATGGTGACTTTTGGTCCCTCGGCAAATGCCAGACAACAGCAATGCTGGAGAGGGTACAGCAGCAGGAGGAGGACGTAGAGGAGCAGGAGTAGGAGGGGATGAATGTTGCGGAAGTTGAGGCAAAGTCAGCGCAAGATTGTTTGGTCTTTGTCTTTTGCTTTTGTTATGCAATTCTCGGCAAGTCCAAGTTTAGCGAGTTCGTTTTGCTAATGCCCTGTAGTTATAGGGAATGTGAGTAAAAGAGAGAGAGAGCGCTTAAAGACTAAGATATATGTGAATAGGATATATTTAAATTTAATTGGATTTCACTTTGTATAATTCTATCTATATCAAGTTTTCTGCTTATAAGCTTGGAGATTTTACAGAAATAAAAATAAAGTAGTATATGGAGTATATTTTTTTAATACTGTGTTCAGCTCTGAAAACTTATTAAATTTAATATTTTTCTTATAATATATATTTAAATTGTAAAATTATTTCAGAAAATTCTTACAGCTTCAGCTATACTTGATATCAATCACTCAATCTGTAAGCTAACTCTATATATTCTATATATTCTACAGAGCAGCTTCAAATCTTTTACTACCTTATAAATGCCTCCAATTTTTTTTCAGTGCCTCCCTTTTCGTTTGTTTATCTATGTCCCCCATATGCATAACAGAATGTGCACAGCTCGCATTCGTTGTGCGACTTTATGTGGAACTCAGTCTATCTCTTTCTCCCTCCCTGTCTCCCCCTCTCTCTAGCCCTTTCTATCTCCATCTGTGCATGCATATGAAATTGAATATTTTTATACAGCGAGATGCCATAAACGTGCGCATTTCTGCATACTTTAAGGCGTCAGTCGGGTCTATTGAAAAGCCGTTGGCCTTAGTTTCTATTCGGTCGGAAAATTTGCTGTGATAGTAAAATGTTTATTGTTATCTCCGAGTGTCAGCCTACGTGACAATTTCAATCTTTGTTAGCATTCGAGCATTTGAAAATGCAGCACAGCAACAACAACAAGACCGAAAAAACAATAATAAAATGAAAGGCTTACTCTATGCATTTCGGAATGCCAACTCTCGATAGCTGACAGTTTCTCTCTATAGAAATTCAAAAATATAGCCAAAAAAAGTGCAGAAAAAAAATTAAATGCAATTGTGAATGAGCTGCAGAAGAGCAGAGCAAAGCCACAACGTGCAAATGATATTCAATTGGAGAGGTTGATAAGGCAAGGTATAAACTATAGAGATATAGCCTGAAGCTTTTCAATTGCAGCAAGTCAGCAATGTGAGTAAAGCAGTTGACTTTAGTATATGTGAAGGAAAGATAAGAGAACTCTGTTATTATTATCAAATATAATAATATTAGCTAACCAGCTGGAATGCAATATGGCCTTATTATTTTGTTTGAACTCGTTTGGACTCAATCATTTATTTATTTAGTCAAAACAAAGTAAATAAATAAATATATAAATAACTACAAACTATATTTTTTTTTAATTAACTAAAAAAAGAATAAATAGATTTTTTAAAATAAATTTATTAATATATATAAAAAAAAATAAATAAATAAAATAAAATCACTACAAATAAATATTTATTGCTGCCGAATCTGAAATTTAGAAATCAGAGAACCTGAGCCAATGCTCAGTTTATAAGAAATATGTCTAAATAGAATAAAATATTCAAATTAATATATGATTGACACAGCTCGCTGTTGGCCAATTCTCAATGTCTGCAAATAAGGCCCCTTACATACCACTCTGAGAAAAGACTCAGAGAGCAAGGGAGTGCGTCGGTTCTTCAAGGTTGAAGTAAAAAGTCTTCTATGTGTGGGCTCTATGCGATTGTACCTGTGTCTGTGAGTGTGAGGATCGTTTAAATTGTCTCAATGCACGAACGTCAATCGTATCTCTACCTAAACGATGCTCGTTTTAAGACGGTTCTACTACTCAGAGCGAAAGAGACAATTTTAAGCCCCAAACTCATTGAAAATGGAAAATAATTTCAATTGATTTCTTATTTCGTTTCGTAAATAAACTCGATAGGCTCTATTGTTTATTTATTTGTATATATTATTTATTTATATTTTATTTATATGTGTGTAAATATTTTAAATTGATGAAATTCATGTCAGACTGCGACTATTATGTGAGTTGAATGAGATGACGTTGCATGTCAAGCACTCAGGTGAACTTTTGCGGTAGAAAGCACAAATATCCACATATACATATATATAAATTTATATGTGTATATTTATACTCACTGCCATATAATCTTATATGTCTTGCTGCATTATTAATCGAGCAAGCGTCATTTTAATAACAAGCTGCAGACAAGTTTGCTAGCAGCAGAAGCACTTAACGTTTTCCTATTTCCAGCTTGATGACGGCACAAAAGATGGCGAAAATTAGACAGGAAATTTGTTGTCTGAATGGGGGAGAACTCGTCAGGAAAGTTGATTTATTATGTTGACGCTGTGAAATGGTTTGCACATGGATTCCCTTGTCTACTTTTATGCGTTTCATTTGTTTGCCAGCTTGCTGCAAAATGCATTCACAACATTCTTTTGTTTGTTATTGTTGTTGTTGTTGTTGTTGCTGCTGCTGTTGTTTATTTGTTGTTTATGGCAATTTATTTTCATGCGCTTCACAAAATGCAAAATTATGCCTTGAGGCTTAAGAAATTTCAAACGAAATATTTTTGCAACAAATTAAGTGTTGGCATTACTCTGAGGCAATTTTAATTGATTTTTCAACAAGTTTCTAATTGATGCGAAAAATAACAGAGCAGAGAAATAAGACGAGTTTAATTGAGTTCATTGTTTAATACCCTAAAGATATTGTTAGGGTCGTTGGAGTTTTCAGTTTATATTAATTATTACGAGCTATAAATAATTGCTAAAAAAAAATAATAATAATAATAATAAATAATACAAATCACGGTAAGAAAAATATTGCTTGTGGATTAAAAAACCAAAAAAAAAAAAAAAAACAAAACAAAAAAAAATTATTAAAAAAAATGCAAAAATTATGTTAGACTTAAAAAGAAAATCAATTTAATTTTTGAAAGAAATTTATTAGACAGAATTCATTGACGGTAAACATAGAGTGAATTATAAGAGTATACATATTTTTATATCTATGAATATAAATTAATATATGTATTTTAATTTACAAAAATATCTTTAAGATGCCTTACGAAATTGGTGTTTAAATTCATTATATATAACGAATTGATCAAAAACTTCTCTGTCTGCAGGAGCACTCAATTAAATTTCTTAAATTTTATTTCCTCTCACATGCCCAAACAAAGCCCTGAGCAAGCCCCGAACATTCCACAGGCCATGGACGGGCACTCTGTAATAAAGCAATCAGTCGAAAAATTAAAAAACCCATACAAAAGATGACAACACACCCAGAGACACACGCACACACCCACACTCACACACACAGACACATACACACACACACGTAAAAAGCGTTAATAAAAGCGTTGAAAAAACACACGCTTGCTATGCATTTTGTAGCTGCAATCCATGGGATAACAGGATTCGTTTGGTTTAGGTTTGGGTGTGGGCTTTTGGGTTCTGGGTTCTGGGCTCTGTGTTCTGGACTTTGGGCTCTGGCATTAGGTGCTGGCTCAAACATCATATGGACGACCTTTCAGCACAACGGGACAGCCCCGTCTGCCACGTCAAACGCTTTGTTTACAATATGTCGGCACTTTTTCCCATTTTACTAACGAAAAGTGCCAAAAAGAAACAAGACGAGCAGCAGGAGCATAAGGGTTAAAGCGTTGGAATTGGTTCCACATTCAATCAACCATCTGCAGTAGCTGCAATTTGTTGTTTTTTTTTTCACGTTTGCGCATCTAGCCCAGACAGCGACCAAAAACAAAACGTTGGCCAGTTTTCGGTGGGTGCTTGGCTGCTTTTATAATTCCTTTGTACAATATTTGTTTGGCAATGAATTTAATTGATGTTCACAGCCAGTCAGCCAGACAGACGCTGCCTGCAGCTGGAGAGAGACAGATAGACAGACAGAGAGAGGGGGACAGTGAGCGGCCAGACAGCTGCTAACCATTGGCAAATGCGAGAGCGTGCGAAACTTCCATCAATTTGATTTTATTGCTCAGCGATAGAATCACAAAAGGTGTCGACCAGGCATTTGTGGTTTCACCATATACTATATATAAAGCGGAATGAGCTATGCCAATGTGTTATCAATTAATGTTTATTTACATTGCAAGAAATTCAACAAACATTTTTTTGAATATAGAAATGAATAGATGAATGAGTCTATGAATATACATATGAATATCAGTGTGACTTTAAAACATTTACAGCTGAAAAATGTATAGAATTTTTTTTTATTATATTACATTCATATAACATTAAAAACAAATTAAAATTTATGTCATAATTCAATTTTAATTTAATTTTAAATATTTAACTTTTTTTAGGATTTATATTCGTATAAAAAACGCAACTCTTATAGTTTTTTTTTTTTTTTTACCCTTTTAAAAGAAAATATAATCGTTTAATCTAATTGCATTGCCTTTTCGCAAATTCTTATTTATCAGCCAAATCTTTTTAGGCTCTCAGATTCGACTTAATTTTCTTTTAATTCTAATTTATTTACTAGAACTGTCTGAAAGTTTTCTGTCAAATGTTGGCTCTTGAGCGATCGCTGTTAAACTCATTAAACACTTTCAGTTCCAGCCATTAGGCAATCCCCTTAGCCAGTCCCCTTGGCCTAGCCCACGCCCACCCACTGCCTCCCACTCCAGTGGAAAATTAATTTGCGGTTCATGCTCACATTTCGCAGCCATCAAGTAAATGAAATTGGCTTTTGTCACATGTGGGCCTCGGGAGCTGCCTGGCAACGCTTCCGAGTTCCTCTAAGTAAGTGTCAGTAAGCCAAGGCTGTATATGTGAATACTATATAATAAAAACCTCACACACGCACACACACACACACACGCAGCTTATTATTAATAGACTTAGGCACACACAGCTAAACACACACACACACACAGAAAAAGAAAATTCGCTAAGCCCGGCAAAGGGAAATTTTATGCATGCGCCACACAAAACTTGACTAATTACAAATTTAGCCACAGGTTAAATGGCGAATTACTCGTAAATCACTTCAAGCAAAAGGAAATGAGCTAAACGCAGTTTAACAGCTAGAGAGAGATAGAGCGAGAAAGAGAGGAAGAGTGAGAGAGAGCGCGAGTTTGTTACCCACATATGCGTCAAATTGTGTGGCAAATAAACAACAACAAGAGGAAGCACAAGAGCTCTCAGAGATTAGAGATTTTTTTCTACCATCCACTTTGAGTAAATTCCGTATTTACTATTGCCTTCCTTTATTTTCTGCGTCTGTTGTTGCTTTTGTTTTAATAATAATCAATTGTGTTTATGCTGAAGATTTATGCCTTGCCAAGCAGAAACAATAATACACTTGTATGCGCTGCCAGAGTCTTTTGTCCTTTCACAAGGCTCAATTAATATTTCAGATGAATTGCAAAACTAAGCCAAATGAATGGCATCAGCTAAATTAAATATGCCAGCGAGCTGAACACACAACCAAATTGCAAATAGATAATTCAGAGATTGTTCAAGCCAAGGCAGCGACAGAGCCTAGGAGCATTCAATTATTAATAAGGAATCTACAATGCTCTAGAATGCCTACAATGCCTCTGTGTGTAAATATTAATAATTAACTAAATTAAAACAAATCGAAAATATTAAAAGCAAAAATACTATTTGAAAAATATTAATAAAAAAATATACATTATAATAAAAAAAATAAAATGTAAAAAATAACAATAAATAAACGGCAAACAGCAAGAGAAATTAAAAAAATAATAATAATATTATTATTATTATCAAATAAAAATATTAAACAACTTAATAAATAAAATAATATAAAGTTTTTAATTACATGTATTTATCATGTGCAATTATAGTTTATATACAAATTAAATGTTGAAAATTTAATATTACAAAATATTTATTTCTTACAATATTATATTAATAGTTAAAAAAAATCTTTTTCAATAACGATCTTTTGGTTCTTTTCCAATATATTAAGTTTAGTTTGTTTTCATATCTAATTTTACTAAACAAATTGAATTCAATTTTTTTTTTTTTTACATTCAAATTTAAGCTGCTCAATTGTTTTTATATTAATCTCTTTTTATTTAATTTTTACTTTTGATTTTATATTTATCATATTCATTAACTTATTATTGTTTATATGTACATTTTTTAAATTATTGCTAAAATTTCTTCGATTTCCTGTACTACTATATTTTGTATACAATTCGCCATATTAATTTATATTAATTTACAATTTATCTCATGTTTTCAGCAAAATATTTCAAAATAATCTAAATTTAGCCATGCAAACAACGCATCAAGCAATTTCCTTACACTTTTTGTTGTTTTTGGGGCTTGCCTAAATTTGTCTAAATTAATATGCAATTAATGGCGCCACTTGCTGACTAAAGACGCCCACAATGGGCCCCTCCCCCTGCCCACAAGCCGCGTGCCGGCAACTTTTCAGCACAGCGTGTGGACCACGCGACGTATGCGCAACGCGCTTTTTAATTTATGCACTTTTCAACTAATAATTTATGTGTGAAACAAACGAGGCGAGTGCCACGCCCAGTTGGCTGCTGTTGCTTCTGTTGTTGTGTTGCTCTAATTTTATGAATTATTGCTGATTAATTAGATTGTTAGGGAAAAGGCAACGATGAACGACGAACGCTCCTCGTAATATATTCACAACTTTCTGCTCTTTTTCTCGATTGTTGTTCGACTGCTCAGAGGGTTGAGCCAAGGGGAGGGCGGAAGAGGGCCGGCGATTGGTCAGCTAGGAAGAGGAGAGCTGGAACACGTAGCGGAAATGGTCTGTGCGGCGTGAATAACGGAAATTAATAAGAAAATAAATCACATGGCAGCCGTTTTTACTGAGCTCACACTGCCCGATCCAAAAAGCTAGCCCCCCTCTCGTCCAGCTCGAGCCCAACCCTGACTTTCTGTCAAAGGCAAAGACGCTGCGGAAGGAAGTGTCTAAAGTGTTGCGGTTGATTTACGGCATTTTATTCCAATTTTTTTCTAACCATTTTTCTCGTTTTCTTTTCTTTATTTTCCTATTTTTTTTCCCCAAAACGCGGAAGTGTTTTTGGTAGCTGCCGGATGTCCGGAAAAAACTGGCACAAGGGCAAGCAGCGTAGAGTGCGCAGACTTTTCACTTAGCTGGTGTCATAAGAAACGGGTTGATTCTGGCCAAGCTTGAGCCATGATAAATGCCTCATGAGTTATTAATTAGATTGCTTGTTTATTATGAGAAATACAATTTCCGCTTAATTTGCCACGGAATCGAATTGCATACTAAGCAAGTAAATGAAAAAGATGCGAGGATGGGAAGAGGAAAACAGTTGAGAATTTGTAGGTAGACTTGGTATGTAAAAGAATTTAATATCTTTATAACATTTAATATATAAATTACAATACATTTTTGAGACTTGAGCAAAATAATTGAAATATTTATATTAAAGCCTTTTTCGATGCAATTAATCAAGTCAGCAGTGCACTCAATTCAGCTCATTCTCCAGCACTTGTCGTGGTTATTTGCAAGGTTTTCCTGCTGCTTCCCACTACTCTCCGGTTCTCCACACATTTTCAAGAGTACAAAAAACAATTACAAGCGGCTGAAACCGCATTGGCGGCAAATTGAAAAAATGCAACAGATAAAATTAAAGAAAATATTTGCAGGCAGCAGCATGGCCAAAAGTAGATGCATTAAGCACACTCGCATTGTTGATGTTTAAAATATTTAACCAAAAGCTCATGAATGCGCGCACAGCAGCCAAACCACAATCAAACAGACAGAAAGAGTGAGAGAGAGAGAGAGGGACAGAGAGGGGAAGAGAGTGGGATGAGAGAGCGGGAGGTAAAGTGACAGATGGACAATCAATAATAACAACAACGGATTTTTATCATCAAACAGAGCTGAGCTGAAAAGGCTTATGGGCTAAATACATAAGATGAACTATTTTAAATGCCTTCATATCTGTTTTTAATGTGCGGCAGTTTTGCTGCGAATGAGCTGGGCAAATATATGTAAAATAAGAAATATATATATAAATAAGTAAAATACCAAATAATTTAAATCTGAGATAAGAGATGATGACTCTGGTTGCCAAATTAAGGGAGATATTCCCAAGTTCATTTAAGTGCACTGAATTCTGATTCTGATTATATTCAAAATACAAAGGTTTTTTATAAATTTTATTTTCAAAATATAAAAAAAATATATATATATAATAATTGGTAAAATGAGATAAAGAGAGAGAGCCTATTTTTATTATTATTATTTTTTTTTTTTAACAATAAATCAACATAAAAAAGAAAAAAATGGTAAAGCTTAATAATAAACAAATATAATAATTGTATATATTTAAATATAAATAAAAATTAAGTTAAATTATATATTTTTATAACAAATAAGCTTTAACAATAAGTTTTTTTTTATATATATTTTTTAATATTATTATTTATATAATTTATTGTTAGTCAGCTTAGCCCAACTTAGATGAAACCCAAATCCATTGGATCTTTAACAATTAGACAGCTTTTGAGCACTTGATGTTGGCCACAATTCGAAATGTGCTCAAATCTGTTTCGCAGCCATTGAAAATTTAGCTGTCCTTTTTGGGTGAGCCGCAGAACAGCGTTCGCTGCTGTCATTTATCATTGGTTTGCTTCCCGCTCTCGCACACACACACACTCAAACTCGAACTCTTCAGCACTTTGACTGACAATTGCCACACAAACACACACACACACACACATACACATAGAATTACCGCATGGCGAATTTTTGGTACCCTTTTTGCGGCCCTTCTTTCGAAATTGTTTCGGTTGGTTTCATATTTGGCAAAGTGGAAGAGCGTTAGAGCGAGAGAGAGAGAGAGAGAGAGAGAGTGTGTACACACACTGTATGTGTGTGAGTGGGACACATAAAATTGAAATACCATTTAAGGATTCGTGCAGTCATCATAATATAAAGAGTCATAATAATTTGTCAAATGCGATTTTTGTCTGCTGCGGACGTTTATGTAATGAGTTTTTATGCCCCTTTGCAGGCATTTTTGTTGCCTTCGCAGTCAGGCTGTGACTCGATGATGACGATGATGTTGACGATGTTGATGATAATGATAATGGCCATGATGATCGGAATAATTGCGTGTGCGGTTAATGTGATTTTTCAATTGATTTCTCGTGTGTGCAACGCTCATGAAATTGAGTTATAAATGACCAGTAAAACTGTGTTGATTTTTATTGGACATGGGCAACGGTTTATAACATCAACAGATTGTGTGGCAATCGCTCATGGCACACGCATGCAAAGCGCAGCACAAGCACAAGCACAAGCACAAACCAGAGCATTTGCTGGGCCTCTTCACAGTTGGCTTTAAATTTGAACTGTTCCATTCTCTTAGGAGCACTTAAAGTTAATTTTAATTATTAAAAACAATTCTTTTAAGTGCTATCAGAGATGTGAAACAATGATGAACATTTTGGGAATTAAATAATATTTAAGTGCAGCTATATTTAAGATTTTTTTATTCATATGAATTCAATATGAAGAGAAATATTTTTGATTAATTTTAATTATTAAAAATAAATTTATTAACAGAAATGTATTAAATGATACATATAAAAAAATAAAATATCTAAAAAATATATATTTAAAAAAATTAAATAGTAGTATTAAATAAAAAATCTTTAAAAAAAATTAATAATAATAAAATAAATAAAAAAATAACAAATATATTTCAAAAATATAAGTTAAATTTTTAAATTAAAGGGCAAAATAATTTTTTTTTTTTTTTTTTTTTTTTTTTTTGTATATAAATATTTGGTATATATACTGATATATATTTCTAGATGGTGTTAAAGAGAAGTCATTATTTATTAATATGGAAAATATTCAACATGAAATAGAACATAAAGAGTGATTTATCACAGTATATCATATTTAACTGCATATATTATATTTTATTAAATTCATATAAAATAATTCAGACTTACATATATTTCTGCCCAGCCGTTTAAAAATAATTTTCACTTAACATTGCCTATTAACATATTTGGATTTCAACTTTTAACTCCACGAATTATGCAAAAAATTTCAACACAATTTTTAAGCTAATGCCATTATGAGGCATTAACACATTTGCAAAAATTCTCAGACTAATTTGAATTCGTTTTCAAAATAAGGCGGAGGAGAAAGAAGAAGCAGCAGCAGAAGCAGAAGTTCGAGTGGTTCGGCAATGTCAGACCACAAAATCCGCACTTAAAAGTTCATTTCTGATGTTTTCATTTCCAACAAATTTAGCCATGAGAAATCGTGTGGCAGTTAGGTGGATATAGACGGCCGAAAGGTGTAGAGGTGTGGAGGTGGAGAGAATGGAAGGCTGTGCGTGCTGCTGCACTCCGGTTAGCGTAAATCATAGAGAAAAACTCTCGTAAAAGTAATAATGCGATTAAGTCTGCTTAAGCGACCCAAAGCGTACTTAACAAACTGAGCCTCAGATGGA
Source organism: Drosophila arizonae (assembly GCF_054131065.1). Classification (NCBI taxonomy): domain Eukaryota; kingdom Metazoa; phylum Arthropoda; class Insecta; order Diptera; family Drosophilidae; genus Drosophila; species Drosophila arizonae. The sequence goes on from NC_142924.1 coordinate 15,973,241, forward strand.
TGCCCGAGACGGATATAGATAGAAGACATTCGCGTCAGAGCCGGAGGGAAAGGCGGCCGAGGGGCGCTGGCAGTTTGTGTAAACTTTGGACACAAACAACAACAAGCAGAAAGAAGAAGCACAAAAACAGAATAAGATGTATAAGAAACGGGTAAAGCTGCAAGTCGAGGCGTGGCTGGGTTCGAGACGCGATAAAGATGCTGACGCTGTGGACAAATGAAAGATTAAAAGTCAAAATGATTAATTGTTGTTGTTGTTGTTTCTCTCCTTGTTGTTGCAGCTTAAAAGCGCGACGCAGTTCAAGAACCGCTCAAACTTTTCTCACACTGCAAAGGCGCAATTGATGGCGCGGCCTTCTGCGTCCTTCTGCAAAATCTTACAACGAAATTGATTTTCAACTTTGCTGCAGCTCTGCGGCTTTCGCCAACAATAAATGAATTTTCCCTGAACTAATATGTGTGAGCGCTGAAGTCCGTAATTGCAAGGGCGAAAGCTTCGTGCCGCTTCTATCGAATGTTCGTGCAGCTACTTCCATTTGCATAGCACTGCGCAGTGGCAACGAAATGTTTCGTGTATTTTGTAGATTTTTCACACTAAGCAGCTTACAATTATTTATTTATGTTCGCTTTGGGGTCTTAGGTGCTTGGCAACTGCTTTTGACAGTTGTTGCGGCTTAGCGGCCATGAAATGAACCTCAAAACAGCAGTTCTTAGCGCTTTCGCTGGCTCTGTCCTGTGTGTCCCGTGTGTCCTGCGCCTCCCATGTCCTGTGACAAGTTTAAGCTGAAGTTTTGCATAATTTGCCAAACGGCCAAGCGACTCCTCGGCTCTAGTAAAAGAGTAATAAAGAGAATTGACCAAGGTTGCATATCTAGAGGTTTTTTGGCGGTAGATCTTAAGTGGCAAATGAGATGGAAATGGGTATGTGAGAGAGTTTGCTTAGAGATTGTAATAATTGAGTGCCTAGCAAGTTATAGCTGGAGATTTTAAGTTGAAAGTCATATTGGTCTGAGAATGTTAAAGAGTTTGATTAGAGATTGTAGAAAGATATTGATACATGAATTTTAGGATAAACCTAGTTCATTTCCATTACATATAGGTGATATGAACAGTACTTTATACAATATAAAAATTATTTTCATATCAATCGTATCTCAATTCAATGTTATATGAAATTAAATTCATACTTATATTAAATATAACTAAATCGTCAATTTCAAGAATTTTTTATATATGTATTATATTTCTAAAAAATCCTATTCCAGTTAACAAATATCATATTCATATCATTCATATCACATGCAACTCAACAAGACATTAAATTCATATTCATATCAAAGACAGCTTTATATTCCCATCAAATAGAACTTGGAAAACTTGTTGTGAGCAAAGAAGGAAACTTTATAAAAAGCCCAACTAAAACAACTCTCTTTACTTGTTTACAATATAGCCTAAGACTTACAAAAGGGAAAACTGAAATGAAAACAAAAATGCTGGAATGTATTTTGTGATTTACTTAAAATGCCATTAGACTTGTCGACGAGCTGGCAGAGCATTGCAAAAACACTTGACACTCTCAGCTGGATGACTGAATGGTGCCACTTGGCACTGGCACCGCCCGCTGAGCGAGCCACGCCCAGGCCAGCTCAGCCAGCCCAGCCAAGTCAAGTCAGGCCAGCCCCGGGTAGGCAACCCCTTTTGACTATCGCATAAATACATGTTTTATTCATCAGCTGCAGTTGGCTGCCATTGCAACGGAAGTTAGTTTATGCCAAGTCAGGGACAGTGGGACAACGGGACAGCGGGACAGCGGGACAGTTGCCCTAGCAGCAGTCAGCAGCCACGCCCCCGTCTTCAAAAAAGTTAGTGAATTAAATCAAATTTACGCTTCAATTGATTTTCATGCTGACTTGAACTTGGGGCCAACTTGCAGCGACTGCTGCAAAATTGTTAAAGTTTCGCCTCGCTTACAGCATTTTGCTTGGCTGCTTTAATTGAAAGCAAAAACTTGTGCCACGCTCCAGCTGCAGCTGCTTGTTTGGCCAGTTTATAAATGCGTTACACTTTGTATTTGCCCGCATTCCATGGCCATAAATAATATTCGTACACTTTGTGCCAAACACGCTCATAAAATGCAATAAACACTTCATCCAATGGCTTTTTTCGATATGAGATGAAAACGATTTGGCCAATAGCAAAATTCTTTTTTGGTTTGGCAACCAGCTGAAACAAGATCAAAGCAGCACGGGGGGTGCGTGGTTTAACCCCAACTCCTGCTGCCAGCCAACCACACACAAACACACACACATCTACACGCTGCCATAATTTGAACGCCAAATACAGTTGGGCAAGTAATTGCAATTACGCCAGAATTATGTTGAGTTTGTCAACTGCAGTCGCAGCGTATGTCGATGCCAGCCAGCGGCAATTGAGTGGGAGATAAAGAGTCCTAAAAGGGGTTTAAGAAGGAGTCAGGACTATTAAGACAATATTTTATACGCCTGCAAAACTTTATTTACTTATTATTATATCATAATCCTTTGTTTTAAACAAGTTTGTACTATATTATTATATTATACATTATACTATACTTTATACTATACTATATATTATTTTATATTATTTTATTTCATATTATATTATATTATTTTATATTATATTAAACAACATTTATTTATATTTTACAGATTAAACAAGTTTTAGTTCCATTTTATTTTACATAAAATGTAAGTTTTGTTTAAATATTTATCTTTTCTGGCTTGTTTTAAGCCGCTCATATTTACAAAATCTTCAAGAGATTTAATTCCAACTTTTAAATACAACAAATTTTACATACGAGTATTTGCACTTGATTTATTGCATTTTATAGCTATTGACTGCAAATATTTACATTATTTTATTACAGTTATCTAAGGCAAATCCAAACTGCACATTCTGCAGGAATTCATTTTAATATTGCGATAAATCCAAAGATGTGCAACGAAAAGCCGAAGCAGCTTAAATATGATTTTTATTTGAAAATAACTAAGTAGAATATATACATATATATATAAATCCATTTGAAGATAAAAATAAATAGAATTTCCTAACACATATATTTTTTTATTATTTGTAAATGAAAATCATATTTGTTTGGCGTTACTTTAAACTATTTATAAATGCTACAACAAATTTGAGTGAACAAAATCCTGCAAAAATTGAAAAATGCTTCTTTGTGTAAAATAAATTTGCATGCACTGCATAAATTTTAAGCAATATAGAACAAAATAAAATAGTATAAAAACATAAAACTAATCGATATATAGTTCTACCCTTTCATTCAGATATTCTCTTTACTTTTTCACAGACTTTGCTGGCTTACAATGAGTGTGACAATGATAGAGCGAGATTATATAGGTCTCGGAATATGGAAAGTGCTTATGCTGAGTAAGCTCCTATATATATAATTCCATTAATATTATAGTAATAAAAAGAAAAACATTTACGCACTTGTTTTACCAAAGAAAACAAACCGGATGCAAGATTTTTATAAACCCTTTAAATAAATACCTTAAATACCTTTTCTCTTAGCCCACATTTCACATGCCAACACACACACACATACCCAACACAAGTAAGCCTAGCCACCTGTCACACACACACACACACCCACCTAGCTGCACTCTCAGCGCTGTGGCATGCCACGCAAAATGGATTAAATCAAAATCTGTTGACTGTTCTGTGCCGCAATGCAGCGCTGGCGTTGGCTGTGCAACTCATACGCCTCGTGGTGCTTAGACGCATAAATCAATTGAAGAATCAATGAAGTGCAGGCGCACGAGCCGAACCAAACCCAAACCCAAGCCCAAGCTCCGAGCTAGAGCAACGAGCCTGCAAAAATGAATGTCCCAATGCCACGATGCGGCCCGGCCCATCTCTGATTCATGTGTCTCGGCTGGCTGATAAACTAGTGAGAGAGAGAGAGAGAGAAAGAGAGAGAGAGAGAGAGAGAGAGACAGGAAGTGTTTGAGGAATAGAGTGGGAGATAGATCGTGGGGCAGTCACATAATTGAGCCAGAAATTTACAGGATGCGTGAAAGCTATTCAAAGTTGTTTGTGTTTATGCTATTCTTGTTCTTGTTTTTATTGTGTCCGTGGCTGTGTGTGTGTGCATGGGTGTGAGTGGGCGTTGTTGCTGAGACAGCATTGAGTGGCAACAATACACATGCGTGCTATAATTTAGCTATCTTTCACACATAATTCACAGCTGCAGCGCAGGGGGACGCGAGGGCGAGGGTGGGGACAGTCATTAGCATTGCTGCATTTGTCTGTGAAACGGAAACGGAAATCGCGCTGCATTCAAAATGCCAGACGACACACACACAACAACAATAACAACAACAAGTTGCCAGCACACAATGAGAAGAAAGCGCGTGGCGTTCAGAAGTGGGCAAATAAAATGGGCGTGGCAAATGCAAAATAATGCTCTAAGCTAATGTATGAACATATGTGTATATTAAAGTTTTAATAGAAATGGGTAGAAAATAAATAAAGAATAAAAGAATAATAATTACAATATGTCTAGAAAAATAATTACCAAAATATAATTAAAAATAAAAATTTTATATTGCAAAAATAAATATACAATAAATAAAATATACAAGTAATAACAAAAATATAAATATTATTTAAAGAAATACATGAAAAAAATGTAAAAAAAAAAAAAAATAGCTGAAAGTACAAAAGAGTAAAAATAATATTTATTTGAAGAATAAATAAGGAATAGTATTAAAAAAATATATATATATTTCAAAAATGTTTGGAATATTTTATAAAAATAAATAAATAATATTATTAAATACAAAAGAACTAACAGACATTTTTTAGTTTATAATTAAAATATGTATCTTTTATATACATACTAAATTATATAATATTCTTTTGCTTAATTTACTGATTTACTGAATATATTTATACAATAGTATAAATACTTGTAACTTCGTCTCTCTCTTTCTCTCTCTCTCTCTCTGTCTCTCCCTATCTTTCTCTCCCTCTCTCTCTCGCTTTCCCTTTGACTCAGCTAACTAATTCCTTGTCATATCACAGAAAGGTTTGTATAGCCATTTTTCGCCCTTAATCAAATATCTTTGCTGGCCATGCAACTAAAAAGGTTCAGCCTTGCATGAATAAACGTTTTGTAAATGAAATGCATAGACTACACTCGCACCAACACCAATATCTATCCCTCTCTCTATCTCTTTCTCGCCTTTTGTAAAAATACACTTTTAATATAATGCTTCAGGTAAAAACATTTCAACTATCTAAAATCCCCAAAAAATGAAAATAAAAAGCCCGCCCAGCTGCTGTCTGTTGCATCAGATGATGGGCCCCAAAAAATTGTGTATGCAAAATGCTTGAAAAATGCATAGTAGCCATGTTCGAGTGAAGAGGATGGGCGTGGCCGAGGTTCAATATTGAAAGTGCACTTGGTCGGTGCGGTTCAGCCGCAGCAACAAGAATAACAGCAACAGCAACAGCAACGAGACAAACAATTTGCAACAATGTTGTAATCAACAAAAATGTCATCATCAACGACAACAGCAGCAGCAGCAGCAGCAGAGGCAGAGGCAGCGGCAGAGACAGCAGCAGAGGTGCAAAGGGGCAAGTCCTGGAAAATGGTCAGTGACAACGTCAACCGGAGAGTTCATCGACGACTCATCAACACGTAAGCAGCACAAAAAATGCAGCAAGACAAGTGTTAAGCCAAGTGCAAATGAGCGACTAACAAATGCCCTGTAGAGCAGGTAAAAGAAAATATACGAAATTAAGTTAGAAGTAACCGAAGCTGCCTAGACTATAAATTGCTATACATATACCAATTTACATATATATATCATGTATAAAACACTCACACATCTACGCTGTAGCACCTCACTCGCACTCCCTCTAGCCTAGCTTATCCACAACTATTGCAACACATTTTATAGGGTATGCAAAATGTCAACAATTTTAGCCAATAGCTTGACCATAGTTGCCTGCCTGTTGTCAACACACCGCACACTCACACAGACACTCACACAGCATCGTGCGGCCACCGGAAATGTCAACACCAATACACACGCACACACACGCACACAGCATACGTTGTTGTCTGTGAGCTCTGCTGCTGCTGCTGTTGCTTCTGTCTCTCTTTCATAATTCAAACTTTAGCTGCTGTGTTGTGCTCGTCACGCCTACCGAATTTATGCAACAAAATATAAAGATAGAGTAGGTGTGCGAAGACGCCAAATGATCGATACAAAAATACCCTGTATTGAATATTTTTTAGAAAAATCCATATAGACTGAGCTGTCGGCTTATAAATTTAATTAAATACGTATATTCCATAGCTTGCAAAAAACTGTTAACACTTTTTCGTTGTCTGCAAAAAAGTGTCTTTCAGTGACACAGGCAAAAAATACTCAGACAGAAAGTGTTTTTGTCGCGTCTGGCTTAGCTCTCTCGCGCTCTGAGGGAGATAGTTGTTTCTGTTTTCGTTTCCTCAAGTCAAACACTGATCGTTTGCTTGAGTTAAATGAAGTAACGGTAAGTTGCGTTTGTATGGGTAATCACGCGCGATTGCTGCGTTCTTTTTGTATGTATGTATGCGTGTATTTACATGCACACGAAGGCAAAAACATTTTCTGCTGAGTTTGTTAGTCAAAGTGTTTCTTGCTGAGAGGCTTTGTGTGAGAGAAAATCGTGTTAGTTTTACGCGACACTCATGTGAGTGCGTCACACGAATGAGTCATCGCACTGCGTCTGAGCGAAACAGATGCTGAAGAAAAACAGAGAGTGACGCTCAGAGAGAGACGTGTCTACACAATTTTTTTTGAGTATGATGCGAGAAAGAGAATAAACGAAAAAACGCTCAACTCTCATTTGCAAGCTCTGGTATATTCTAAATATTAAAGCTATAACTGATCGACTTAGGGATACTCTGCAATAACTTATGAACCTCTATATTAATAGAGACCGACTTAATTATAGATCAATAGATTTAAGTAACGAAATACATAAATTGGGAGTAAAGTAAAAATTGATTAACTATGACCTACCCTGTAAGACATATTTTGCTTTAAAAATCATGAAGCTCAATTCAATATTTCACTTTAGTTTAAAATCGATATATTTATATTATTATATATTAAATTAATATTATATTTTATATGTATGTAATTACAACTGTTAAAGAAACATACATAAACATTTTAAACAAAACAAAAGATAAGCGAAAAATGTATTTCATAAAAATTGATCAACTAAAAGATACCCATTTTATACCTACTTCACATTGAGCTTTACCATTAAATAAAATTCTTCTATTTCATATACCCTATTTTCAACATTTTCAATGGGTATTGCGGTTGTAGGAGCCGTAAATAAAAACTTTACGAAAACGAAAATTAAATACGAAAATAAATTGATAGACTTTGTTTTGAGAGACTTGCTTCAATTTGGCAAGCCTGATTGCTTTTGGGCTGGCCAAAAGTTTCTGGCAAAATATTGAATTTAACGGAAATTCATCCGAAAAGAGTTTAGACCAACCAATTTCACTCGTTTCTGTAGAACATGAAAATCTGTGAAAATCATAAGAAGAACTGAAATTAATGTTGAGGCGATAGCATTAAATATTAGAACAGCTAATTTAGGTGAATAAGTAACTTTCTCCTGCTATTTGCTCGACTACAAAAGCTTCATTAATATAATTTACATAGTAAGTGTTTTCGGGCTACTTGAAAATGCCAGGCGAAATTCAGGCAGCACATAAATTAATTGCTTGTTTAAGTTTCACATCAAATGGAATTGTCTGTCCGTTCGCTGTGTGGTAAGCCACCCCGAGCCACGCCTCCGATTCGTTTGCTAGCACCAGCCCGCCTCTCTGATACAATTTAATATTTATTGCTTTTTATGCGGCTCGCACAAAACGCAGGCGTCAGATAAATATATACGACAAAAATAATAAGTATACGCTGAAGGAGCAGGAGCAGGAGCAGGAGTAGGAGGAGCAGCAGTTGGCAGCAGCAGCAGTATAGCAATAGCTAGTAAATCACTTGGCCCACAGACAAGGGACACTGTCCCTGCCCCTCCCTACCCCTTGCCAGAGCCTACTCTGCGCCATCTCCTTTTCTTTTGGCAACATAATAAGACGACAACAAAAGCGGTCGGCGACAGGGCGCTGGGCTCCGACTCCGGCTCTACGCAAAGCCAAAAATTGAATTGTTCTCAGTTTGTCAATGTGTCTGAAAGGGCTTTATAAAATTGATTGGGCGGCAAGGGGTGGGGACTGGCTCTAGCAGATAGCCGGGCAAAGCCTACTGCCAAATGAGGACTGCCATATGGATATGATATAATTTCATGCTAGAGTAGTCAAGGCTAAACAAGAAAAAATATGGAAAGCTGAAATGGAAAATTCTCCTTTAGTTTTACGTTTTAATTTCTCAGTTGTCAGCCGCAGAGAATGCCGGACAGCAGCCTAAAAGTTTCCACCAAACAAAATGCTCAGAATGACAAAAGCAGCTGAAGAAGAAAATGCGCTCAGCTGTATGTGTGCACGTGCATGTGTGCCTGTATGGGTGTGTGTGAATGCTGCTTCAATTCATTTTTGTGGCACAGCCTGCCCTGGATGCTTGGTGAAAGGTGTTGCACACCTCGAAGTAATTTGCATCATTTTACGCTTAACGCGCCCGTCCAAGCCGGCCAACACACAGTGCGTCTGGCGTTGCCAGACCAACTGACACACACACACACAAACAAAGGGAGAGACAGGCGCTGCCAAGGGGTACACCAGAATGCGAGTGAGCATTACGTGTTTGTGTGTGTGTGAGCTTGAGTGGAGAGTGCACCAACTGACTGACATGTGAACAGCTGCAGGCCAACGCATGTGGCCCGTTAAATTCAAGACTCGCACATGCGAGTAGCTGCTCCAGCTCCAGGTAGTTGTTAAAAAATATAGAGAATATCCCTCAAGAGTTTTAATTAGTATTAAATTATGGGGTACTCTCTAAGTTGAGAAAAAAAGAAAAAAAACAAGGGCATAAAAAGTGAGCGCAATAGACATCAATTACAATGGAAACTGGATGCTATCTCGCTCTCTAACGTAGCTGCGGCTGCGAAGAGCAATAAATACCCGCAACGACTTACAATACACACATTCGCTCTTCCCTGCAATATAATTAAATGTGAATGTATTCCATACTTGAAATATCATCCACAGTGCACGCTCTTTAACTCTCTCGCTAGAATTACACACACACAGCAAAAATTCTACAGCCTTCTCTTTCCACAACGGGATCAAAAGAGAGCACCTCAAAATATATTCCTCGTCATCCACAATGCATGCTATCTTGCTCTTGCAGCTGGGTTGTCGCTACAGCCTTCCACCCACAATGAAATTAAGTTCCACAACACGACATTCACTCTCTAAGTAAATGCGCTCTTTCTATGCTGCGTGCATAGATCCGAGTTTGACTCTCTTCAAATCCCTACAGCTAGATAATCCAAGCTGGGATGCACATACAGGCATTTAATTTGGCATTTTAGTGCCGCCAACATATTGCCTGTCGCTGCCATTTGCTACTGCTTAACAGTTTCAGTCGTGGGCAGCCCACAGAAACAAGCCAGCATTGCCATACGCATGAATTGTTGCCAACCAAACTTTATGACACGCTACACACACACGTACACAGTAGTTATTACACATGCAATTACAGGTTATCAACGACCAGCTATGGTCCTGCCCCTTGCTATGCCACTCCCTCTCTCTTTCTCTCTCTCTACCTCCATCTCTCAACGATTGCCCAGCTGGCAACGGAAATGACTTTATTATTACGCTCAAACAATTTTTGGGCGACGCGTTGCCAACTGTTTGTGTGCTGCACATAATTTTAATTAAGGTAAACAGTTTACCAAGCAAAAAGGAGAAACAGAAACTGCAAAAAGCAAAACCAAAAGCGAAACAGCGTGTGAATTCAAATGAAGATGCGAAAGAGAAGTGAACCAGCTGGCCAGAGAGGACGAGCTACTAGCAGCAGAGGAGTAGACTGGCTGTGGCAGCGGCATTGAGACTTGACAGTTGTGTTGACAGTTTGACAGCAGAGCAAACAGCGGAGTGAAAGTGGAAGTGAGACAGAGCGATGAAGGTGCCGCTACGCAGGTGGTGAGCAAGGGACGGCTGTAAAGAGTAAGCGAGCTGTCGACTCACGTTCTGAATTCTGTAATTCAAGTGCTTGTTAAATAAATCGCATGTTAAATGCGAAAAATTTCTGTATCATGTATGTAATTATGAAAATGTGTAAATGGGAGAGAAAGAGAAGGAGAGAGTGCGGGGCAACTCGTATGTGTGCGTATCATTAGGACTTTCTATTTGAGATGCTTAGGCTGAGCACTTATACATAATAAATGAGTTTTTAGGGTGACCCTGAAACAGAAAAGTATATCATTTTATTCGGTTAAAATTCACAAAAATTAAAATTAACGAATTTAAAAAAAAAATAATAATAATATTTAAATTAACTAAAAAAATATATATATGAATATATAACCATTCATACATAAATTTGAGAGAAAATATAATTATATATTTATATATTTTGTATATTTTTAAATAAAAACTTGGAAATTAATATAACAATTTAAGACAATAATTATCTATCCAAAAACCAAAAACTCGAATGCCTATTATAGCAATCGCCTTATTGATCCTTATATCCATTGATATGCTGATTCAAATGCGGCAATTTATATTGCCAATGTAGTTTAAATAATAGTCGAGTCTCATAGCTGGAGTTAAATACAATATCCTTGCGCTAACTGTGTCATTTTGGCCCCAACAAGCAGCAAATTGCACACTTGGCCTGTTAGCAGCCCAACAACGGGATGGGCTGGGCGGGGCGGGGCGGTGCGGCCCAAAAGCAGCCCATGCAATGGCCACTAAACCAAATTGGACAAGCATGAATGGGCGTTGGGAATGTGTGCTAGACCAGCGAATACCCTGTAATGAAATGCGAGAAATGTGGAATTAAATGAAACTTCTTTACATTTGGAATAAACTAATTAAAAGCTTAGATAGAAAATAAATAAAATTGATATGGTACATCTATGAGAGACTTCCCCTCTGTTAGGCAACTCCTTTACTTGCCTTACTTCTACTGGGCATGCATGCCAACAGTCTTAGCCATGTTGACAATTGCCAAGGCTTCTTGCCATTTGCCCATGCATTTTGCATGTGCTAATGCCAAGTTTTGCATATGTCGCAGAGCCATCCAAACCCCGCTTCATAGTAACCATGCCCATCTGCCTCTCTTTCTCCCTCGCTCGCTCGCTCGCTCGCTCTTGCTCTGTGTTTCCCTTGTTCCACAGTTGTATCCATTATTGGCAGGCTTGGCAAATATTGCACATAGATTTATGGCTTTAACATTGACATGACATTTGGCGTTGCAGCTACAACAACAACAACAACAAATACTGCTCTGCATATTTGTTGAAAATTTTCATGGTAATTGGCAGGGAGATGCCAACAGCCAGAGAGTCGAGTAGAGAGTCCTTTCCCTCAGCACAGAAAAAAAATGAAATTGTAAAAGAGGCCGAGTCCTTTATTGAACATTTGTCTGGCTAGTTTTTTGAGTCGTAGCCAATTAAAATAGAATTTTCATTGCGTTGAATGGCAAAAGTCAATGGACAATTGAAAAAGCAAATGCTGTTGCATATTTAATACCATCTTTTGCAACATCAAAAGGCCTGCTCGGCGTTGCCTTTTTTCTCTGTTGTTTCTTATGGCAAGCAAAAATTGTTTACGCATAATTATGAATCGAAAGAACAATAACAACTTCCTCTCTCTCTCCCCCTCTCTCTCTCGCTCTGTCTCTCTCTTCAATTGATTCAGTGAAGCGTTGATTTTTTGCCTCGCAGCGTTTCTGATGCGAAGGACTGAGATTTTTATTACAGCGCCGTCTGCTGCTGCTGTTGTTGTCATTCTTGTTGTTGTTGTTGTTGTTGTTGTATTGTGATTATTATCCCGCGGTCGAGTTAATTGAGCAATTGCAAAAGTAAACAAAGACATTGCCACCCCCCCAACCCCACCCTACCACCAGCCCACCTCTTTCATTGGCATTTGGGGTTACGGCACCGCCTCATGCGCAAAATATAATTAAGTTGTGCCTAAGGCAACGCAAACAAACAAGCGACAAAAACAATGCGTACTGAAATCTATTTATGACTCTGTCGACCGGGAGCAGGAGCTTAGCAAATACCAGGCGGAGCATGACTTTATGTGTGTGTGTGTCCTGCGGTCAACTATAATGACAATCACCATTTTTATAATTTCTATACGAGACTGTTGTGATAGTTGTGGAGAGGTAGGACAAAAATAAATATATCGATATTGAAGAGATTTATAGAGTTAGGGGCAGATCTTGAAAAAGTCTAGCTTAGGCAAGAAATGCTTGAACAGAATACAAATTTAATATAATAAATGGAGAAAGAGAGAGAGAGAGATAGAGAGTGACAGATTAAGATGAAGTATAACTGAAAGAGCGAGTTACACTAAAAGGCCCCACCAGAGAGAGAGAGAGAGAGAGAGAGAGAGAAAGAATAGCTTCGAGCATTCACAGCCTCCACATTAATGAAGAGAAAATCTTGCTTTAAATAAGATTAAATTCCATTCATTAAAAAAAAAATACCACTAAAAATCCTCATTGCCTCAAGCTAAACATCATCATCGGATTAATGCAAATTAGAGCAAAATCTATAAGCCAGCATGCAATGGATAGTCAGCATTCCCAAATGCTGCAGCTCGAGCAGCGTCTCATGCTAAGCCAATAGATATACCAAATAGGCATCCTTTCAGTGGCCAGACAGCCATGCAAATAGGCAGCAATTGCCACTGGTGCCAAGGCGGGCCAAGTGAGATGCTGAGACGGCCAGCCCAGCAATGGGAAAACAATGGCGTTTGCCTAGTTTTGGGAATGTCTGTTTGGCCGGCCATGTTGTACAGTTGCAATATGCAGTGCGAATATGCATAAGAGAGGAAGGGAGAGAGAGAGAGGCGTAGATAGAGTGAGAGAGCTGCACATAAGCAGCTGCAACATCACACATCAGCAGCAGCAGCAGCAGGGACACTGGCGAAGCAACAACATTGGCAAACAGCGGAAACGGATGTTTGCCACTCAAATGCAGGCCGAGATGCAGCTGTAGCCAGTGCAACAAAAGAGAGACAGACAGAGCAAGAGAGAGGGGGCGAAGAGTGAGAAGTAGGTAGGTAGCCCAACACATTGTGTAGTTAATTTCCTTTTCATTATCAAATCATTTTCAGCTGTGTGTAGGAAATTAGAGCGAGTAATAGAGAAGACACAGCCGTTGAGAGAGATAGAGAGAGGGAGAGAGAGTGCATGATTTATATTGATGACGTTGACAAAATCTAACAATAAATCAATATTTAGAATTTCGGCATCATAAACTAAGCGAGCGCGCACTGAACTTGACATTTATGTGACTTATGTGAATAATAAGCAATTGTTGTTTATGCCGTCCAGCATCATTATGTCTGTCCCATGTGCCGTATACTTGATGTGAAATTGAAAGCATTGAGAAAACGAATTTAATGCGAAGAAGAGTGACATTGAATATATATACAATATGTATATGAATATGAATATATGAATATGTTTAAGAAAAGATAAGGGTTTTAATATGACATTGAATAGAAATATGTTTAAAAGATTTGGTTTTTCAATATGAATATTTTAAATATAAATATATATAATAGTTTGTAATTTTTCTCAATTTAAAATTAGTCAAAATTTATTTTAATTATATGTAGAAATTAATTATATATAAAAAAAATAAACAAATTATAAAAATTAATAAAATTAAATCAATTGGATAATATATGACCATTAATCATATACACTTTGGCTTATGCTGCGTATACTTAATGTTACATTAAATGCTATGAGAACCAAATTTAAATTGTAGATTTCAGCTCATTTTCTAAAAGACATTTATAAATAAATAATTGTAATGATTAAGCAAACGAATTAGCTAATAATCATAAATTAATCATTGTATATTTATTAAGCATAGGGAATTAGCTAAAACCATGATAATATTATTTATATTTTTTTAGAAATATGAAATTGGTGCTTGAGTCTTGATCTAAGTTTAATTTATTGTATTATAATATCTATTGTATTATTATTGAGTTATTGAGTTCTTTAATTGAAATTTTATTATAAAAATATTTAGTTTATGCAAAAATAATAAACTAAATATTTTTATAATAAAATTTCAATTAAAGAATTCAACTCTAAACCTAATTTAAATATGTATATATTCATTACAAATTCACCATTAAATATGCAAACTAATCAGGCAGCAGCAGCAACATCACATAATTACAGTCTTTAGTATTTCATACACGGCGTATACTTAATGTGACATTGAAAATTCATTTTGGGCCACGCAATTTGCAGCGCAGCTCATTTTGCATTTGATTTCGCATGCTCTTAGGCGCTGAGCACATTAATTATACCACGCTCAATTTGCCGCACATTATTTGCACAAAATATTATAATTTATGCATGGGCATGAAACAAAAGACGAGCCGAACTCAGCAAATATTTTGAGCACAAGCTGAAACAATAATAAATATTTATGCAAATATTATGTGAATTAAAAATGTGTAAATGGAATGTGAAAGCGAATGCAAATGCCCTTTGATTAGTTCAGCTTGTTCAAAAGTCAACTAATATCCGTCTGCTCCTGCTCCTGCTCCTCCTCCTCCTCGTCTTGCTGCTGCTTCGATTGCAATTTTTTCCGAGCGCTTTCCAACACTTTAATTTCCTTGTAGTTGAGTTTTTATCGCACTGATACGGCTCTGCTGCCAGTCCTTGTCCAGTCGCTGGCGCTGCTCCTGCTGCTGCTTCTGCTGCTGCTGCTGCTGTGGACTCTTAGCTCTCCCCGCAGTCACATTTGTATAACATTAAATGCCTTTGAGTATCGTAAATAACAGTTTAGTGTTCATAAATTCAAAGAGAATTATGAATGTCCAGCGGCGGGAGCCAAGTGCAACGTGAGCTGCAGTCGAGCTGGGCCGATGAGGCGATGGGGCGATGGGGCGGCGGGGCGGTGGGACGCTGGTAAGGTGGAGCAGCTGTCAGGCCAAGTGGGAACTTTGGCGCCATAAAAACCAAAAGCAAAGCAAGCGTTGACATCAAAACGCAAAACAGCAAAGAGGAGGCAATGCAGGACGATTGACTGCATTGGCCACTGGCGCTGCAGCACACACACACACACATACAGTGTCTGCCTGGAGGCACATCAAATGCACGTCTCGAACGCGCCGACATCCAAGATGAAGATAAATATGCTGCAGTAATAAAAAGCCTCAGTTGGCCCCTTTGCCCCCCTTTTGGCCCCACAAGGGTCCCGGCTCAATGCTCGGCCAGCTGCTTCACTTGTCTGGGGCGCATTTAAGTGACCAAAATGCACATTAAGCGCCGCTCGTCGCTCGTCGTCCTTTCGTCCTGTCGTCCTGTTGTCCTTTGTCCTGCGGCTATGACTATGTTTCGTGCCTTGCATTTTAAATGCTCCGACATCAATTTGCAGCTTTGCCTTTTGCGCTTTTAGCTAAAAACTATTTTAATGCCCTAACCTGCCCTGCCCCGCCCCGCCCACACTCAGCCCTGCACATGTCGTCCCCGGTTTCGTCTAAATAAATTAAAAACTTCAACACTAAAGCTGACTTGATTTAATTTCTGCCATGGCCAATTAAACAATGATTCGAGTTCATTGTTTTGCCTGTTTTGTTTGCTAATTTCGTATTGCACATTTGTTGGCTAAGTTTGATTGCTGCAACTGTCCAAAAATAATGATATGCCCAGGAGGACAAGAAACTCAGGAACAATTGTGTAGCTTGGTCAAAGTTGCATTTGCTTCAAATTACTAAGAATTTTAAGAAGGTTATAAACACTAACTAATTTATGTTAATCATTTGCGGATAAATAAGGATATGTAAAATAAAAATAACAAACGAACTTTTAAAACGAAATCAGGAAATATTTTAGTAGAGCTTAATTTTTACTCTTAGTATGGTACATATAATATATATAGGAAAACATCCAATAATAGTTACGATTAAGAAATTGGCAAATAGCCGTTTGATGCTTTATACTCTCTTCATATTCAGTCTATCTCGCTCTAAGCTAGAGGCCTCGTTTCTGTTCGTTTTTATATACTGTGGAGCAGCTTCAGTTGAACGAACATTATTCAGGGAGAGATACGATGGACATTCGGACAATGAGTTCCAATGCAAACGATCTGCACATTCACACACACAATTCATTTACACTCCCTTACCAACCAATACATACAAAGAAATCGTTTTGCTTCACTTGACTCAACGGAACGATTGAAGAAAGACCAGAGCGGAGAGAAAGGCGATAGATAACCGAACACGAACGAACTCGTTGAGCAACCGATGCCATCGGTTACTCTCTGAGTTGCTCGGTTGCTCAGACTGTTTATAATTCCATTTCTAATGTATTGGTAAATAAATCATACTGTATTGATAAGAGTGCTAATTTAATAATAATCATTAAGCTGATTTAATGCTAACATAAATAAAGATAATGATAATCAAATGCTAATGCTAAAGACAATGATAATCTAATGCGAATATAGTGATAAAGATATTGATAAAGATAATGATAATCTAATAATAAAAATAATGATAATCCAACAATTATGTAATAAAAATGCTTTAAAAATATAATGAATGATAATGTAATGATAATGTACAGGTAATAATTCAGCAACAATATGATTATGATTTATTACCATTCGAATGATTGATAGCATTTAAGAATAGTGACAATGACAATAACAATAATAATAATAGGAATAATTCTAGTTTTATTATTATAATAATTGAAATGATCATAAACAAGAACTGCAACATTAAGTTAGCCATTGGCAATATGAATTTCCCACATTCTAGCCGCATTTCACACAAATACTCCAAACATATAATAATTGCATTCACTGGAATTTGCTGGCTCAAAGGCTCCTTTAACTAGTTTACAATCTAATACAATTCAAACATCACACACACACACACTAAGGTTTGGTCTTTGACAGGTCAACCAAGAGCAATTAATCAACTGAATTTCATTTAACTTTACTTTGTCGCTTTGCACGCGTGCAAAATGTTAACAAAGTTGTTTGACTTTACGGTGTCGTCTGCATCGTTGTGGTTAGCCATAAATGCCATTACACCACACACGTATCGCAATTTTCAAAGCAAGGGTGCCACGCCCACGCTCACGCCCACGCCCACGCCATCGCCCATTCGTCCGTCTGTGCTGCAGCCGCCACTCTAACTAATGCAATAGCAGCAACTGCGACGCTTACCTGTTTGCACTCATTTCTCTCCCTCTCACCCGCTCCCGCTCTCACTCTCATTCACGGTTGCTCTACCTTTTTTCTTGTGTATTAATTTCATAATGTAATTTTTACTGCTTAGCGCAACATTTAGCAGCAGCAGGAATAGCAGCAGGAGCAGCAGGAATAGCAGCAGGATCCATCAGCCGCAGCGTGGCTGCCTGTCCACGATACGCTTCGAGGGCTGCCCATAAAATAAAAAAGCAGAAAAAGAACTGAGCCCCAATTGAATTTATGACAGTCGCAGCTTTTGCAAGTGGCAAAGCATTCGCCGCTGCCTCTATGCAGTTTCTCCCTCCCTCACACTCGTTCACTAACTGAAAACAAAGTAAATATTCTGTCTCTAGTTATACGTCCATTTGAGCATAGAGAGTTGAGACACACTTTTGTGAAATTTTGACTTAAAAACTATAATATAATATTTTCTTAGATGCAATAAATGTTTGGGTATCAAATATAAAAATATATATTCGGACATGCATAAAAAAATTAAATTTATAAAAATTTCATGGGTTGGGCCTGCTAAATGAATAGTAGATAGTTAGTAGATGAATAGTAGAATAAGAGTAGATTTATAAAAATATAAAAGATAACTGATAGACGATAACTGATAGATAATACATATACAGTTTATAGTTTTAGATAGATATATATAGAAAGATAGTAAGTAGATAATTGATAGATTAAGTTCACTAAACCTCAAATCACTCGGGTAATCAATAGTTAATTAATTAATTATTATGAATAGTTAATAATTTTCAATTAGCTTATTGTTCAGTCCAAGAAAAATGGCATTAATTAATAGAAAAAAAAATAAATACAAAAATTAATTTAAATATTTTACATAAGTTAAAGAGTATTATGCATTCGCTTACACCCACCTATAATTCCCTTTTTATATCCTTTCTCTATTTTCTTTGTTATATTTTGCATTTATGGTTGCCTTTTGTCCGCTGTTACTACTTAGGCTCGTTGTCTGCCTGCTCAGGCTTCTCTCTCTCTCTCTCTCTGTCTCTCTCTCTCGCTCTTCTTAAGCACATCTCAATCTACTTCAGCTCGGCTTTTCATTCTTTTTAATAGAGTATTTTCGGCATTTTTACTAGACTTTCTCTTAGTAATAATAGCGATAATGCTAAGCAGCTTTCAAAGGAAGAATTTATGAAATTTGTTAAGATTATTAAGAGAGGATTTACAAATAAACAAACATATTGTCTGAGTAGGAGTAATCCATATATATTTATAAACTTATTCTTTTACACTGCTTTTATAGCTTGGCAAGCAAACATTCATTATTTTCATTAGCCAACATTCCCTGCAACGACAATAAAATATTTGTTTGGAAAAAACAATTTTTCGAGTCGTTTATTAATACCAAACACCTTTCGCAGCTATGCATATATCATAAATAAGAGCATATGTGCTCCAAGTGCTTTCAATGAAATATTTCTGCGAATTGCCGCTCCTGCTGCTGCTGCTGTTGCTCCTGCTTTTCCTGCTGCACTCGATGCACCTGCTAGCTGCATTAAATTGCAGCCAATAAAAATTTCCATTCACTGTCTTTTGCCTGAAATCTGTTTCACACCTGTGTGCGAAAATGGAATTGTTTGCTGTCAGAGCCAATGCATTGGCGCATAGAAAATAACACACAGAACTCAGCATAAATACTGCAAATTGCTGAGAATTATGGCATGTAAAATGAATATCGAATATGAATGGAAATAGAGAAGAGATTGCCTAAAACGTAATATGTAAGCTAAATAAATATTGACAAGTGAAAAATGTGAGTAAAAGAAAGAAAAATGATCCATGATTCCTTAAAATACTGTGAATAACAAAATTATTTTAAATATTAACTAAAAAAAAAATATATACATAATAAAAAAACATTGAAAATGTGGTCAGCGTATAAAAATTATTAATAAATATAATTATCCCTCAGTCGTACTGGTTAATTGGCTACTTTACTTTGTTTATGCATAATATTTATTTTACAATAATTTTTTTTTTTCTCTTTTTGTTTAACTGTCCTGACATAATCTCAAAATATATTCTGATTACTTACTTTCATATGAATTCTTCATTTGCTTGTTATTAATCAATTAATAAACTTTTCAATCAACATTTATTACTATCAATATACATACATACATATATATAAATCAGATCAGCAGCTCTCCAAGAAGAAAATATACTAATAATCACAAAAGCCGACAAAAATAAACTCTCAATAAATAGCTCCCTGCCAACTTAGAGCCAGAGAGCAAAAGTGCTTCTTCAAGAGGTTTTTATGTCTTGCAAGGCTTATCATGCTTCTCACATATACTATCAAAAATAACTAGACTGTTGAGGCTTTCCGTATACAGCATTGTATATAAGTGTAGTGAAAGAACGAAAACCTCTCTGAGCAGACACCTCGGCTCACTCATACACTTCATCATGCTCACCTTGACTATAAATAGTCTCAGTTGTATGGCAATAGAATCACTTTCTAGTTGAAGCTCGTAGCGATCGGTCGATCTGATGTCTTGGTGCCGGATCAGAAAGAGGAAGAATTGCAGCTCTGTCCCCATATAGTTGCTGGCGGTAAGACTTTAAATAAAATAAGATTTCATGCACTGTAATATTACATACATATATATTTGCTTCTATTGCACAACTTTAGTAAATTAATAATAACATTTATATTTTATAAAATATTAATATTTAACAAAATTCAATTCTCAGTTCATATTATCATATTAAATGACTCCACTAAACAGAGCCAAGCTCAAACTAAGTTCCTTCGTATAATGACCTAGCATATTTGTATAGACTTGATTTGCTTTGCCAATTCACACACTTTGCATATGTTAAGCTCATTTCAAATACAATTACAAGTACAGCAAATGCAGAAATTATTACACTCCACAAATTTGGATTCATTTCATTTCAGTTAAATATATATTTAGTTTTCCTTGGCTTCGTCTCGCTGCTGTGGCAATTTATTTTCATTATGCAACTGTCATGTCAATTTGTCTAATGAAAAACTGCAAATTTGCAGCAAATTAAAATTAATTAATTCAAATTCAACAAATTTCACTCATTTATCTTTTGGCCTTGCGAACGAAAACTCGACTGAACTCGACTCGACTCGACTCAACTCGACTCGCTAACAGAAAATGCAGAATTCCAGTACTTGCGAATTAATTAATTACTTCTTGGCAGGCGAATTGACTTTGTTATTGCTGCAAATATTATTATTGTAATTGTTTCTAATACGCTTGATGACTTGCCACGCCTACACACAAAGCCATAGAGCCTCGCATTGTTTGTTCAGTGCAATCACAATAATTGTATTGTATTAATTGAAATGTTTCACAACTCTGTCTATCTCATTGCATTGCTTCTCATTGTTTATTAGCAAGTCATCTGGTTATGCATAATTAATACAATTTCCTACACTTCCCCTGCATTGTGGCTTTACATATCCACATATTATTTGGCCTATTTATTTATTTACATCACTTTTGCTTAAGTGCGAAATTGCTTTGCTTTTTGAACTCGCCCTACAAACGAGATGAAATGAAATATTATTAATAGACTAGCAGTCAGCCAATTGACAGTATCTGATTGCACTTGAGACAAAAGCTAAAGTTAATTAAGCTAATTCAGAACTGGATTATGTGCAATAATCAATGAGAGCTTTGGAATTAGCTTTAAGCTATTTATAGCTTTAAATCATGGAATTCTAATGATAAGAGCCGGAGGAATTTTTATCATTAGATATTCCATGATTTAATACTCCATGATTTTAGTTCAAAGTAATTCTAATAATATGTAATATAATTTTTTTATTATTATTATTATTAATAATATTTTTATTTATTTTATTTCAAATTTTTTTTTTTTTTTTGCAAAGCTTGCAAACGTTTCACAAACAAAAATAATATTTTTATTTTAACTTAAAGCCAAAAATAATATATTAAAAAATATTTATGGATCTAATTTGTTGTTGTTGTCTAAGCTTGTTATTATTTTTATAATAAAGTAAACCATTTTTATAATAAAGTAAACAAAACAAAAAATCGATATTTATATTAAAATTACATATACATACATATAAATGTTATTTTCTGTTCCCAGTTTCATCTGACATTAATAATAATTACAATTTTATTTTCTGCTTGGCTTCAAATTTGTTAAATTAGTCCTTCACTTCATAATAGATTACAATTTTTATTGATTTCTAAAAAATTACTTACTAAGAATACTTTTATAATTCTATAATTTAATCTACAAGTGCTTATCCTACACTTTTACCCTTTTAAAGCTTACATCAACTCAAACTATATGGATTACATGCAATTAATATTGAAATCAGACTACGCAACGAATGTGTTAGCTGAGCTTTATTCGTATTTAAATCTCGTTCGCCCATATGCAAGCCACAAGATTCTTGGCGCTGGAAAACGGCGTAATTTAATATAAATATTGCCAGTCTTTGATATAGGAGATACTTCGTCTGCTCCGTTTGCTCCAGCCCACCCCTCGCAGCCAGACGAAACTCTTGCCAGCTTCTGCAGTTCACACTTTGGCCAATGTCGATGAAATTTATACGCTGTGCGGATTAATATTTAATAAATGCAATAACGTCGAAAATGCTCTAACCGCTTTTGGCTGTGCTACGATATTAATTCCCTCAGCTTAACATGATTCGGCAACGATTCACTCGCCCCTCCCTCTGCTCCGTAGCATTCAGCTCACAGCCAAAGAAGTTTATGTGAAAGTCATATACTAAACTCAAACATGTATGTGTGTGTGTGTGTGTGTGTGTGGGTGTGTGTAAGCTTAGGGATTTCTTTATGCAAATTTGCTATAGCAATGTTATTTTAGCCAAGGATGAAAGAGCACTGTAGTTGCAGCTACAACTACAACTACAAATACAACTACAACTACAACTACAGCTGCAGCTCAGTCGATGGCAACTCTTGCGAAATTGTGCTCAAAATGCAGAAGAGCGTGTATTAGTGAGTACTCATAAATATTACCATATGCATATGCGTCTTGGCTCCATGCCTCTTTCACTACTCACACACACACACACACACACTCGTTTTGCCCCTCTCCTTTTTAACGCTTCATCATCTGCAACAAAAATTTAAATATGCCCCAAAGTAAATCGCACAGAATTATTGAACCATGCGAAACTGCTCCAATTGGCAATTGACGATGCGTTATGCATTGGCCAAGCCAAGTGCCATAGTCCATATACCCAGCCAAAAATATTGAAAAAACGAAAAAAAAAAATCAAAAAACACATGTGAATGGGAATTAGATTGACGTACAAACCATAAAAATGCAAGCAACATAACGGAACTTCACAGAGCTTTCCAACAATTAGCACGTGCTCTTCAGCTTCATCAACTCGTTCCTCTTCTTCTTCATTATTTTCTGTTCAATTTTCATAGTTGACTCGCTGGACAAATAGGAATTCTTTGCTGTCAACCAAAATGCAAATGGAATTTCTTTCTTCTTCTCTTATTATACTTTCTGATGTTCTTTGACTACATATGAGCATCTCACTCTCTATCCTTCTCTCTCCCTTTCTCTCTCTCTCTCTTTGTGTTTTGTCTGTTGCTTGAGCTGATTGTTTTGCAATTTATTTCTCAT
This sequence comes from Drosophila arizonae, assembly GCF_054131065.1. NCBI lineage: Eukaryota > Metazoa > Arthropoda > Insecta > Diptera > Drosophilidae > Drosophila > Drosophila arizonae. The sequence continues at coordinate 15,996,346 of NC_142924.1, forward strand.
TTTCATTTTCATTGTGGAATTCATGGCATGCATTTTGCATAGCTTTCAATTTCTCCCAACATTTCAGTTTTGTTATTTTTTTTTTTTTGCCATTTTTTTTTAACTAGAAATTATGGTATATCTAAAGACTTGGACTACGAACTTTTTACTTTTTATGCAGAATAATAGTGAGCAATTTTATTATGAATTAATCCTTAATGACAAAACAAAAGAGAAAACTTTTCAAATCTTTTGAAATTATATAAATATAAATTTATATAAATATCAAATATTTATTATTAGTAGTTCTTCAGTAGACTTATCCATTTTTTATTATTTTTTATTTTTATTATAAATTTAATAGTAAATTCATTGATTACATTTACTCCTTTAAAATGCCCTCACACTTCTTATCAATGCATTGAAAGCTTGATCTCATTTCACTCGATTTTAGTGGTTTTTCTTACATCCATTCGCATTATTATGGAGCAGCATATATGCTTTGTCTGCAACTCCAACTTTTATTAGCATTTTTTCCTCTGTTCTTCCATTTTTTTCTCGGGTTTTACTGTTTGTTTTCACAGCCTCAATGCTGAAAGCAGTAACACCATCATCATCATCATCACCAGTAACATCATGCCCCTCTCCACCCCACACCATCCAGCGTCAACGTCAACGCACTTTGTATTTAATGTTTTTTAATGGAAAAACTTTGTTAGACTCCTGCCTGCTGGATACAGTTTTCTTTCGTCGGCATTTGTCATAGCGTAGCGCCTATGCCTGCCAGAGTTTTCCCCCTTTAGCCAATTCTCGAAGCTGCTGCCATTTGTCCTGCGGCAGTCGCTTAAACCACTCGACTGCATTTTGCAACTCGGCGATGTTTGCTTTGCCTTTCGCAGATCCCCACTCGTAGTTGTTATTTTTTCTATTTTTCCTGCTTTCCCACTAATACTAGAGTTTTTTCAATGCCCTGTAAATTAGCGAGCGGATGGCAAAGGGTATGCATATGGATATATCTAGATTTTCCAGAATCTCAAGAGCAGCAAAAATCTTTGCTCAGCTAGACAGACACTCCCATCTGCTTACAGGGTATCTATGCGTCTCCTTCTCCTTATCTACACACTTTTACTTGTTCTCTTCTGGGTTTTATGCCTGCTGCATATGGCTCCAGCTGACAGCAGCAGCAGCTACAGCTATCACAGAAGCCAAGGGGTATTGGCAGCCATCAGGAGTTGCCTAGCAAACAATTCTTAAGTGCCTTCCAATATTTAAGCAGGCTTCCAATTCGATTGCTGTTTGCTGTCATCGAATTGCGTTGTCTACGCATCTCAAAGAGCAAATCCTGCTGATGTGTGTATAAGTGGGAGAGGGATGGAGAGAGGGAGCGGGTGGCTGTTGCGTAAGAAGAAACACGACATGGCGCTTTTTAGGAACTTTTTAAGATGCTTCAACTAGTTTACTGTGTCGTATATATTTTCCTTTGCTTCCCCTTTTTTTCTTTTTTTTTTTTTGTTTGGTTCGATTTCGGCTTTTAATGTTGTTCAGTTGCAAAGTTGCAACTTTTATGAGCTGCTCTAAAAGGCAAAATGTGTGAATATTCGATGGATAATGGGCAGAAGCAAAAAACTGTACCAAGTATTAAAAAAAATCATATATCACCTCTCTCTTTCTCACTCTCTCTCTCTCTCTCTCTCTCTCTCTCTCCCTCTCTCTCTCTCTCTCTCTCTCTCTCTCTCTCTCTCTCTCTCTCTCTCTCTCTTCAATCTCGAATGAGGTTTTCTATTTTAGACTCAACTTGGATTTTCTTGTTTTGCAATCAAATTTCAATTTATTTCCACGCTTAGATCTCTCGCTTTGCTTGAAATTTTCTTTTAAGCTCTTTTTAATTGCATTTGCACGACAGCAAATTTCTAATATTTTTCAATTTTCAATTGCAAAAAACAAGAAACTCTGGCCACGCCCACTGGGACAGAAAAGACTCAATTATTTATGAGCGATAAAAACTAAGCCAATTGAAATTTTCTCACACGTGGCATAAAAGTTCCAACATGAGAGATAACTTGCCACAGCGCCACCTAGCGAACAACTTTGGCGCTTACTGTGAGTGGGTGTGGATGGGTGTGTGACTGTGTGTGTGTGTGTGGGAGTGTGAGTATTTTTTAGAAAAGCAAGCTGCATGCGAAGCCTTAAATATTTTTCACACACCCATACACACACACACATATATATATATATTTTCGTACTTATGGTTGTATGGAATACCCGCACGAGGCGTTTACAAAATGAAGTCAGCGTTTTTATGATAGTCGTCGCCGCATTTATGACATAGTCCAGGGTATATATGCACGTCCACTATGTGGGCGGAAAGGGCGTGTTTAGTGCTAAACTACAGCATAAGTGTACGTATGTGTGTGTGTATGTGATGATGTGTTGGTGTGTGGGCGTGATGTGTTGTGTGTTTAGTGGATGCTTGAAATGCGGATATTAGTTGTCGTAATATAAGCAAAAGACACTGAGAGAAATGGGTGTACAAGTACTCAACATGTATATGTATATGTTAACTCTCTACATTTCCCTAATAAAGGCTTCCTCTTATGCCAATACGCTTTGCTTTTGACTCTGTGTCTATTCTATATCATATTATACGTATATGTAGCTCATTTCTTATGATATCATATATACAATGTCATATACATACATATATATAAATACAGTCGAGTCTCGATCATTTGTACCCCGATAAATCGATAAAAATTCTATTTCCTTGAAAAAAAATTCGATCTTAATAATTCTCGATAACTTGAATTTCTGTATAAATCGAGAAAACGCTGATCCCCTTTCCATTTCGAATTATCGGGATTCTACTGTATAATATTATTCATTTCATTTAAGGCAAGCTAACCTATTTGACTCTCACTTAAAATATTTATAAAATTCCTCTCTGAGACATTCACAATTCTAACTCTTTTTCTCAATCAACTTTGCATAGCTGTCTAAATTTCTCTGAGTGCATGCAGTGGCAATAGTTTCACTTCATGCCCCATGTATATACATATGTATGTATATGTTTTTTTTTGTGCCTGTCGTAATAACAAAGGCGTTGAACATTTGCCATTTGCGCTATTCGGTTGCGAGTGCTGCACAATTTTATAGCTGCCACAAAGCGCGCGTTGTATTTGCAATGAAAACGCACCTCAGCACACGCATACACACTCACTCACACAGGCAGACATAGCTCATGCACATGAGACACACACACACACATATGCAGGGCTATAAAAGTGCGAAATACTCATTTATTAACATGAAGCTTACGAAAATGGCGTAGGTGCGGTTAAGGACATAGCTCCAAACGAAGATACACACACACACATACTTACACACATACACACACACTCTCACCCACACATGGTGTAAACCACAGCCAGGACCGGCAATCAACAGTGGCAGATAGTGTTTGGAATGTGGGCGGGAGCTGGGCTAGGGCTTGGGTTTGGGCTCGCTTCTGGATTGCGACTTGTCCAGCTGCTTGTAAATGTGTTTAAAATTGAAATTTCAATTTCAGGACAAGCAAACAACGTCCTGTAGCCGGGGCGCTGCAACTGCAACAACCAGCTGACTGACGTCCTCAAATGCACAGCAACAACAACAACAACAACAACAATGTAATGTTCACATTGTTGCATGTCTACAGTTATGCAACGTTGATCATCAATTCCAAAGAAAGTTTAAAACAATTTCCCGCACAATTTTACAACCAGGCCACTTGACAATGTAAACTGCAAAACGGAAAGGCGGCGCCTGAGCAGGAAGACGAGGAGGGAGGGGCGTAGGGAGAGAGAGTCTCCACATATACGTAATGCCCCAAAAAATGCTTTTGATTTGTGTAGCTGTCGCTCTCTCTCTCCCTCTCTCTCTCTCGCCCCCTCTCTATCTTTCTTCTTCCACTCTCTCCGTCAAATTGCTTAATCGCCTGTGCATAATGCAGCCCCCTCCTGTTCCCATTCTTTCACACGTGCTGCTGCTAGTATTACTCCTGCTCCTGCTCCTGCTACTGCTGCTGTTGGATGGTGCCAAATGCATTACATATAGAATGCGTGAAAAATGCATTGCAAATATTCCAGCACAAACATTTTTAATGCTGATCCAAGCAGCCATTCAATCGCACCAAATTTTCGCTTACTGTTTAATTATGCGTGCGTAATGTTCAATCAGCCGTGGCCAGCAGAGGGGCAAGCCGGCAGGAGCAGAGACAGGGGGCAAGGGGGGTGTCCGGTTTGCCAGTTAGGCTGCTAATCAAAAACACCTACAGGCTGGTAGAGCACGTAGTGCCACCTACACAACAACAACAACAACAAAAGTAGTCCAACCATGTGCATGTGTGTGTGTGTGCATGTGCATGCGTGTGTGTGGCTGACAGTTTTATGAGCTGGTTTCTGGCCATAAAATGCACTTTTGTTGCTGTCATTTGTTGTTGATCCATAAAACTTGCACAAATTGTTGCCATTTTGTTTGTTGGCCCGGCATAAAGTTAAATTTCTGTTTTGCCCAAATATTGCCAAAATTTTTAACGAAAAATTGACAAAATAAAAAAATAATAATAATGATAGTGTTGATAGCAAGTTAGTTAGTCAAGTGGGTTAGTCAAGTAAATGGCAATAAATTGGCATATAAAACTATCAAAAATTGTAAATTGAGAATAATATATGACGCATATATTGGTATTTAAATAAATAGTTCATAAAATAGTAGTAATAGTAGTAGTAGTAGTAGCAGTATAGTTGAAGTAGTTAAATTTATAGTGAATATGATCTTAAACGAAAACCTGCCTGATATTTAAGCCCCTCAGTCTAGACATTACTTTGGCCTACAGCCCTTTTCCCTTTATTGACAGCTTGGCTTTGCCTTCCAAATCATCTAAGGCTGTTTTTACTACACACACAAGTGAAATAAACTAAGCATATTAAATTTTAAAAATTTCTCATTAACTTGAACACGGTAAATTTGCATAATTCCATCTGTCAATTGAATATATGATTAGTTCCAATTCAAATGAGCAGCTAAGTAAAGCAAAGCAAAGCGAATCATTTATCATCAATGCTCAAATCGTAGAGATAATTGGTTGCAGCAATACACATATCCGCAAATATAACAGAATTTGTATATTGCAACATGAATCAATTATAAATTAAGCCGATTAGCATTAACTCGAGTTGGCAATGTCAAGGCGAATTATCGATTACAAAAGGGGCCGGCTGAGCGTTTGCAGATGCCAACATGAAACCTGCAACTACAAACAACATGCGGTCAATAAACTACACGAGACAAACAACGACGACAGTCAGCAGAGACTGCCAGGGAGTGCTGAAAGGGCATTTGAGTGCTGGTGTATAGAAATTTCAGATACTCAAAAATACACTCGATGTAGTGCCTACCTGTCTGCCTAGGCCACAAGTTCCAGTTAAGCCAACGAGCTGCTAATTAAATAGTTAACGTGTCCAAATACTCACAAATTTGACTGCAAATTATAATAATGTATTTTGCATAAAATGCCAATCGGAATATGCATATGTATGTACTGAAAGGATTATCCAATTGTGGCTGTCAATGAAACCAATTTAACTTCATTGTAATGTGAACTTATTGCATGAGTATGAGTGTGTCGGGTATGAGTAAGCTAAGCACAAAGTTGGCTTGATAAATGTGAAGCAGCTGTGGTAAGTCAAATGTAAGTTAGACTGGACTTGGACTTAGCTTTATGTATGTACATATATATACTTGGCTATTAACTTTTATTTGACTGACAGCTGATTTAGTCAATGTTATGCTATATCTTTACTTTATTAAATATCTATTGTAGGGATAAGCTAAAAAATTCTACAAAAAATAACAAAAACTCTTTTCTTTACTTAATTTTTTAATATTATTATTCTTTTATCATTATTATTGATTTTTAATAATTTATTTATTAATTTATTATATATACTTTTTATTGATTTTATTCTTATTTTTCTGGCTACTATCTACTATTGTCCCATTTCTTTTAATGCATTTGTTGGCATATAAGTCATTTTATATATTTTCTTTTGTTATTTCTTATATTTATTTTTATTTCTTTTTTATTTTTTTAACGTTTGTTTATTATTTTATTTTTATTATTATTAACTTTGTTTGCTATTTCTTGTCTTTATTATTTTTATTTTTTATTTCTACCCAATTTAAATTATTTATTTATTAATTTAATTTTTTCCTTTTAATAATTTTTTGATTGTTTTATATTTTATTTATTTATTTTAAATTTTTTATTTAATTTTGTTTCTACCATTGACCGTTGTCCCATTTCTTTTCATATATTTTTATATAAATCCTATATATAAATTCTTTAAATGTAAATAAACACAACAATGTCCTCTATTAAATAGCCAGTTTATTACACCTTATTTCAATATAATACAAACATTGTGCACATGGCTAAAATACCTATTTTCCTTGCCTGACTGTGGACGCCTTTGCGTTTATCATAAATGAAAGCAACAATAATTGGAAATCAAACGTGGCTGTTGTCCCCGGTCACAGTGGGGCAGCTGAGGGCAAATCACATTACAGATTTCTGTAAGGCTAGCAAATTGCGCTGTATACGAGGAATGCTAACGAATGTGGCCAAAGGCAAATGCTCTGCGGTCAGCAGAAAAATCTAAAGAAGCGAAACGCAACGAACCCAAGCAAATCTCGGCACACAAAGAATTTTTGCCACTTAACAAACGGCAAAATTCCAAAAGTCAAAGTAATTTCTATGTGTGTGGGTTCTCTCTATTTTTTTCTACTACTCCTCAAATTATTTGTGTATTGTCTGTGTGTGTGTGTGTGCGAGAGCAAGGAAGTGCAGGACACATTTTTATGTGTCTTAGTTGAGGAGTTTGGAATGCGACAGCAATTGTTGCAAGTGTAACTAAGCATCAGCGCTATATATGCGTAATATGACGTACATATACATACATATATACGTATACGTATATATCCACTGCTCTCCACAACAATAGCAATCAGCGAAGTGCTGAGCATGTGGCCAAAAGAATTTCCACTGATTTTTATGATATTCCAATTTTTTTTCTCTCCTCTTTTTTGGCATTACAACGCAATTTTCATAGAGGGAGCTGCCTTATTTTTTTCTTTGCCAATTCAATTGAAAGTTTCCCTACTTCTTGCGGACTAATCAAGTGCTCGAAATGAAACCCTTTGAGCGCACACACACACACACACACACTTACTTGCACACCCATCCACATATTTGACAGCTGTTTCAGCTATATTTTCAATTTACTTGAGAACCCAATTTAAACAGCTTCTGGGCAGTAGCCAAAAATAAAAAGAAAAGAAGCAGAAAAAAATTTAAATAAAAATACAAGTACTTTGCCAAATACTTCGCCCACTTTTAACTTTCAAATCAAATAATCTATGCTCCACATAGTATACATCTATGAATATATGTATGTGTATGTATCTATGTATCTATAGCATATGGAAGTATTTCATGAGGATTTTATAGCCAGTACGTGTTGCACGCACGCAGCAAAATCAGCGAAATGTGCGCAAAATTGTTAGAAACTATTACAATTTGATATATGCGCAATTTAGTTGAATCTACGAGTATATGCGGCCAAGTTTTCCTTCTCCTTTTCTATTTTCTTTTCGCTTTTCGTTCTTTTCTCTTGCGTAGTTGCCATGTTATGCTGCCATTTTGCGGCCAACAGCAGCAGCAGCAGCAGCTGTTGCAAATTTGGCCATAAAAATAAATTTTACTTAGCGATTTACTTTTTATATTCGCCGAAGGCCCGAGAGCTGCTCCAGCTCCAACCACTGCATGTCCGCTCGGAGTGCTGGTCATACCAGATAGGTTTTTAACAAAATTAAATCGAAATATATTTCAAATGAATGTCTAATGATAGCCATAAGTGGGTGCTCAGCCCAAGGTCAAGTGCAAATCGTTAGCAAACATGCAAATCGAAAAGTATCTGTGTCTATATCTGTATCTGTATCTGTATCTGTATCTGTATCTGTATCTGTATCTGTATCTGTATCTGTATCTGTATCTGTATCTGTATCTGTATCTGTATCTGTATCTGTATCTGTATCTGTATCTGTATCTGTATCTGTATCTGTATCTGTATCTGTATCTGTATCTGTATCTGTATCTGTATCTGTATCTGTATCTGTATCTGTATCTGTATCTGTATCTGTATCTGTATCTGTATCTGTATCTGTATCTGTATCTGTATCTGTATCTGTATCTGTATCTGTATCTGTATCTGTATCTGTATCTGTATCTGTATCTGTATCTGTATCTGTATCTGTATCTGTATCTGTATCTGTATCTGTATCTGTATCTGTATCTGTATCTGTATCTGTATCTGTATCTGTATCTGTATCTGTATCTGTATCTGTATCTGTATCTGTATCTGTATCTGTATCTGTATCTGTATCTGTATCTGTATCTGTATCTGTATCTGTATCTGTATCTGTATCTTGTATCTGTATCTGTATCTGTATCTGTATCTGTATCTGTATCTGTATCTGTATCTGTATCTGTATCTGTATCTGTATCTGTATCTGTATCTGTATCTGTATCTGTATCTGTATCTGTATCTGTATCTGTATCTGTATCTGTATCTGTATCTGTATCTTCTGTATCTGTATCTGTATCTGTATCTGTATCTGTATCTGTATCTGTATCTGTATCTGTATCTGTATCTGTATCTGTATCTGTATCTGTATCTGTATCTGTATCTGTATCTGTATCTGTATCTGTATCTGTATCTGTATCTGTATCTGTATCTGTATCTTGTATCTGTATCTGTATCTGTATCTGTATCTGTATCTGTATCTGTATCTGTATCTGTATCTGTATCTGTATCTGTATCTCTTATTTAAGTGTATTTCTATAAAATATCAAAATCTCATCAGCATAGCTCACCTACTAAATGGTACTCAGCCTGTTGTGCCGCAGCTATCGTTGACGGCTTAGTGGCAAAACATGTTAAATATCGAATTGAAATGTCAACATTTACTTAACTGTCATGCACACACAGAGAGGAACGGCAGACCTGGGCAATAAAGGGCAATTGACAGCGACATGTGTGGAGATTGTGCCAACAATTTGTTTCATTCAGTGCAAGCGCAATTAATGCCAATGTAAAGTAATTTATTTTTGAGTTAATACAAAAAAAGGAAAATAAACCTTAAACATTTGCTGCTGTCAGCTTAATGTCTGCCCTCATCACCTTTATTTAAAAATAAAAGCATGACACACAAAATATGTTTGCAAATATTAACATAGTAAACATTATTGTGCATTAAGCTGAATCAATGCGTGTTCATCCAGTCTTACCTAAGATCCATTTACTTTGTGAGTGTGTGTAAGCCTGTATCACAGTTACTCTGTTAATTAATCTGGCATCGTATTAAATTCTTTCGCATTCCGGGAAAAACAGCTCTACTTTTCCGTTAAGTATGTTAAGTTCAGCTGGCTGGTTGGTTGTCTGGCTGGCGTATTGCATGAGCAATTGCCTGATTGACATGGACGCTGGCAAAGTTATTAAATGCGAATGTCATTAAGTGGATTTACACTGTGCTCTATTCAATTAAGCGCCAGCTAAAGTGAAAAGTGAGAAATGTGCAAAGAGAAACTGTGAACAGAGAAAACAAAAAAAGGGAAACTGCGCTGAGCACTGGGCGTATGCGTAATGCACGAATGCACATTGCGCATACGCCGCGTGGACCGCGTGGACCGCGTAGTCCGCCGAGTCCCACTGCGGTTGCAACAAAGTGACATGCAAAAGTCGTTAAAGGAGGAACGCAGCAGCAGTAACAGCAGCTGCAGCGCCATGGACAACAAAAGCCACGACTCCAAAAGGTTGATGACGCCGCCGTTGACACAAGTTAATTACAAGAGGTCGAAACAGGGCGAACTTTCCGACGACTTTTTGGCCATTCGGGTCATATAAAATTACTTGTATAACGCGCAGAGCTGAGCGACACCTCTGAGCTCCTTACATAGTTTTTTTTTTATTTTTACCCCATCTGCTTTTAGTCTGTCTCCCCTTTCACTCTCACTCTATCTCTCTCTACTCTCTCTCACCCTTTCTATCAGTTTTTTCATGCAGCTCTGTTTTAATCGTTGCTTTTTATACTGCCTTTCACACAGTCTGCCCTGTCACTTTGGGCTTAATTGTTGTGCACGCAAAGTGCTCTGCAGTTGCCCTCCTCCTGCATGGCCGCAGCTAACGCTGATGTGGCTCTTAGGAAAAATTGTGATATGAAAATAAGCATAAAAGGTGTTTGATAACGACTCAGTTAAGGCTGTTCATGCAAGACAACAAACACAACTGCTTAACTATTTTTGCAATTCTTAAATCATAAACTCTAGCTCAACTACTCAGAACAGTAAATTAATATATGTTAGCATTTCTATGGAAGCTGATCAAAGTGCTGCTATTTGAGATAAATATGTAATTAAGCCGAATACATTTTTGGCATGCATCGAATGCAGTTCTAAGCAAGGCAATAGCAGTCCGCAAAATCAATGAGAGAATTTCAATAGTTGCAAAATGCGAGCAATGTAATTCCTATTACGAAAAATGCGCTTGAATTTCAACACTTTTTTGTCTATTTAAGTTATTCAATATAAACATAATAAATTTTTGGTGAGAGCTTGCCAAAAATTCCATTCATATTTATGTTCAAAATTCGTAGAGTAAATGGTCAAATTACATATCCATATTGACATGTTATACACACAGACATGTATAAACATATACGTATACAGAGATACAGATATATAGATAGATAGATATATAGATATGAGCAGGAGCTAGAGTAGCAGCAGGAGCTGCAACAGCAGCAGGAGCTGGAGCAGCAGCAGCAGGAGCTATCTCAGCAGTGCAAAGCAAACATTGAAGGTCCTCTGCACGTCCTTTTCGGCATCCACACTTTGTGGCATTTTGTTTATTTATGTTATGCTGGCTCTGTTGAGTTTTTGTATCTACAAAATACATAGAGCACACGCAAACACATGTAAGCCCGGGCTATAGATAACCACAAATCCGGCATGATTAGACTCTTGATGGCAAACTTTACAGCAACTTTAATAAATGAACTGGAAATTTAGTTGCAATGGCAACGGCAACGGCAACCGCAAGTGCATCCACACAGCACAGCATATAGTATAACGAAAATATCTGCCAGATACTTAACGCAGCTTCATTGCCTTTTGGCTGCTGCTTCAACTTGCGACGGCATTCAGTCGAATGTGCAACTCATTGATTTTGCACATTTTTGTGGCTAACTGGGCCAATACCGAAGGTGTTGCTGGGGAATTTGCGCACAACAATGCAACCGAAAATCAGGCTTAAATTGCCATTCGCCCTTGCGGAGAGAGAGCGTCAAATATTTAATTAAATACTTGTGCTGAAATTCAGCCAAAGTGATTTTATATTTAATAAACAGACAAGCAGGGAATAAGACTTCTGAAATGAAAACAGAAATATATAAGTTTATATTCAAATAGATATACATGTAAATGAAATTAATGATAACTAATAAACATATGCAACAATAACTTGATATATAATAGGAGAATTTTTATTAGTATTATTATTAACTGTTTATTAATATTATTAAATTAAGTTATGTTTATTATATTTATTAAATTATGTCTATGATTATAAATATATTTATTATATTTATTAAATTATATTTATTTTTAATTTTTATATATTTCATTAGATAATTGTTTTTATTTACTAACTTAATACAGATAGTAAAAAAAATAAAATGATAAAAATTAATAAATATTAATTACAACAACAAATATTGAACCACAAAAAGTAGTAAATGCATAAAATAGATTATTTCATATTAATTACAATAACAAATATTGCAACACAAAAATAAATCCATTGTTATCCCTAATTAAAACAAAATACATCTCAATTTGAGGTAGGGAATGAAATATTGTCTTAGTTAGTTATAGCACATATGTACATATATAAAAATTACTATATAAAGTCAAAGATAAATACATATACAAGTGTAGACAAAGACAGATATATACACATACAGTTTCAGATATAAACACATATAGAGAAACATATAGCAAGGGATTTTATTGTCCGCTGCATTGCTTGGCTCTCGATCCATTCGCTTTCACCACGCCCACTTCGCTTTATACAGCCACGCTTAAATATTTTATTGCACATTTCTAGGCTCATGATTAATTCGCTATGCAACGCTGCTCAAGTCGCGTATATCGCCCATTCCATAAGCTGAAAGGCAGCTAGGCTCAACATTTTATTTATATTTTTAATGTACATTTAAATTGCCGAGTGTCTGCCTGACTGCCTGACTGCTATGCTCTTCACTCGACTCTCTCTCTTCTCTCTCTCACTCACTCTCCCTCTCACTCAGACAACATGTATGTGCCGCCGTGTGCTTAAACAATATTGCATGGCAAATGGCGTAGATATGAACAGCTACTTTATTGTTGGCATTACACTTGAGCAATAATAGCAATTGTCGGAGTTGAAAGACGTCGACGTCGACGTCGTCGTAGACGCACTCCTCTCTCTCTGGCATTGTAATCATGACTATAGTAACATGACTACCATCATCCTCATCATCATTGCAATCATGATGAGCATCTGGTTAGGGAATATATTGTCGTCGTTTGTCGATAAGCAAAGACGATGCGGATGACGACAACGTCGCGTCGTCTGCCGCGCGTCTCTGTTGCAATTTCTATAAACACAAAACGACGAATCTTCCCGTTGAGATTTTTTTTTCACATCAGCTACCCCTGCTGCGTCGTCTGCGTGTCATAAGAGCGGAAGTACGCTTACAAACGCAATAATTTTGCATGCTCTTGCACGCACATACACATGTGCATATGTATATGTTACACACATGTATATACATAGATATTTCTGCACATTGCATTGAAGCTCGCATGTTGCGCATACGCCGCGTTTGCAGCTACTGAAAATTCTTTTGGCAAACGTTAGCCCATCGTCGCCAACGCGAATTTTTTTTTTTTTTTTTTTTTTGCCTGCCCTTGTAAATTTTTTTACAGCTTTGTATACATTTCTAATGTTCTCTTTATATTTATTCGTTTATTTTAATATAAATATAATGTTTTCGTAGTTTTCTTTTTGCAAATCAGACAACGCGTCATCAATATATTATGTGTCCTTTTTTTATTTATTTATTTTGATTTTTTTTGTTAAGTAGGAAGTGTGCATAATGAAAAACAAAAATCACTGCCAAAATATTTATGTTAAGAAAAAAGAAAAATAACAAATAATAAAAAAAAATAATAATTATATAAAAATATTTGAAGAAAAAAAATTGTCAAATATATACCGATATTGAAAAAAATATAATTTATATAATATAATAATCAAATTAAATTAAATATTTGAAAATAAACAAAAATATATATAATAAACCAATAAATAATGAAAAAATATTTAGTGAATAAATAAAAAATACTTAATGAATATATTTTATTAAAAAAATGAATATGTTTAGAATGTAATAAATGTGATGAATATATTGTAAATAATAAAACAAAACCATTTATATAATTAAATTAAAGATACCAAGAAATCTAAGCACAAAGTTATATAATTTAATTATAAAATTTTCTTCAATAATATATATTTTCTTTTCTATATTTTTAATTTTTACAATTATTTCCATTTAATAAAGACTGCTTAATTTCTCGCTGTGCACATCAACTACTATAGAAACAAAAAAAACAAGCACTGGGCGGAAGTGTTGAGTGGGCTGAGACCCCGAAAAAAGTGCACAATTTTCCGCTTTGCAAATCTTTATATTTATTACATGCGCTGCCGCTGGTGCTCCCCCCGCTCCTGCTGCCACGACTGCTACTGCCTTAGCTTGGCATTTCCATTCACTGTAGCAGTCACATTCGCAGTTTCATGCTCAATTTTTGAGTTGTTGCTAGCCGCACTCCAATAAAGCCAAATTCTCAACTTTCTAGTCTGCATTGCAATACCCCTTAAAAAAAAGGGCAACATTGAGGTAGTAGGCATAAAATAAAAATAAAAATAAATACTAAATAACAATAATAAATAATAATAATACATAAGCTAATATATAAATTAAACATTTTTATTTTATAATTTAAAAATATGTTTTATCTAAAGATAATACAATTTACATAATATATAATCTCTTATTAAATAATAATAGATCGTCTTTTCTTCAACTCATTACAGGGAATCTTTCAGCTACAGGGTAGCTCTGAGCTGGTCATTCTCTGCAAACAGCAGATTCCATTTGCTTGTTTTCTTTTTGTCTTTGTAGCCTGTACCCTGAGGCGCCGACAAGCCACGCCCCCTACATGACAGCGTCTGCCGCCCCATCATAATGCCATCTGCGATTGCTAGTCTACGCCCAAGTAAATGTTTTCTTGCAATTTCTATTTATACAGACGAAAGTATTTTTATTTTGTTCTCCACCTCCCAGCTCCCAGCTCCCACTCCTCCTCCTTCACATCCTCGTCATCTCCCACTTCCATCTTATTACTCATACGTAATTTTTAATGCAGTTACATGGCCCCGCCCCGTCCTACCACATTATGAGCCTGACTTCTATGCCAACTGTTCGAAATGAAATTGACTTGGCTCTCCCAGCATATTTATTTATTTATTTGATTTTATTTTATTTGTGTAGCATTTTATCTTCAACTGCTTATTGGCTTAAGTGTACCTGGATTCGTGTATTAAAATGAGCTGCAAATGCATGATTGTGTGCGAGAAATAAATTGATATTTATTTAGATTTTATTTGATTCGAATTTGCTGCTTACATTTTGGATTGGTATTTATTTATAGATTTTCATTTGATTACTTTCATTGCAAATATTATTCAATTAAAGCTGCAAGCTGCATATGAGCGGCATTTGCTAAATCCTCGCCAATGCCGTGGCAGGCCACAAATATCTAGCTCGTCAATGCAGCCACACGAATCTGTGCATCTACATGCAACTACATACACTCTTAGCCCACTCTTATACTCACACCCTCACACTCTCACACCCTCTGCTGCCAACATCATTTTGCTCTCTAATTAGCGCTGCGAGTTTTGTTATAGAAAGCAATCCTTGCTCGCAATGCTCCCTGCACAAAAGTGCCCTAAAGCTGCTTTATCAAATTAACGCATCCATTTCATGAAACCACGCAATCGTCCCCTAAAACCGCTGCGCCCCACCCACATGACGATTTCCCCTTACCCTCCTCCCTCTCTCTACGCCGTCAGCAACTGCAGCTCCAATTCCAACTGCATTTCCACGCATTTAACGAGACGCGACAAAACCCAAGCTGCACAAAAAAAAATTAAAGGAACAGAAAAAAATTACCAAACTAGACAAAAGTTCAATTGAAACCGAAAATGTGTGCTAGGCGGGGATGCAGGGTTCGTCGAGGGCCTGTAGAGCAGTGGGGTGTGTGCAGAGGGTAGGGCAGCATAAAGTTGGTAGGGGGGAAACAACGCGGACAACGCGCAGCAGCTCAGACAATGAATGCCAGTTGTTTATCTGTGCATTCCATCGACACATTGGCTAATTAATGTCGACGACATTTTGGCCCGAAGAGTCGTGATAACAATTTGTTGAACAACTGCAAATATGTTAGCTTGCTTTGTATATGTATAGGTATATATAGATAGAGTAATATTGGAAAATAAGTTATAATGAATTTGTCACACAAGTGAATGTAAAATTGTTGCTTTAAATGGTAATATAAGTAGAAGCAAATGGAGACTGTAAATAGGTATAAAAGTTGATTAGAAGCTGAAATATTTACGATTTACGATAACAAAATAGTAAGCTTAAAAACTTATTGAGAATATTGTTAAAAGTCAGTTTAATTTATATTGAATGTAGATTATATTTAAAGCAAGAATGAGCAGAATATATATATATATATAAAGAATATATATAAAGTTATATCAAAATAAAATTTGTAGTATATATAATATATAATATATATAATTGTTAAAATATATATATTTTTTTTAAATAAAAAAAAACCAAATAAAATAAGTATTATTATATACTAATTTCTAACAGTACATAATAATATATTTTTAAATAATACATTAGTAATAATACATTGTTATTTTTTTTTTTTTTTATTTATATATATTTTAACAACAATCAACAATATATAAAGCTTTAAAAAAAAATAAAATATTTATTATGTATTATATATAAAAATAGTAGCAAAATAAAATATTTATTATTATATATTTAGTAATTATTAAATAATAAAATATATTTTTAATTACTATTATAACCAATTATTGAGTATATAATAGTAATTAAAAATATATTTTATTTTACTATATTATATATATATTAAATAAATATTTCAATAAACAATTTTCTTAGAAACATTTGGCTGCACTAATCCAAATTTCAAACCAGCTTCATATACTTTTGACTTTTATATACCATATATTTGAACTATTTTCCTGGAAAAAATAAAGCAAATTTTCAAACAGGCTTCTTCTCATTATGCGCACGCGCAACATTAGAAGCTGAAAAATTCGTTGCCTACTTTGCAGCGCTTTGCCTTAATGCTCTTATATCTTTCGTGCTATTTATCTATTAATAGTCTGCGTTGCCTTGTGTTTCCAGCAGAATAATAATATTAAGGCAAACGACAAAGTTGACTTCAATATTTTCGCCGAATTAATCCAATTAGCAAAACAAATATGAGAGAATTGTTGCGACGAATGATGTCTTCAAAACTCGCACACATACACAGGTCTACTTGACGTGTGTGTGTGTGTGTGTGACTCTTGCGGCTTTTACACTTTTCCGCCTTTGCATGCGCGGCTGTGCCTCTAATTTGATTTCCACGCAGCAGGCAAACCCAACTGCAGTCGCTAAACAAATACCTTTCAATTAGTTGCGGCTGCCAGAACTAAATTATTCTTTGTATGTCAATTTCTGCAACTCCAACTTGCAATCTGTCTCTGTGTATCTCTCTCTCTCTCTCTCTCTCTCTCTTTATACATAGTCGTGTCTATGTTTTTGTTTATATTTTACGCAATTGTGAGCCGCTTGAGTATCTGTCTCTGTCTCTATCTCTGTCTCTGTCGCTGTCGCCTTTGCCGTCTCGACTTTTGGCGGCAGCTAACAAAGTTTGCCTGACTTTTAAAGTCTATCTGCGCGTTGCGAAATTAACTTTCATAATTGAATTGTGCACAGTTTATGCACTTGAATTTCGTCTGCCATCTAACAAATTATATTAAACTGCGAGATTGTTTCACAGCACTGATATGAAAGTTTCCAAAGACGAACACTCAGACTTCAATTGAAAGCTTTACATATATGTAGTTTATTTAGTTTTCTTCGCATTATTAAAACTCCAGCAAACAGCTCAAACTGCTTTAGTTGCTATTCGGTTAGTCACAATTATCTTAATGAACATAAAAACATTATGATATTTATTATTTAGTTCTTAGCTAAAAATCATATAAATACTGTTAAACTCTGTTTACAAATTTCTAAA
Source organism: Drosophila arizonae (assembly GCF_054131065.1). Taxonomy (NCBI): domain Eukaryota; kingdom Metazoa; phylum Arthropoda; class Insecta; order Diptera; family Drosophilidae; genus Drosophila; species Drosophila arizonae. Next base: position 16,013,921 of record NC_142924.1, read on the forward strand.
CGAAAATTTCCTGTTGATTCACCATTGCAGAAATTGTTCAGCAAATCGAAATTTATTCTGCATAAAACTATTGAATTTCAAGTTAAACTTTTAATGCAAAACATTTTTCAAATGCAGCACAAAAAAGTTTGAATTGTAGAAGCGGGTATAAATGACTGGCAAATGACCTATATATAGTATACTTACTCTAGTGTCAAGATTTCCTTGATAAATAAGTAAATTGATTCTACAATTCCCCATTCAATTCTACTTCTCCAGTCTCTTCGTTCTACACTCGCTTCTACCCTAACCCTACTTAGGTAGCGTATAAAGTAGCATCACAATTCATTTCGAATGGACTGTATATGCCGCTGCCCGCTGAATCTATCACCCAGACAACGCACTAATGCGGAAAACAAGAAAATTATCACGAAATGCGCATCAATCGACATTCACAGCGAAAATTTTAACCAAACGCAAGACACAAAAACAACCCAGTGCCAGTCTCCGTCCCAGTCCCTAGCCCCGCCCCTTCTTCTCAGCGCCAGCTCAACGTCGGACATCGTTCAAGGATAGTCGGTGAAAACAAGTTAAGCTCGAACATTTTCTTGGCCAGACGGCGAAATGTGCAGCAAAATGTTTTTACTGCTTTTGACTGATTGAAGCCTGGAAAAGTTTTCTTTAATTTTTAGCTCCTGTGTGTAGAGCATAAGCGGGCATATGCGAATATATATTAATCAGCTAACTTTATAGAAAGTCAGTGACCGTTTCTTAACGTCTGCAAATTACTTTCAGTCTGAGAGGAAGCTCAGAGTGCAAAGAATCACGTCGGTTCTTCGACGAGATGAGCCAAAGACCGAGATTGAGAACACTGTTTGCATTGATTCTCCTTGTCCGATCGTCAATCATATATCTCCCTAAACGATGTTCGTGAAAAGAGCGCCACACGAATAACTCAACTCAAGGCGCTTATCAGAAAACCCAAACGAAAAGAAACGAAGCGTCTAGCTCAGAGCCAAATAAGATGATCTGATTCTCCCTAATAAATAAAATACAAAATTAAAATAAAATATAGCTCAGAACTGAGTAATTTATGATGAACAAGATCCGAGTATGATTTTTTTGGCTGATTTTACAGAGCTTAAAGAATTAAATGCCTGACTGAAATTAGTGAACTACGTGTCATTATTGCATACATATGCAATATATTATTCTACAACATTTATTTTCATTCAATAAAATCTTAATTATTAACTAATCAATTCTTATTTCATTAACGACTCAACTATTTATATCATCTTCATTATCAATTTAATACAGAAAGGGTGTTTGCTCGTCGAGCAGCCATAACCAATATCCATCTTTTTTGTATATATAATTTTTATACTTTTTGTGAAAAATCACGACGCTATTAAAATGCCTTCAATTGACAAGTTGGAAAACATGAAAAAATATTCCCTTCAATACTAAAAATATAAAAAAAAAGATGAAGAAGAAGCAGAAAATGTTAAGGAAAAGGGCAAATGTTTTCGACGCCTGTCAATTGCCCTTTGCATTTGCGTTCGTTGAGTCATTTAAGGTATTTGATGAAAATCCGTGAATTGAATTAAACTCGAAATCGAATGTCGAAACTAAGCATTGAAAACTTGTCTAAAAATATGTAAAGCATTTCTTATAGTTGATGAAATTTGTATTATCCCATTTAAAATTTTAAAATTTAAAAGCTAAATAGAAAACGGAAATTTAATTTCACAATAATTCAACTGCTATAAATCGACGTTTTACAACTGAAATCTCTTTAATGGGAACATCGCAACAGTTTTTCGCCTGATGTTAAGTATTAATGAGAATGTATTTAATCATTACCAAGTGCTCCGCCTGTTGCAGGACATTCGCATTTAACGATCTATTTAAAGGCGGTCTTAACATTTTATGTAACTGTTTGCGCAATCCTTTCTTGATTTATGTCATGCCAATGGACAATTAACATTATAGTCGGCTATATAAATAAGTGGGCAACAAATTAGCCAGTCATATAGCTGCGGCCCCGCCTCCTCGGCCCCTCTGGCCATTGGGCTAGCCTCGACAAGCTGTGACAAATTAATAAAAATGCCAAAATCAAAACGTTCAGATCATTAAAAGTATTTATGAGTTACGCAAATGCTTCGACTGGGCGACGGACTGAGTCGACTTGGTGGTACTCTAAAAAGAGTACGAAAAAATTTAATGCGAATTTATTTATTATTGTGCATAACGTGCATAAAGTCTGACGAGCAACATGGAACGTGCCAGCGAAATGGAAATGGAAATGGCATTTGTCAGTAGCCATAAAATTATAAGAATAAGTGAGTGCGGGCAAAGCACGAGGCGGAGGAACGTGAAGGGCGTGAAGAGCGGGCAAAAGCTCGTAAGACAAAAGCCTACAAAAATGGGCGGCTGCTTTGCAGATTCCGTGCGGGTCATAAAAATGGTCAAACAACAAGACGGAACTTCGAATCAAACACATGCCAGATACACATACATACATATATATTTATATAGGTATGTATATAAATTGTAGGCGTGGCAGGCAGCACATAAAAATGGTTTTGCAAAAAAAAAACAGAAGCAAATTCGCGCGTGTTTTTTTTTTTTTTTTCTTTTGTTTTTGCTTTTGGCATAAAATTTTTATGGCCCAGTAGGCGGAGGGTGGGGGCGGGTTCCGGGGCAAACGTTGAAAATGCATTTGAAATTGTCATAAATTCGTATTAATTTGGGGGCCGCGCGTAGATTTTATGTACCCAGCACAAGTTTGTGTTCTTTGTCCTGCCCCTGCTACCAGCCCCTGCTCCTGCCTCCGCCCCTTGCTGCGGTTCTTCGGTTTGTTTGGCTTTGTTTTTAGTCCCTGTTTAGTCGCTGTTTATCTTTGGTCTTGGTTTTACTTGCACACACACACACACTCTCTCACACATGCAAACACTCATGCATGTGTGTTGAGCCCATTTCAAATTTAACGGCCATTCTGTGCGTTCTTTCTGCTCCTTTTCCTTTTCTTTTTTTTTTCGTTTTTTTTAATTGCCCTCACATGCAATGCATTGTGTCCAGTCGGTGGGCTTATGAGTAATGTTTATTGTTGTATTTTTTATGACGGTGCCATTTTGTTTTCAGCATTAAGTCATAAGTTTAATGAGTTTTACTTTCGGATTTATGTGTGTGTGCGTGCGTGTGGCATTTTAGCATTTTGCGGTGGCAGATTACTCACCTAATCAATGATGCGCTCACAATCTGTTTATTTGATTGCTTTAAGTACTAAAGCATAGCAGATCGAAGTAAAGAGGCCTCTGAATGCATAATAGAGAAAGAATAACTTGAGAATTCATTCAAAATGCACTTAAGAACGCATAGAATCTTGCTTTAGAGAGCAGAGCGATATTCATTAAAAAACAAACGAGGTCACAAATACATACACACGTTTCTAAACACACGCATACACACATACTTAATTGCCATTTGCCGCATGACAACGCAATAAACATTTTGACAGACTTTTTGGCAGCCACGCACACACACACGCACAAACACATACTCAGTCTGAGCCACACGCACAACAATGCAAAAACTTCAGCTTGACTTTTAAGTGCATTCGAAAAAAGAATAACAAGAAGTTAAAATAGTTCTTACCTGACACTCCGAATATGAAATACTCTTGCTTAAAGAAAACCTGTCTATGCAAAGTTTCATTAAATATACATATATAATATTGTACTCACTTGCTCACTCTCTCAGTTACAACGCTCTCACTCATACTACAATAACTTCTGCTCTCATTTCATTCGCTTAGCTTTGCAAGTAACGGGATCAAAAGTCCGAGAGACAATTGGAGTAACGAAGGTGGATATTTAAAATAGCATCTACAAAATGTGCTCTTTCTCCCTCTCTCTCTTTATGCTAATTGACGCTCAACTTGTGATCAAATTATGTTCCACTCTCACAATATCCACAATGGTTACTCTTTAAATGAATAATTGTATAAAGAGAAGTCATTGTGGATATTGTGGGTGTGGAACATAATTTTCTTCATCAGAGCCATTTAAATTCAAATATGTTGTATATCGAATATAGTTTACGCTGATCAGAGCTCCACTCATTACACACTGCGTAGCGTGTTTTCTATCTCCCTTGGTAGAGTATTAAAATAAGAATGAAAATGTGAAACGCTTGCCATGTGCAAATTGTAAATGTTTCATAATAATTTCGCAACAAATTCTTCTTGCGCAGTTGTTAGCCATGCGAATTATGTGGGCACCAACAACAACAACAATAACAGCAACGCCTTTGCGAGCAGCGGAAATGTTAACAACAACGTTTCGGCTTTTCGCAAAACAGTGGCTAGAGTACGGCACAGCGGAGAGAGAGAGAGGAAGGGAACGGAGACAATGACAGGAAGTGCATAGTTGGCCAACTGCCTGTCTCCATCTCTATCGCTCTCTCTTTCTCCCTGCATTCTTTCGGCAGTTGTTTTCTCTTTCATCTTTTTTGTTGTCCTTGTGGTTAGAATTTTGCACAGGAAGTGCTAAAAATATTTTTAAGAGTAACAACAACAAATTATGTACAGAAAAAATGTCATATAAATAATTAAATTAACTAGAAGAGTTTTTATATAGCAAATGCCGCGAACGAAAAGGAAAAGCTCAACTCAGCCCCTTTTGTTCGCCAGTGTCTCGTTTCTGCTTATCCTTTTAGCCCTTTCATCCACTTGGCCCCATCCTTCATAGTACGCGGCTCAGCCGGTGAGTTGGCCATTTGTCGCCGCTTTTGTTGTCTTTTGTTGTCAACGCTGGGTGCTAGGAAAAATGTAAATTTTCATTTATGCCGGACAGACGTAATTTAGTTTTGCGTATTATTTTTACTTATTTCGGTTTACCAAACGGATTAGATGCGTTCAGAGTATGCTGCATATACAACAGTTTGTAGGTTCAGTTTTTTAGACGCCGACTAAAAAAATGTTTTATAACAGAAATTTAAATAAGTAACTTTAATGTCAACCACTTTCATAAATTAATATAAATTTTAACAATAATTTAAAGCGCCCTCTAACGGCCTTTTCCTGAGCTACTGCATCCTAGACAACAACCACTTCCTGCTCCAACGAAGTCTACTTTGCTTAGCAGTATTTCATATAACACACTAGGTTTGCTTGGTTTGAATAAACTCAATAATATCTTTATCTGTAGTGATATATTTTATATATATACAAATAAATCAACATTTGCTACTAGATCATAACTGCATATTTACTTTCATTGTAATACATAAGCCGGCGTATCATTGACATGAACCACTTAACGACTTAGCTCGAATTCGTTTAGTTTTGTTTCAAATCCCAAATTGGTATTTTTATTGTGCATTTTCTTGTGAGATTTCATACACATTCCATCTACGGTCACACTGCAGTTGCAATGCAATTTTCTATTGTACGTTCTGCGGAAAAAAGTATCAAAATTAACAAATTAGCGAAGTAGGCTGCAATAAATAGGAAAAGACGCAATGGAGGCCGTTCCACGTTTGCACATGCTATGGTTTGCCCTCAAATCTAGCCCGGAAGGCACATCTTTTGCGCCATTAAAAAAGGTAAGCAGACGACAAAGCAGCGACGGTCGACGAACTTAACAGTTATTCTAGAAGGGCCTTATATGCGGTAGGGGCGGAGACGTAACCACTGACGAAAGTTGATCTACTGTGAAATATGTTTGGCTTTGTCTTCGCACCCACCTGCAGCCACTCGCCCTTCCCTGTCGCTTCCCATGTCTGAGTCATCCGAGCAGTTGTTGGCTTAATTAGCAACAAATATAAAAAAAAATATCTAAACAAACACTGAAAAGCTTTTGTTCGCTCATACTTAATCTTTCTTTCTCTCTCGCACTTTCTCACGCACAGTACATAGCAGAGTTTTACCATGAAGATCCGGAGGCCTTTTCGAAAGAGGTTCACGCCTTGGAAACTCTACGCAACCAGGCAATGCGTACGACGAAAGACGGAGCTCCCATAATGAAGCGATATTATTGTCAGCTACATGCACTGCAGAATCGGTTTCCTCAGCTCGCGGAGCGCAGCATCTTTACATTCACCTGGAAGGATCTCTATCACAATACCGTGCATGAGGTAAGCGATTTGCGCTACGAGCGCGCCGCTGTTCTCTTCAACATCGCCGCCTCCCACACCCAGTCAGGCGCCTCGGTGACGCGCGGCGACATCGATGGCATGAAAATGGCTTGCACGCATTTTCAGGTAAGTGAATATAAATAAGGATATATAATATATCTATTGATAAACCCAAAATTTTACAGGCCGCTGCTTGGGCCTACAATGAGTTGAGGGAGCGCTACGCGAATGTGAATAGCGGCACGGATTTTATGACCAACGAGCTGTTGGTCTTCCAGCAGCAGGTGTGCCTGGCTCAGGCCCAGGAGTGCATACTGGAGAAGTCGCTGATAGATAATCGCAAGCCACATATTGTTGCCAAAGTGACGGCACAAATTGTTGTTTACTATGGCGCCGCTTTGGCTGCGCTGCTCACGGGCGGTGACGATGGACCCATCGCCCAGGTCATCGAGAGCTCCGTCTATAAGCTGTGGAAGAAATATGTGAAATTCAAGATTAACTATCTAAACTGCATATTGTATTTGTATCGTGGCCAGCAGGCGGAAGAACAGCGTAAAATGGGCGAACGTCTGACGCTCTACCAGGTAAGTTTTATAAGTATATAATTTAATTTATAAATATTAACATTCTAATTTAGGCCGCCTGGGATAAGCTAGAGGAAGCACGTAAAGAGTCTAAGGGTCTGCCGGATCAAAAGGAAATCAATGAATCGCTCAGCTTCACCGCCGACGTGGTCGAGGGCAAGCGCAAGAATGCCAAAAACGAGAACGAATTCATCTACCATGAGGCGGTGCCAGAGCTGTCCACCATTCCCGCCGTTCAGGGCGCAAATCTGGTCAATGGCATTGGCTTTTCGGTCACAGATGAGGAATATGCAGGCACTGATATATTCGCCCGACTGGTGCCAATGAAGGCGCACGAAGCCAGCTCCATGTACAGCGAGGAGAAGGCGAAATTGTTGCGGAAATATGGCGCCTTGCTGGAAGAGAAAGATGCCCAGCTGGATAGCTACATGAGCTCGCTGACCCTCGATAATCTCAACATCAACGAGGAGCAGGCGAATAAGCTGCCGCAGGGCATTGTCGATCGCTGTGCCGCGCTGCATGCAAATAAGACGGCCATCAGTGATCTGATTGAGGCCATGTCGCAGCTGGCCGAGATCACAGCCGATGTGGAGACCAATCTGAGTGAGCTGACGCGTATGCTGGAGGCAGAAGCTCAAGCGGAACGGGAATTTCAAGCTGCGAGCGGCGTGCAGCGTACGCCCAATGCTCACATCACGGAACTGACGCGAGAATTCCAGAAATATAGCGAAGCGCATGCCCGAGCCGGCGAATCGAACAACACGCTCCGCAAGGCGATGAGCTTGCATGTTAATAACCTGAAGATCTTGGCACGGCCGTTGCAGGAAATACAACAGCTGATGCCGAAGCTTAGCTCGGAGCTGAACACCACGGAGATCTTCAAGGACGTGAAGCTGATCGTGAACAAGGTGAACGAGATGAAGGCGCAACGCGCCCAATTCCATGCGGATTTGCGCATTGCCATCAACGAGGATGACATCACCACAAAGGTGATTGCCCATGGCGGCCAGGAGGGTCTGCAGGCGCTCTTTGCCACGGAGCTGGCCAAGCACGATCGCCTCACCCAGCTGCTCGATCAGAATATGCTGGCCCAGCAGAACATACTGCAAGCTCTCACCGAGGCCTATGCGCGTGCCGCGCCCGTGCTGAAGACGCTGCAGGACGTGAAGCAGAAACGGGAACATTTCTACAGCTCACTCGCTGCCTCCTATGATGTCTACGAGGATCTGCTGGCGAAGTCGGCCAAGGGTCTGGAGTTCTATAAGAAGTTGGCAGGCAATGTCCAAAAACTTCTGACACGCTTCAAGTCCGCCCGGGATGTGCAGTCCGAGGAACGGCAGCAACGCCTGCAGAGTGTCAAGGCGCCAGCTCCGAGCAAGCCAGAAATTACGCCCACGCCATCCAGCGGGGCACCCAAACTGCGTGATTATCTGAAAGCGAAGCAGAGTGGTTTGGGCGCCGTCCCAGGCACTCTCGATGCCACGCCCTATGTGCCCACGGTGCGCCCGGTGCCCGTTGGCTCGGAGAACCCGACACAGGCGGCCTGCTCGGCCTACGCCACCGCACCGCCACCCAATGAGCCGCCGCCGCCCTACAGCCTACAGCACCAGCAATACTATGATCCCAATGGCGCGGGTTATACAAATCCCATATATCAGCAGCAACAGCAGCACATCGCTCCGCCCGCCTACAAGGCACAGGCCTCGCCCAACTCCCAATCGCTACATAGTGCCATGGCACAGCTCAGCATGCAACCGCAGCAACAACAGCAATCGGAGCCTCCAGTAGCATCTTATGGCCAACAAACACCATTGCCCTACGGCTACAATTATCCGCTTGCCAATGCCGCGCCTGGTGGGTCCTCTGCTTCACAGAATTACAGCTATCAGCAACCGCTCTACGTAGCCACATCCACGCAGCCTGGCGAGACTTTGAGCTATACGCAGCCCCAGCCGCAGCAGCCACAGAGTGTGGGCTATGCTCCGCAGTCGACTCAGCAGTCTGCTTATCCGGCAATTGGTGCTGCCACGCCTCAGCAGCAGCAACACATGTCTATGTATCCACAGCCAGCAGCGGGATATTCTCAGCCGTCACAGACATTGACTCAACCAGCAGTCAGTTATCCGCAGACACAGACGGGAAGTTATCCACAGACACAGACATCTCAACAGCAAGGCACTTATCCACAAATTCAGACATCTCAACACTCGGGAAGTTACCCACAGACACAGACAGCTCAACAACCAGGCAGTTATCCGCAGACGCAGACGCCTCAGCAGGCAACCAATTATCCACAGACGCAGACACCTCAGCAACCAGTCAATTATTCGTCGCCCCATACTCCTCAACAATCAGGCACTTATCCACAGACGCAGACGCCCCAACAAGCAGGCAGTTATCCTCAGTCTCTGACACCCCAACCTCAACAGGCAGCCAATTATCCGCAATCTTCAACACCTCAACAGGCAGCCAGCTATCCACAGGCTTTAAATAGCCAACAGACAGCCAGCTATCCGCAGACACAGACATCTCAACAGCCAGCCAGTTATCCGCAGACACAGACATCTCAACAGCCAGCCAGTTATCCACAGGCACAGACATCTCAACAGCCAGCCAGTTATCCGCAGTCGAGCCAGCAGTCACAAAACGGAGCTTATCCGGCTGCGACACCTGTGCTTTATCCCTCACAAGCAGCAGCTCAACCAACAGCTCAGCCCACGCCTACCGCCGCTTCAGCGCCCACACAATACCCAGTGGGCAGCGCTGTCCCCGGCATTGAGGCGAACAACTATTTGGGCTACTCCAATCATCCGGGCTACAGCTTCAATCCGCAGACAGGATTATTCGAGTACAGCAGCGGCTATCAGCATGACACCAATAGCATTCCAAAGGCCACGCATGGCTTTGGCCAGTTCACACAAAGCGGACAGCAGGCGGCGATTGTGGGCACCACAGACTCGGAGCAGGCCAATCGCAGCAGCTTGGCCACGGGCTTTGATGTGAGTAGGAGTAAAATTCTAAGGAAAACCTTTGCTGATATTTTCTCATTTCATTTAATATAGTCGCCCATTGTTTCACATGTAAAGGCCACAAATGAAGCCCAGGCGACAGGTCCATCAGCTGATGCTATCAATTATTATACGCCCCCATATGGCTATCATTCATCTGGTGGCTCAAACACACTCCAACAACAGCCACAACAGCAGCAGCAGCAGCAACAACAACCGCAGCAACAGCCACAGCAGCAGCAACCACAACAACAACCTGTTGCAACGGCTGGAGCCACCACCACCACCAACAATCAAAAGTCAGCAATTTATATGCAGAGCGGCGGCAGCAGCATAGCCAACACCCAGACGACAACGAGCAGCGCTCCTTACGCCTCGTCCACATTGCCGGCGGCAACCAAGCCCACAGCCTCTGAAGCCAGCAATGTGGATTTGCTCAGTGATCTGGATTTGGATAGTGCGGGTGCTGTGCCGCTGCCGCTGCTGCAGCCGCAAATTGTGACAACTCCAACGCCGCCGGCTTCGGTGGTTGGTTCAGTGGCTGCTGGCGACTCCTCAGCAGATGCTGCGCCAGCAACAGCTGCCGTTGCTGATGCTACGGCTGGACTCTCGCCCGTTGGCCCGCCCCCTTCTATGGTTACGGCACTGCGCAAAAATAGTATTGACAATCTTTCCATTAACTCCGATCTGAGTTCATTGGAGAATTTCGACTGGGACTCCGTTTCCCTAACACATTCCGTCAGCGAAAAGCAACCAACGGCAGCCAACGGACACACTCTAATAACATTCCAAATGCGCTCTTATGATCCATTCGGCGATGATAAGACGCTGAAATACTTTCACAAGGAAGTCGAGAGCTATGAGAAGCTCGTTGAGAATCTGCACGTCAAGATGCTGAATGGCAACACGCAGCTGAGCAGCAAATGGCTCGAGCTGCAGCAAAAGCTGGAGAAGGATACGAGTGTGAAGCGAACGACGACTATAGCTAAGCTGTTTCCCGAGAAAAATCGCTCCCTCGACTGTCTGCCGTACGATCATGCGCGCGTCAAGCTGGACAAGCAGACGGATGACTATATCAATGCGGCTTACATGAAGGTAGGAAGGCACATATCGATCATATATCCGCATTCTATCCATAGAATAGTTACTTGATATTAAGCTAATGCTTAAACTTTAATCTCTCTTCTCAGAGCCTCAGCGCCGGCTGTCCAAGCATTATTGTAGCCCAAACACCGCAAGCGAATACAATTAACGACTTCTGGTCCATGATTTGGTCCGAAAAATCACGCACTGTCCTTTGCCTGCACACAACCAACGAGGTAAGTTAGGCAACTGAAATTATTATATATATGTATTAATCAAATAAAATGTTTGGCCTTTCAGCTCTTTGATCCCTACTGGCCGCAGCTGCTTAATCAGGCTGCTCACTATGATGACTACACGGTGAACTGCATTAAGATACAGCAGCTCAGCCACTGTACGGAATACCAGCTTAAGCTATCAATGCATGGCGCCGATGCTGTGCTCGACTTATCCCTGCTACAGCTCAAGCAATGGACCAAAGCGTAACTAAACTAAATTTATATAGCTGATAAAAAATAAAATATTCAATAAGGCTTTCAATTCATAATTTCAGTTCGCCCACTCAACTGTTGGGCATAGCGCAGAATGCATTGCAGACGCATCAGGAGCGCTGTCTAGATGCCAATACTCCCGCATCCCCACTCATTCTCAACTGCTTGACGGGCTCGGAACGATGTGAGCTGCTAGCAATAGCCATTTGTGCTCTGGTGGGCACCCAAAACAAGCGACCCATTTTGATAAGTGAGTATGAAGATTTATGATTCGAACGCTAATCACATGATTTATGCTACATTCAAATATTTTACTTCCTCAGATGTTGTGGATGTGTGGTCCCGCATTTGTATGCAGCGCCAAAATTCGCTGCGGGATGCTGCTATACTGGAGCAATCGATGCAAATTGTCTTGAGCCATGCTCACGAAGTGCTAAATAAACGTATGGAATTGACTTATGCCTTATATAAGCATACATATTTATGTAATTTGATTTATTATAGGTGGCATCATAACCTCATATCAGATGAAAATGGCACCTCAGGTGACGGCCAAGGAGCAGCAGGAGACCAAGGATCCATTGAACGAACTGGATGCTCTATGGAAATTGAAATAAACGACTGAACGTTTGCTACGCAACGTTGCTTAAGGAAACTTATTTATACACATTTTAATCAAAATGATAAAGTCGATAATATTTATACAATGCTATTTACTGCAACTATCAACTACCTATACTATATTTATACACGCAACTCAATGATTGTTGCAAACAATTGAAGAGAACGATTCGTTTTGAAGCTAAGGAAACATTGTATTTGTCCTGCTATTACTGTTATATGAAATGTATTTCAAACTATGGTGATGTTTATTAATGCTGACTATACCTATATCTAAATATATATATATATCTGTATCTGTATCTGTACCTATATCTAATCGAAAACGTTTACGAAACTCTCTGTAAGATGTTGCACATCTAAAGGCAAATTGTCGGCGAGTAAAATGTTTAATAAACGTTATTGAAAATATTATATTATTATAAAAAAGCATTGGTGCAATTTCTAAAATTATATTCAAGAATTTTTAAAATAACAGTTGTTATTATAATGCTTTCAAATGCAATGAAACGATTATTTGTATATGAATAATTTGATATCGGATAATAATAGAAATTTCCCAAAAAGTAATTAATCATTGCTCTTAGAGTTCTCAAGTTCACGCATTCAGTTTAGATCCTAAGAAAGAAACGTATTAACTGACTCTCCGTTCGATAGAAAGAGAGAGACAAATCGATTCGCTAAGTTTTTGAGCTCGACAAGCGCAGTTTTTCGCTGAGTGTCATGTTGCCGAATCGCTGGAATAGGGGGATATCAAAGGTCTGCCAATATGTGCTCATCTGTAACAGGCATTCCTCTGCACCTTTGTGGCACAGTGTGCTCGTTATGAAGTTCTCAATCAATCTGAGCCACAATATATCTTTGTAGAAGACATGCAGATAGGTTATCAAATAGGGTAGCTCCTCGCCCTTGAACAGTTTGCCGGCGAATTCATTTGGGAAAAAGTCCAAAAGAAACCATGTTGGCTGAAATGGATTGTTCAACGCCATTCGTACTAATGCAAATTTTCGCATATGGCGAACAAAGTTCGGTTTGGTCAGAACAGCATCCGTCAGCTGGACATAGAACTGGCCTTTGGCGTGGGCATAGGTCATGAGGTAGGCAAGGTCTACATTCTGTTTGCTCAACTTCGACAGGTCCTCTTGTAAAAACGGATAATAGTAGCTCTCCTCTGGTACTACGATGTCAATGAGTCCGCTCTTCAGATGCTCTGCGAAATTCTCCTCGATTTGCTGGACTATGCGCTCGACGATCGTCTCGTCTTCTTCTCCTATGTACACCACGATGAGCGTATCCCTCTGATCTTCAGCGCTCATGTTCTCAATCAGATTGTAGAGTGTCGCACGCAGATGGGAATCGGTTTCCTCGTCCAGAGTGGGCACGCCCAGTACAATGCTCACGTCGGTGCGTCCTTGACTGCTTAGGTAGGCAGGCGACAGGGGTTTCGCACCGTATAACAGATGTGGTGGGAACTGAAAGACCACAGTGAACAGGCTAGTCTCTTCCTCATCTGGTGTGGTTGTCACATGGGAAAACGGATTGTTTTCGAGCTTTGAATACTGCACTTCTTGGTATAACTGGTACACGGCCAGCATTACCATGACACCAAGAAACATATTATAATAAAGTCCCATTTTAATGATATATTTTCCAATCCATTGGCGTTGTCTTCTTGTATATGAAAATAAATACCAAATAAATTATCAAAGCCTTTGCATACTTAATTCAAATAGGTTTTTAAAAATATTTTGTTAATTTTGATTCTTAATTATTTTTTTATTTTTGTTTTAGTATTTAGTATTTTATTTTTATTTTTGTTAATTATATTTTTAATACTAAACATTTGTTCCATTATTTTTGTATTAATTATTTCTAGTAATAATTTTCATCCGTCCAACTTTTTGTTATTGTTTTTTTTTTTCAGATTTTTGGTTAATACAATTTTTAACATTTTCTTTCTTAATTAATTTTGTATTTTTTAATGTACTGAATCGCAATTTTTGTTTAGTACTAATTTTAATTTTCATAACACGTTTATTAATATTATTTTATAGTACAAATAAAATCTCAGTTATCGCTCTTCTTACCTCTGCCTGTTTCAATGGCGAACTGATTTTTATAAAACACACCTCAAATCACGGAAAAATTACAAATCAATTTGACACAGGTTTAAGAACTTTATGTATGAATATTATCGATTTGGTCTAGTTATATGCATATAAATACATATATACACATTCATTAGAAGCAATGCAGTATTGCGGGTTGGGCTCTTATCGGATAGATTTATTTACCTGGTGCGAATTCATAAATATAGTAAAAACTTTGACACGCAATTATCAATTATGAATTGCCGCAATCATCAATTAAAATTCATTTAAATAATCTAGAGATTAATGGGTGTTATCACTATTTTTTAGATTCTTAAGTGTTTTCATAATTATTATAGCCACTTGGGATAACGGTATTACGCTATCATCGCAACGACGGACATTCACATAAATGCTATAGAGGAGTATATACTAGTAGATTAATAAACGACCCTCTAGTCAAATAGTTGCAATTGGCTATTTGATTTGCCCAGTGAATTGTGAATACACTTTATTGTGGTTGATATTAATATTAATAGAAATAATCATAAATAGTAGTAAGTAGTGAGCAATAAAAGAGTGAGTAACAGTTATTATGATGTAAGAGTAATATGTATTAGTAGCAAAAATAGTAGTAAAAATCGCAATTGTAGTAGTAAATAGTAAAAATAATAGTAGTACAATGGTAGTAAGTAGTAGAAAGTAATATGAACTAGTAGCAAAATTAGTAGTAAATAGTAAAAATAGTAGTAGTACAATGGTAGTAAGTAGTAGAAAGTAATATGAATTAGTAGCAAAAATAGTAGTAAATAGTAAATAGTAAATAGTAAATAGTAGTAGTACAATGGTGGCAAGTAGTGGAAAGTAAAAGTAGGAGTACTTATATTAATATTAGTAGTAATAAGAGCAAACAGAATAAAGAGTAGGAGTAGTCATAGTAATAGTAAGTAGCAAAAAGTAAAAGTAGTCGAAGCAAAGTAAGTAAAAGTAGTAGACAGTAGAATTATTAGTAGTAAGTAAAGTAGTAAAGTAGTAGTAAGTAGCAAACAGAATAAGGAGTAGGAGTAGTCATAGTAATAGTAAGTAGCAAAAAGTAAAAGTAGTCGAAGCAAAGTAAGTAAAAGTAGTAGACAGTAGAATTATTAGTAGTAAGTAAATACTTCCAATCATACATGAATATATATTAACCAATATTCATAAAGTCTCTAATGCTTAAGGCTTCCTAATTTATAGACGAACCCCAAATTGTATCCAAGCACAGTGAAGTGCGACTATTGAGCGAGCTTATCAGCTACTTGGAATACCCACTTGGCCCTACTCGTATATATGTATGTACATAATACCCCTGCGAATCGTACAAGTAGTTAATCCGTAACTGTTATCTTCACTTTTATGGTTGGTGAGCGCTTATAAAAGCTGTTGCTCTTTCGGGCTGAGCTTCAGTTCTCAATTGGATTCGTTTGTGGAATAGTCGAGTGCAATGCGTTTCGTGGCTCTTCTAGCAGCTGTGCTAGTGATTAGCTCAAGTCCGGCGGAGGCAAAGTGTGGCTATGAGGTACAGTGTGTGACTCACATAAGCAACTGCTACATACATATATCTATGGGGCATATCCATATTCTGTGCTCCACAGGCCTGTCCAGCGACTAAGGCGAATATGATTAATGTGCACTTGGTGCCGCACTCTCACGACGATGTCGGCTGGCTAAAGACTGTGGATCAGTATTATTACGGATCGAGGAACAATATACAGCATGCAGGTGTACAGTATATACTCGATTCGGTGATCGTGGAACTCCACAAGAATCCCGACAGACGTTTCATCCAGGTGGAGACGGCCTTCTTCTGGAAGTGGTGGGAGGAGCAAAGTGATTTTGTGCGGCAATTGGTTAAACTGTTGGTGAATGAAGGCCGCTTGGAGTTCACTGGAGGCGCGTGGAGCATGAATGATGAGGCTGCGGTGCACTATCAGAGTGTTATAGATCAATTCTCATTGGGTCTAAAGTGAGGCTGAATAGAGATCTCAACTAAGTGAATAGAGCTTACTCTCTCTCTCTCTCTGTCTTTTAGGCTGCTCAATGATACCTTCGGCTCGTGCGCTCGTCCTCGCATTGGCTGGCAAATCGATCCCTTTGGCCACTCCCGTGAGATGGCCTCGATCTTCGCCCAGATGGGCTACAATGGCGAGTTCTTTGCCCGCATGGATCATGTGGAGAAGAGCAAGAGATTGGATGATGTGGCCATGGAAATGATTTGGCAATCGAGTGAATCGCTGAGTGATTCGGATATCTTTACCGGACTGCTCTACCGCCATTACTCGGCACCGCCTGGCTTCTGCTTCGATCTGCTCTGCAGCGATGAGCCGATCATTGACAGCAAGAGCTACGATAACAATGTCAAGGCCCGGGTTGATGACTTCATCAGCTACGTGAAGAAGATGTCAAACTCGTTCCGGGCTACGCACATTATGGTGCCCATGGGCGATGACTTTCAGTACGAGGACGCAGAAATCAATTTCAAGAACATGGACAAGCTTATCAAGTATGAACTAATACTAGTCTCGATTATGGAGTATCATAATCTAAAATCGATTTATTTACAGATATGTGAATGCCCGTCAAGTGGAGGGCTCAAAGGTGAATGTTTTCTACTCGACACCGTCATGCTACCTCTATGAGCTGCACCGCATGCAGCTGACTTGGCCAGAGAAGAAGCTGGATTTCTTTCCCTACTCGAGCGACGTGCACTCCTATTGGACGGGCTACTTCACCTCTCGCCCCACCCAGAAGCGCTTCGAGCGGGATGGCAATCATTTGCTGCAGACGGTCAAACAGCTCAGCGCCTTTGCCAAGCTGATAAGCGAAGAGCAAACGGAGGATTTGGATGAGCTGCGTCAGGTGATGGGCATCATGCAGCATCACGATGCCATCACCGGCACCGAGAAGCAGGCAGTGGCCCGCGACTATGATCGCCTGCTCACCGATGCCATGGTGGATGCCCAGGATAATGCTCGGGCTGCCCTTCGAGTGCTCACGAATCTGAGCACCGGGCAGTTCGACAGCTGCTTGGAGCTGAACATCAGCGTCTGTGCCTTTACCAGAGAGAATGCCAACAATGTGGTTGTAACCCTCTTCAATCCACTCGCCCATCCCTCGACCCAGTTCGTCCGTGTGCCTGTCAAGCAGCAGCAATACCTGGTCACAGATGAGAGGGGTATGTGGAGGCATCTACTTACTTGAATTACTTTTCCTAAATATTCTCTTAAATAGGTCGCGCTGTACCCTCGGAGCTGGTGCCGGTGCCCTGGCAAGTGCTCTCCATACAGCACCGCCCGAACGACACCCAACATGAGCTGGTATTCAAGGCAACTGTGGATAAGCTTGCCAACTACTACATACGTGTGATGCCCAGTCCCAAGGCTCTTCAGCGTTTCGAGAGGGTGCACTCCATACGGCATGATAGGAACAGAATTGAGCCTAAAGATGAGACGGATGAGCTTGTTGTGCAGAATTCGGTAAGGGGCTGAAGGAGAAAGTGGGTGGATGAATGAGAGCAAGACGAAAGGCGAGGAAGAAATTGAATGAAGGAAATGAAATAAAGAATAGGATGGGTAAAGGAGAAAGCAAGAGGGAAAGGGAGAGAGAGTCAGAAAGAGGAGAAGAGGGGGCGAAACTGTGAGAAAGATATATAGTAAAGTATAGAAAGTAATAAAGAGAGAGAGAGAGAGAGAGAGAGAGGGAGAGAAAGAGAGAGAGAGAGAGGTAGAGATGGAATGAGTGAGGAAAAATAGCAAGGAGAATGAGCAACAGAGAGTGGTAAGGAGCTCAATGGAGAGCAAGTAAGAAACAGAATGAAAGAAAGGAAAAGAATGAGAGTGTGAGGAACAGAGAGTACAAATGAAAGAGAGAAATTGAAAATGATGAAATAATGGAGACGGCGAGTGAGTGATATTTAAAAATGCAATTATTATTATGCTCATAAACGGATAGATTAGACCATAGACTTACTATATAATATAACATATATTAATATATATGACTCTTGCCCACTTGCAGCAAATCAAGCTGACATTTGTCAAGAGCACTGGACACCTTAAAACGATCGACATGAATGGAGTCTCGGAGAACATAGAGCAGAACTTTGCGATATATAGAGGAGCGATGGGTAACAACGGCATCGCTCAAAATCGTTCGTCTGGCGCTTATATATTCAGACCCGACGGCGAGGTTACTGTCCTCTCCGATAAGATCGCCTACACGGTGTACGATGGTGCTCAGGTGAAGGAGGTGCATCAGCATGTAAACGAGTGGATCTCTCAAGTGATTCGCCTCTATGAAGGCGTCAATCGTGTGGAGTTCGAATGGTTAGTTGGACCGATTCCAATTGACGATGACATTGGCAAAGAGATTGTGACGCGCTTCAAGAGCGGCCTCGTCTCGAATGGTGTCTTCTTCACCGATTCCAATGGACGCGAGATGATTAAGCGAGAGCTAAATAAGCGGGAGTACTTTACCCCGAATGTGACCGAGTCGGTTAGTGGGAATTATTATCCAGTAACAGCTCGCATTGCGTTGGAGGATAGTCAGAAGCGTCTCGCTCTGCTCAACGATCGGGCTCAAGGCGGCTCCAGCTTGGCGAATGGGCAGCTGGAGTTGATGCTCCACCGACGACTGCTCAGAGACGATGCCTTCGGTGTGGGCGAGGCGCTGAATGAGACACAATTCGGAACGGGTTTGATTGCGCGGGGCAAAGTTTACCTCACCCTAAATGAGGCTGAGAGCAAGCCCACTGTGGCTGAGCGCTTGGCTCAACAGGAAATCCATTTGCCCTTCTGGAAGTTCTTCAGTAGCTCAAACACAGCCAGTGTTGTGAAACCCCTGAGCATACCCGATTTCACGGACTTCCCCCAGTCGGTGAACCTGCTCACCCTGGAGCCCTATTCCACAAGCGAATTCCTGGTCCGCTTCGAGAACTTCATGGATCACAATGAGGGTCACACAGTAAGCTTTAATATTCGTCATATCTTCGATGCGCTGAATGGAAAGGGTATACGCGAAACAACTTTGGATGGCAATATGGATCTAGCTGATATGAAGAGATTCAAATTCCAGCACGATGGCTCTAAGCCAAATACAGTGGAGTATTATACTTCCACATATGAACCACTGCGGGCCACTGCAGATAGTGATGCCTCCAGATTCAGCGTCACCTTGAGTCCCATGCAAATTCGCACATTTATCATCAATTGGCAATAGACTTCGATTGGAATAAATAGAAATGTAAAGAAAATCTACTTTCACTACTTAATTCTATATAGGTTTAGGAAATTGATTAAATGCAGTGTTCTTCCGTCTTACATATACATGCATATGTATGTATGAGTCTCTGTTCGTTTTTAAACCTTACACTTTTAGCGCCTGCAACAAACCAAAGAGGGTGGCAGATGTTTTTCTTTTGCACAGCCGGGAGTCCATAGGCGGCTGGACATCTAATAATTTGTGCGTGTGTGCGTTTGTGACCAGAAGTTGATACCATTTTGCTACCTGATTTAAGGTCGCTCCCATTTCTTTTCGCAAAACAATATATAGTTACGCAAGACTAAAGATTTTCCGAGCCATTATCGTAGAAAATGAAAATGCATTGTTGGAAGATTACGAAAGAAATTTTGTTGTTTTAATTTGGTAAATTGGTATGGAATATATATGTATCGCCAACCTTATATTATAATTTCTACAATATTAAAATACACTTTTTTATCATTGCAATAATGTGTGTTCAAAAGTTGAAAACAATCAAAAGGCAATTTCAGAATTTAAAATCTAACGGCTGTTATTCATTGATCTGGCAGCACTCCCAAACCGCGGTCTCACTTCTTATTTCCAATAACAGCCTGAAGTCAGATTAATGCCATATATCGATACATAACGTATTATATTTACGATGAGTAGCAGAATTTGTATTAAAACAAATTAAACTAATGTAGATTCAATAATAAACAATATGACATGAATATTCCCAAAGCTCACAATATCGGCCTAAAATTATACAAACAATATATCGTTCAGATACATGTATCGATAGTTTACTTACTATCGAAAAGAACAGCGAATGGCTCAGCTCGTTTCTGTTTGACCGGGAAAAAATCAAATATCATTTGCTCTTTGGTCGTTCGTCCAGCATAATTTCGGGACTCGCACACGGTGACGGATCTAAGAAAAAAGCAGACTGTGCAAGCGTAAGATCAAATCAAGATTGATGTTAGCACGGGCTGAGTTTGTATGTAAATTAAATTCAAGTGCTGCGAAGACGCAACAATGTTGTAAAAATTAAAAGTCAACTGTATTATAATATATATCGTATGCGTCGTGAATGTTGAATGTAATTTGTGCTTCAAATTTTTATGATAAATTTTGCCTGTGTGTAAATGTGTTCGACTTTGAGCATTCGTACTAACGCATACATATGCGTTTATGCTAGTGTGAGTAAAAACCGAAACGCAAGCGACTCAACAAACGACGGCGTTTCGAAGCCGCCGACGCAGCAGCTGAGTTAAAGAAACGAAATTACACACATACTCACGCACACAGCTCTATACTTGCGTACATAAAATAAAGAGAAGCGCAGATAAAGCCACCATTTTTTAGTGACGAAGAAGAGAGCAAGGCGCACGCAAGTAGTCTGCGCCTTTGGATACAAATAGAGGCATCTAAATTAATTTTGTGCGTGCGGAAATAAGTTTGTAAACGTAATATCATAAAATGGCCAGTTTTCAAATACATCGCGACAACACTGAAAAGGAGAATCCCGGCATGCCGAGTCTAAAGGAAAAGTCATCAATGCTTAATGGAGCTGGTGTTGTTAAGCAGCCGCTAGCTGTAATTGGTGGCAAGGAGAAGGCTCTGGCACCGCGCGCCAATTTGGTTGTGCTGAATACCAACAATAACCATGGCAATGTGCAGCGCAGCAACCCCGTGCCCACTGGCAAAATGGTAAGGTTCCATCACAATTCACATCCTAATTTTGTTGTGTGCTGTTGGGTATTCCAGCGCAGCTGCCCCTTGCTCAACTTAGCTGGTGGTGGAACTACGATCAGTAGACAGAATGGTGGTGGGTTTTCCTGTCTGTCTGTCTGTCTGAGTCTGTTTCCTTGTTACTCTTCTGAATCACTCTTCCCTCTCACACACATTGTATTATAAAAGTTACATTTAACATTAATGTAAAAGTCAGCAGATTATGTTAAGTATATGCATATGCATGTGTTTGTTTTGCAAGGCTGCGATTGCGCGCCTAATCAGCAAAACTAACCTAGAAATGCATAGTCGAATTGCGAATCTTGCGCGCTTTTTTCGCATGACATCAGACAAAAGCAACAATACAAAAAAAAAAGGCTATTAAAGCAAACAGGCATACATACATTGAAATGCAATTACAGCACCTAAGCGAGCACACGCACACACAGAGAGAAGCACACTGCCTGTGTTTAAAAGGAAAAGAGAGTAAGAAAGAGAGATAGAGAGAAATACATGCAGAGAAGCCAGCAAAGGGCGCGCGCGCACACACACAAAACAAAAACAACACATAAAGCGAACGACGACTGCGCGGAGCAGCGCACGTAACAGGATTTTTCCCAGAGCAGACAGGGAATAAAGAATAATAGAGCGAGATAGCAATCTGAACTTTATGAGGCTTCCCCTTTCTAACACATTTAGCACTGCGGCACCATGTTGTAATTGCGTTACTTTTACATCACTTTTCTTCTATGTACTCAATTTTATTTCTTTCGCAGGGTTTTCGTGAAGTTGCCAAGGTAAAAGTAGATGAAAATGCTTGTTTTGGCGCCACCAAGAAGTCAAATGTTGTTGTACCCGTGGTGGAGCAATTCAAGTCGTTCTCCGTCTACGAGGACAACAGCCATACACAGGTGCAGTTGCAAATTGGGAGCACGGCCCTTTCCATTTCAGCCGACAAAGAGAATATTCAGGTTGTCGATCAAAAGCTGTAAGTGAAAAGTCAAATTTCGGATCAATTGAATATCTACAATTGACCATTCTCAATTTCTATAGCGAGCAAGTACGCAAGGAGTTTGCCATAAATCATGGCTACGATCTGGATGGCACCCCCATGTCCGTCACCGATGTGCAATCGCCCATGTCTGTGGACCGTTCCATGGCCGAGACTAGCATCATTAGCGCCGAGATATCTGACAACAGCCAGGCCGAGGGCATGGCTGATCTCAAAACCGATGCTGACATCTCGCTCTTGGAAAGTCCTGTCTTGCCGCGCAACGATCGTCAGCGCTTCTTCGAGGTGGTCCAATATCAACACGATATATTGGAGAATTTCCGCGAGAGCGAAGTAAGTACAAGACTTTAATTGAAATACAAAGTACCAATCACTTGGTAGATATGGAAAAGAGACATATTTAATATTAGATGTGCTTGATCCTGATACCCTGTAACGCAGTGTTTCCATTGTCCCACACTTTAGCTAAGTTGCTTTTCATTTAGCGCCTAGCAATCTACCTACAGCTAGCGTGCACACAGACACTCGCACATATATACATTCATGCATACAACATGCGCATTCTAACAGCCTGCTGCACCCTCGTGTCGTTGACGACGACGACGTTGTCTTCTCGCCTCGCTGCTTTTATTTTCTTTTCTTTTCTTTGCTTCGTGTGCCTGGTTCGCTCTTTGCCCGTTGATTAGTGACAGCAAACGGGGTTCTACATCAGCGACGTTCCTTTCAAGTGCGCTCACGTGCCATGTTTACCATCCCTAACATTGACTTGAACAATTTTCTAAGCATTTTGGCTTCAACTTTTATCGGTCTGGAATGTTCCCTTTTTTTGGGCGGTATTTTCTTGCTGGTATTTTATTCTCTCCTTTACTGTTTTTGGCTAGAATTTAACATGTTTTAGTTGACGTTTAACTATTATTTCCAATTCGTCTCACCTATTAACGTTTTTGCTCGAATTTAACATGTTATCTATCCAACTATTTGCAAACAAAACACTCAACTTTTAATTTAATCTTTATTAACCTTTTTTGAATTCCACTTCAATTTAAGTGTTATTCGCCCGATGCAAGTTGAACTCGCATGGAACTGCTCCTGCAGCAGAGCTTGAATGTGATGCAGCACAAGCGCAGGATCTGCTGCTGAAACAATTCCACACCCAATTCAGCTGCACGGCGAAGAGCACTAACAAATTAACGTGAGTTCTTGTTGAACTGGTCGTAGAACTCATCGGAGACCGCATTGCTGAGCTGCACCAACGCTTCCTTGCGCTGTTGATCCTGCTCAACGGCCAGTTTGGTATTGGCGCGCACTAACTCATCCAGCTGTTCCTTGTGCTTGCGATCCATTTCAATCTGCTTGAGCATAAGTGTACGATCCATGTTAATAGCATACTGCTCCCACTGTTTGTTCATCAGCTGAACCTCGGTCTTGCGCTGCAGCGTCTGGGTCAGCTGCTGCTCCTGCCCCTTGCGGAACTCTGCCAGTTCGTCCGGAGTCATGCCGCGGTACATGAATGCAATCTTTTTGTTTGGATTGAGACGCGACTGGGCCACATCCGGATTCTCGGTCAGCATATCGCTAGACAACATATTGTAGATCTCTGCCATGTCGTCCTCATATGTCTCGCGCTTGGCGCGCTCGCGATTGGCCTGCTTCTGCTTGGCCAGATTGATGTTGTACTGGCGTATTTTATGAGTGATCTGATGGCGCATATTATGGTCCGACTTGGCCATTTCCTCCAAGTGCTTGTCGCGACAATTCACACTCTCTATATAGACACTGTCGGCCTTGCGGCGCGCCTCTTCCGCCTGCTTGCGTTCCTTGACCTGCTGATCCAGCCAGGCGCGCTGTTGCTCACGCTGCCGCACCTGTCGCTCGCCCCTGTGCAGATCCTCACCATAGAAGATCTGGGCACTGGATACGCCAAGCATTATGTCATCATCGGCTATGCGAGCCGGCTTTGCTTTCTTGAGAAAGTTCGGGTCATTCAGATCATATTCGCGACGTTGGTCCAAACGCTGATAGCGACAGCGATAATAGTTGAGATCCGAGTCCACAATGCGTTTCTCCTTCTCTAGTTCCTTTTCCTTGGCTGTTATGAGACGCTTCTGTAGCTGCTCCTGCTCCTCGTAGCGCTTATCGCATTCAATCTGCATGCTCCTCTGCTTCTTCTTCTCCAATATCTGACGCTCCAAGGCATCCAGATCGAGCTAAGAGAAACGAAATGGCGAATGTAGGGTGCTCCTAATAATACCCTGTACTTACTCCAAATAGGCGTTGCCTGGCATTGAAGATGCGGCTCTTGCGCTCCTCCTCGTACTGCGCCCGCTTTTGCAGCTTGACCGCCTCGCTGAGGTCCTCCTTGGTGCACAGTGGCATTTTGAGAGTCATCTTGTCCCCGTTGTTTCTGAAACTTTACCGTAATGTAAAAAAAATATATATATACACCGAGTATTCCCTTTCAGTGTGAAAGTATATCACTTTCTGATGCTCAAACCGGTTTTGAAGCTTTGTTGAGTTCAGTTGAGTTTGTTTGCCCGGTTGCCGGGTCGTTCGTTTGTTACACTAGAAAACAAATCAATTCTTAATGCCTTGCAAACAACCCCAACAACTTGGTTTCCATATAAATGTTTACGGAATATATATAGTAGCTACTAAAATATATTCTATCTGCTTTATATAGTTGATTTACCATTATGTACTCTATCAGCTCTTATATGGTATATTACTATATACTATTATTTATTCCAGCTATGCTATTACGCCTATTTTATGCATTTACATTTCTCGAATTTTTTGCTCACTTAAAAATTTATATTACCACAACTACTCAAACCCAAATGAAACATTTCGCATATTTTATGCATTTACAATTTCTTCAATTTCCTGGCGCTGGCGTTGGCGCTTGGCGTGTCCCATAATCGTTAAATGGCCCATTAGGTAAACACCTAATATACATGGTGTTTCGTATTGCCGTCTTTTGGCTAAATCTCTGTGTGTTGGAGGGAGTGGCTTGTTCTTCAATTGAAATGTGGCTCACGTAGCACAAAATAGCCAATATACAAACATAAATTGGTAAATTCGATAGGTTACTAATATGGTTGAAAGAGGAGGGGCGGAGAGGGCGGTAACGAAGCCAAACGAGTTTAGTTTCCCAGACCGAAATGCTGAAGCATAAACTGACAAATTCGAAAACAATTTGTTTGCATAGCGCAAAGGGAGGGGTGGGGAGAGCATAAAGCAAACTGTTCAACGACGTGTTAAGATCAATATGTAATTAAATGTGTAAATTAATAAAGCTACGCAGAATATAGACACTTGCTGACAAGACTTAAGCTCAACTTGATGTTATTCTTTCACAGAAAAAACATCGTCCCAAGCCTCAGTATATGCGTCGCCAGACGGACATCAATCACTCGATGCGCACCATTCTGGTTGACTGGCTGGTTGAGGTAGCCGAAGAATACAAACTGGACACGGAGACACTGTACTTGTCTGTCTCATACTTGGATCGCTTCCTCAGCCAGATGTCGGTGAAGCGTGCCAAGCTGCAATTGGTGGGAACTGCAGCCATGTACATTGCCTCGTGAGTAATAAATATGAAATTCATGTATGCAGCTTATGGAGAATATTTGATTTCTGTCGACAGCAAATATGAGGAGATCTATCCACCAGATGTTGGCGAGTTTGTCTTTCTCACTGACGACAGTTATACCAAGGCTCAAGTGCTGCGCATGGAGAATGTGTTCCTTAAGATTCTCTCCTTCAACTTGTGCACGCCCACGCCGTACGTTTTTATCAACACCTATGCCGTGCTGTGCGATATGCCAGAGAAGCTGAAGTACATGACCTTGGTAGGTGTTCAATCAAACTTGTTCGATAGAGGAGCAATTAATTTAGCTCTTCTCTAACTCTCACACTTGTAGTACATTTGTGAGCTGTCGCTGCTGGAGGGAGAATCGTATATGCAATATTTGCCCTCACTCATTTCGGCTGCTTCGCTGGCATTTGCACGTCACATTCTGGGCTTGCCGATGTGGACGGCGCAGCTGGAGGAGATAACCACATACTCGTTGGACCAGATGAAGCATGTGATTGTGCCGCTGTGCAAGACTCATAAGACGGCCAAAGAGCTAAGCACGCAGGCCATACGGGAAAAGTACAATAGGGACAAGTGAGTTTAGCAATAATTAATGATGCCTAAAGAGAATCATCAATATAAACTCTCTTCTATTATCTATCTAACTGCAGATACAAGAAGGTGGCTTCTATTCAGCCCATTGAACTGAGCCAATCCGAAATGGATAAAATTGTACAGGATTATAAGGCGGCCAGCAAATGCGAGGCAGATAAACAGCAACAGATACAGTCGGGCAACGATACGAAATCTAAAGTCAATTTGTTTTATAAGTTTTAAGTTTGTTTTTTAAATTCAGCATCAAGCCATGATCAAATTGTATTGTAGTTTAGCTTTTTCAATGTAAACCCCCCTCCCTCTATTAGTAGTTTTATTCGTTGTAAATGTAAGTACAATCCATTAAGGTTTTAGTGCCACAGCTGATCGCTGACCCACAGGCGCACGCAACACAAAACGAGCACTGCCAACAACAACCACAACAAGAATAATAACAATAGCCACATAACTCCAATTCAACATCCAACATACACTGGCAGGCTACTGGACATTTGTATATGCTAACAGGCCATATATAAGAAAGAGGAGCTACAACCATAATTAGGATGAGCTAGTGCGATCCACGTTCAAAGCGTGCGCAGCAGCAAATCACAAACATGCACCATGTGGATTGTTTGAGGGATTTATAATGAGAGCGAGAGCGCCACAAGATGAATCGAATTAGAAATAAATGATGCAGCGTTTAAACACAATCCCTTAGGCTACTTACTTATACAATTTTTAAGTTATTGAGTTCATTATTTGTTCAATGTCGTATTTTTTATTTCTTATGTATTTATATATAACCAGATATGTATGTTTACAATATGTCTTTCAAACAAATCGGCCCCAAAACAACTACAACTAAACAATAACATAAAATATTTATTTTATGCTACACATATGCTAACTAAATAGGCTATAAATGTTCTGTGAACCCTGAAGCAAATATAACAAAAATATATAAATTTTACTTGAAATATTATTTTAAATTTTACCCAAACAAAATATATATATTCAATAAAATAGTTTATACATACATATTTAAATATTTTACATATATTTAATGACGCTTACTACACTTTTAGTTCAACTCTATTCGTTTTAACTATGAAAGAGTCTGAGAAAGAAAACCATTTATGTTTAGTTATTTGCCTAAAAGTAAAAGATAAATAATTTTATAAAGAACATGAAATACAAATTTGTATATCGAATTTTACTAGCCATCAATAAAAGTAAATGATAGACCAAGAGGCACATCTATAATTTTAATAATGTTTTATTTCCGATGTGTTTTAAATATAATTTTATTTATATAGATATATATTGCGAAAAACTCCAATCTTGTGAAATGCCTGATGTTTTTAAATAAATGTTCAAGCTCCACATTCGTTCGGCGAGAATCACCTTTGATTGCTTAGCAAATCACTTGACTAATTGCAAATGAATTGAAATTCCGATTAATGCGCGTAATTAAAACAAATTAAAAGGTTAAGCATTTCCATTCAATTTTATAATTGTTCTCGTATTTAACAAGTGTATATTGATCGAAATTAAAATAGATTACTACAAATGTAGCATTTGATCGATGTGATCCAATTGCCAATGGAGCCGGACACCCACCTCCGCGATATGGAGCAGCGTTTAATAAAATTTGATTCATTCTCGGATTCAGTTTGATTGTTATTGTCCCAAATGCAGCTCGAGAGCGTAAGAGAAACTGACACAACGGATAAAATGCGAATGTGAGCTCCTTGGAGAGGAGTTTTATCAATGGCAGCCATATCGTTGATCGTCCCTAATACGCAAATCGTAGGTCCGGATGGTAGCCGAGCTTGTCTAATGCTGGATTGCAGGCAAAGTTAATCATGGGCGGCGGGCCGCAGAGCAGCACGATCGTGTCGTCATTGGCGGGCAGCAGATGAGCGGCGATCATCTCATCATTGACGAAGCCAACACTATAAGTCCAGCCTGGTGTGAGATAAAGAAATGAGAATTCGGGATTAGCGAGGGAACTCAATGAGCGCCTTAGTTCGACCAGGTAAACCTACACAAGCACACAGATAAAACATTTCCCTTGATTTGTGTTATTTGTTAACTGAAAAGCTCAAAATATACAGATGCTAAGCTTCGTTACTTAATAGCTAAAACGTTGCTCGGAACGATGTCCCAGGCGTTCAAGGCCCGGTATACAGGTATAGTTGACCATGGGCGGCGGACCGCACAGCAGGCACAATGTATCTGGGCTGGGCGGATGCAGATGCTCGCCCATCATCTCGTCGTTGACATGGCCCGTATTGTACAACCAGGCTATGAAGCGTGCGTTCGCCGGGCGGGGCATCCGTTTATGGGCAGCATGTGGCGAGGAGCAAACACAAGATTCTCAACATAATAGATGGCTTATATGGGCATTAGGCACTACAGCGATTGATTGCACTACACTGATTCAGACTGAGTGATTTATGGGAATGAGC
Source organism: Drosophila arizonae (assembly GCF_054131065.1). NCBI lineage: Eukaryota > Metazoa > Arthropoda > Insecta > Diptera > Drosophilidae > Drosophila > Drosophila arizonae. The sequence goes on from NC_142924.1 coordinate 16,042,583, forward strand.
TCGAGTTGATGTGACGTGCATGCATAAATATAATATATAACATTGAAAACCTGAACATAAATCTGGCTAACTAATGATTTACTATTCATTTACGTTATCTACTTCTTGCCTAACGCTTTGTTTAACATTAATCACCAAATTTAGAAATATCTAATCTAAGTTTGTTTTAAACAAATACCTCTTTTTTACAATTTGCACTTAGCTCAACCAAATCAATTAAATTTCTATGACGAAGACTTTAGGTACTCTATAAACACCTATAATTGATGTATAATCTATATCTCGAGCCTATGTCTGTTAAGTTAAAAGCCCTGCATGAGCATGACGTTGATTCGATGATAGTTAAATGTGTTGTATAGCATTTGAAGCCGCAGCTCACCTTCGCTTGCTTTGTCCACGGTGTACCAGACCTTAAACTGATCGGGATGCTGCTTGGCCAAGGTATCTAGTTCGTCACGCAGTAAAATATCCTTTTCACTCTGCAAAATTAAAGTTCAGAGAGTTACTTTTATAGACTTCAATTCGATGCTCTCACTCACCTGATTGGCAAAGAGCAGCGCCAGCTGTGTCTTATCCTTGTCACTGTGCTTGAGCACTTCGCGCACGAGCTGCAACATGGGCGTAATGCCACTGCCGCCGGCAATCATGTTGACGCACTTGGCCGTCACTTGCTTGGGTGGATCTTTGCGCAGTTTCTTAATGGAGAAGGTGCCGTTGCCCAGATATTGCAAGCGACCCGAGGGACCACGGAACGCGATCTTATCGCCCAGTTCCATTTGCTCCAAGTACTGTGTCATTTTGCCACCCGCTGGGAATTTGGGATGCGTGTCCTTGAAGTACACCTTCACAATCAGGTCCACGTAGCCGACATCGTCATCGGAGGAGATGGGTGTATACGGCCGTATGACCAGCTCATTGTCAATTGTCGCAATCAGATGGATATGCTGGCCCACAGGCAGACCCAGTATATGCTGCTTGGAGGGCAGACCGAAGCGAAAACGTCTCGTATCAGCGCTGAGCACCTCCTTCTCTATCAGTGGCAGCTGGTACTTATCATTGGGATCGACTAGAGTGCGTAATCGTGCGGTCCGATTGGGTTCGCGACGGGGCTTCGTCGACTTCTTATTGATAAAATAGTGGACTATCAATGCCCCGGCAACGATGGCTGCAACGCCCATGGCAATCGGAACAAACTAAAAAAAATAAAAGCCAAAGATATTTTTAGAAAATGTCAATCATTGGAAATTTTATATTTAATACGTATTACGTATCATCCGAGTACAAATATGAACATTTTATAGCATTACGTATTTTTCCGTTGACTTTTTTACTTTGCCCTATTGATGCCATTGCTGATTATTCTAAGCGCATTATGTCAACGCATGTAATTAAATCCACAATTATTTTTTAACCATAAATATTCGCCCTAGTTTCGGTTCATGGTGAAATTTGAGTCTGTGATCTCTTTGTAGTAAGTTTTTTTTTGCAATATCTATGAAGCCACCTAAGAGTTGGTTTCTCTTAAAACCTCAATATAATCGAGGTTATTTCGTTTTGCATACAAACACAAGGGACATCAAAAACGACTTGGCCATGACCTTGCAAACGTAGTCCATTTTGGGTGCTGCGTTTCGCCATGCATGATGCACAGAGACGGCAGTAACTACGCTGCGGGCAATAAATAATTATCGATGACGTCACTGCCCACGCACAGATAAACAGAGAGCACCTTTTGGCCCACAAGCATGGAAACAGACGAGAGAGAAAAAGAAGAGACAGAAAGAGAGCGGCATGCGTGGCAGCACTCTCATTTCATTTACTCTTATTTCACATTTAATATAGACTTACATCAAAATCTGCCATTTTTTACACACTTGCTGAATGTTTGGTACTTTATATTATGTATTAGCAATTGAAATTATTCAAAATATTCAACTTGTCCGACTATTAGGAATGAACAGCAAAGCGTTTGATCAACCGCTTGCCGCCGCGCACAATTTACAATTGAAATGAAGTCGAAGCGCGGAGTCAACACGAGGCCTAGGTGCCGAGTCAGCACGCGTATGCGAACAGTGTATTTGAAAAGTAAATGGCCAACCTAAACAAAGTTAGCCCCTCTGTACTTCTTAAGCAAAAAAAAAATCGCTTGCCATTTGAAAGACTTAATTCCAGGTTTTTTTTTATACATATACGTAATATGAATACTTTTATTTTTAAGTATTAAATGCACATTAAAAATTGTGGATTGAGTTTAATACGCATATATACAATCTGTACTCTTGTCAAGCGTTGAGCATCGTAACGATGATATGAAATAATGTGTGAGTCTCACACTGTGAGCGTGAGAGATATCAAATAACAAGTGAGTGACAAAGGGAGATAGAGAGAGAGAGAGTGATAGAGACAGAGAGCGGCCGCTGTTATTCAAAGAGCAACTTTACTAATTCAAACAGCTGATGTGTTTGTGAATATGCCGACTGTGACGTAGTCTCAAACAAACTTATATAAATTTAAACACTTGTCCATTGTGAAAATTAGAGATGAGCCATATGGCGATTATTCATTCAGTCACAGTCACAACTGTTACGTTATTCAGGTTCAATAATGGAAATATTGCGCAACTCAATGAAGAACGACAAACAGATTATGCTCAAAGGTCTCTCTAGCAGAGAGAGGTCTAATGCAATTAGCTGAGTGCAGAGCCAAAGCTCAATGGCTCTTTGAGATATTGAAATTCCATCAAGCTGTTTTAAATACGTCGTATAAATAACATTATTAACAGCATGACGTCATTTGAGCAAGTGTGCGCCAATTGCGACGGCCAACGACTCTATGATTGTTGTTATAAATACCTTTGTAGTATATCCGCATATTCTTCGCATTCCCCGGGTGGGAGATGCCAAATGGCAGAATCACATTTAGATACATACATTTCATACATATTAATGTATATTTTTAAGAATTATGACATAGGCTAGCAGAATGCGAATTGCGTACGTGATGAGAGGTATGAGAGGACACCGAGCCCGAGGGGTACCGAGAATTATGCAAAAGCTATGTTGCAACATGTTTCGTAACTTACATTGCTCTCAATTAGACGCGCCATATCCAAAAGACTGGAGACACTGCTGGAACTCAAGAATTGCCGGTTGGAAAATCAATCAATGAATGCACTTTATGGATAAATATTATATAATTCCTTTATCGCAGCGATGGAGCATCACGCACTGCTGCTGGTGCACACGGACAGAAGTTTTATTTTAAAACGCAACGCAGGCCCAACGCGAATGCAAACACGAGCGTGTGGAGATAGTGAAAGCAATTGTTTTGTTTGACCACGAAACGTTCGCTCTCTTAATCTCTCGCGCAAGTTCGCGTTCCACACTCTTTCATTTGTTTTTGTTAGCTCCTGATTTTGTCCAGCATCAACAGCGAATCCCACTTTTAAATGTTTATCCCAATGTATTTAATTTGTGTTTAGCTGCGTCATTTAAAGCTCAACAAGGCGCACATACGCCTTTTAAATTTCAAGACTATTCAAAACGTAGATGCTGAACAGCTGAACTTGGTAAAGAACTTGTTTGTGGCTTATAAATACAAATGCAAGAGTTTAGCGTTGCCACTGTGTTATCTGTAAGTTCCATATGTTAACGATAAGTAGTAACGATTAATATCACGGCAGCTCTGGCCAAAAAGTAATCGATATTGACAACTTGAATCGCCGCATCTCATCTCTTTCTTTCGTGTATTGCACGTTGCAAAGTGTAGACATGGCGTAAGTAATTTAACTCGAAAATCTTTAAAAATACATTGCATCTTAAATATTTTAATGAAAATAATGCAGCATAATGATAAATTATCTGCTGCTTTATAAATTCTACAATATATTTATTGTGTTCTGCAATCAGAAACCAGCTTTTTGGACCACATTCAATGACCACATCAGTTTGGAAATGATTGCAATAATAAAATTGAGATTTTGTGCCAAATATGTGACTATCCATGCAAGTGACAAGAATTTGCACAATGCTTATACATTACTTTTACATAAAATTCTGTATTGTATAGCTGATCTAACTGAAATTTCCATTGCAGAACAAAGGTGTCGCGTGACACGCTCCTTGAGGGCGTCAATGGAGTTCTTGAACATTCGTTGAAGAAGAAGCGCAAATTCCTGGAGACGGTGGAACTCCAGATTGGTCTGAAGAACTACGATCCCCAAAAGGACAAGCGTTTCTCTGGCACTGTTAAGTACGTTGGCTAAAATCACCTGTGCTGCTAACCAAATCAAAATCTGGAAGGCTTCAGCGTCAGGTAGTCGCATGTATATGTTCTCTTTCACATACATTGCGGCGGACCTGCACTCAGGGTCTTTAAATCTAATTGAGTAGGCGCCAGCAATGGTTGCCGTTTTCCTAGTTTAATAGATAATAAACTGTCCTGCTCCTCTGCGAGCTGCGTAAGTTTTTTGTTTAAATGAAAATTGAGCACATTTGCCGTCTCTAACTAAATCGTATAAAGTGCTCTTCCTAATCGTTTCTCTTTACTCATCTTGCAGATTGAAGCACATCCCACGTCCCAAGATGAAGGTGTGCATTCTGGGCGATCAGCAGCATTGCGATGAAGCCAAGGCCAACGGCGTTGAGTTCATGGATGCTGAGGCACTCAAGAAGCTGAACAAGAACAAGAAGCTGGTGAAGAAACTGGCCAAGTCCTATGATGCTTTCCTTGCCTCCGAGTCGCTGATCAAGCAGATTCCCCGTCTCTTGGGTCCCGGCCTCAACAAGGCTGGCAAGTTCCCTGCCCTGCTGTCTCATCAGGAATCAATGATGGCCAAGATCGAGGAGGTCAAGTCCACCATCAAATTCCAGATGAAGAAGGTGCTGTGTCTGTCTGTCGCCGTTGGACACGTGGGCATGAAGCAGGATGAGCTCACCCAGAACGTTAGCTTGTCGATCAATTTCTTGGTCTCGCTGCTCAAGAAGAACTGGCAGAACGTGCGCTCCCTGCACATCAAGTCCTCCATGGGCCCACCCCAGCGTCTATACTAAATTTTTGTAAAGCCAATATCTTTTACAACAATTAAAATGTACATTTGATGAATGTAAAACAAATTGAATGTGTATTTCAAATCCAAACTTATTCGTTAGTATATATTTTAGTCTAGTCTTTATTTACATTTCTGTGGAACTAATGGTTCTGGCTAGGAAGTCCCGCAGGTCGCGCGCCAGCTCCGCTTGCGGAGAATTGTCTATTTTCGACTCGATTGGAGGTGCTTTGAATCTCAATACGTTCACCGAGTTGCCCCACTCGGGAATGTGCGGTTCGCTCAGCTCCTCTAGCAGATTGTGAAGGACGGTTGCGGCTGTGATTATGCAGGAGGCGGTCTGGAAGCTAATGTCTAAAGGCTGGCTGAGGAAGCGCCAGCGCGACATGAGGCGATGCATGGCAGAGTCGCTCAGCTCTTGGAGGTGATCGGCCACTTCGTTAAAGTCGTATTCGTGAGGTGCTGCCGGTTCGGCGTAGCGTTGTAGCAGCCAGGGCCGAAGCGGATAGTTTTGATTGGCTGGCGCCAGCACAAAGGCGGGCACCGAGCGTTGATTGATACGATGGGCGGGTGACTGGGTCAATGCATTCGGTGCCACCGCGAACATGGGCGGAAGAGGCTGCTTGCCACTACCATTGGCGTTATCCAGACGCAGCTCACGGAAGAGCATGCGATCGTCTAGCAGGAACTCCATGCGTAATGCCGAACCAGCTTCAGTCCGTTTCCCTTTGCCGCGCAACGGAATGGAGCAGACTCCCAGCACACCAAGCAGTGCTGGCGGCATGTTGCACTCCCGCCTGAAGCCGGCCACAACATTGGCGCAATCCGCCTCGCTCTGGGGCAGCAAGCGCAGCGCCTTGCCCAGGCTGGTCATCACGGCGTTGCAAAAGACCTTCAAGCATTTGATGGTGCGGGCGCGAGGCAGAGCAAACTGTTCCGAGATAATCGAAATGCGCTCGCCGCTAGCCAGGAAGAAGAGCGCTAGACCAACACATTTGTCGGGTGGAATCACTTCCGATTGCGATTTCAGCTCGGGCACCGAACGCAGCGTGGGCGCCAATTGGCCGCAAAGCGACTGGAATGTGCTGCGTGTCACGTGGAAGCTATCGAGAAACTGCTCATCGGTATATTTCGGTACTTTATGCTCCCAAAAGAGCGTCGGGGCGTCTGTTTTGGTTTCCAGATTGTCAGACATGCTGTTCTCTATATCAGCCTCCATTTCCTCGGCACTCTGCAGCTGGTTGTACTTCATACGCAGCGTGACGAACATTTGAACATAATTGGACTGCAGCTGCATCATTTGTTGCATGAAGAAGGAGCGCAGATTTTTGAGGCGACGTCGTGCGCGTTGCTGGCGACGTCGGCGATGCATGATGACGATCTGCTGCAAGTGTCGCACATGCAGCCGTATCAGCGTCGCGATTTTAGTTCTGCGGTGCTGCAAGTCATCATTCTTGCATTTTGCATTGGACTTAAGCAATTTGGATAGAATCTCGCTTAAATCACTGTTTATTATTTTCAGTCCCTCCTCCATTTTCCAGAGCAGCAGTGTGACCAAAAACAGTAAACGATTAGAAGCACAATAGTTGTTCGATGACAAAATACCCAATGCATATCGATACACTGCTCAGCTCAAGCGATAACATGACACATAGACTAATCGTTTTTTGTAAACGCGGCAATCACAGTTATTGCAGATAAAAATGAATTCTAGTTATTCGTTTAATTTTGATAGATCTGTTGAAGCTAGAAGCACATCGACACCTGTGAGCATTTCGCTGTCGTCGTTGCACAGGGCTCTCATTGAATACGCAACAGTTTCATCCCGATTGCTGTTTATACAGGATCCTGATGTGTACACAGATTTCCATCACCCTAATGAAAAATTTAATGAATATTCGAACGTGGAGCTGTGCGACATTATGCTGAAATTGGTTTTACCAAATGTGCACTTATACCAATTGCCGACTACGATAAAGGATCGCTTAAAATTGTTGGAACTGAATCCGTGCTTTCAAAAAACCCACCAAGGCTATCAGTACTCACCAAACCGCCTTGGGATTCAATTTGTTTTACAGCCAAAGACTGATTTTAGCCTGCCCGAAGAACTGCCAACAATAATGGTGAGTTTTAATGTGATTTAAAATGTTTTACATATTTGTTATCTTCTTATGGGTCTACTTGACAGTCTGCACAGCGTGCCCAAACAGGTGGCACGACCTTCCAGAAGGATGCCCTGATGCGTGCCGACAGTTGTTCTCACACTATGTTGCTTGGCAGCGATGCCCGTGGACCCAAGTTTGAATTGAGCATGGATATTGCTGCACCCCTCTCTGCAATGCTTTCCAATGACTGGGAACTATCTTCCAATGAACTGCATCACACATACAAAATCAAAAAACGTTTGCAGCGCGCCAAGTATAATTTCCAGGAAACTGGAAACGCCTCCCCATATCGTACAAATCTCTTGCAACTTGTGGATAATATGGATATGTTCGATAAGCTCAAAAAGCATCTGAATAGAAGTTTTTCTAATTTGTAAATTGTTGTAGATGATATTTAATTTTAAATGAATTTTATACATGTATGTATGTTTTTTCTAAACTTCAATTATATATATTAAAGCAACTTACTATTTAAAATATAATTTGTATATGTACATATGTTTTAATAAAAATATAATAGGCTTTTTATTTGATTTAATTAATAATTTACAGTTAATTTAAAATTCAACTATTCACCACAATAAATAATAACTCACCATCATCTTACTTTTGTGCAATCTTACAAATGTCCAATTTACGATAATCGCTTTGGTTGCCGGTCAGCGGGCAGGTATAGACGAGCGTCTGTTAATGGTTTCATGATGCACCTACGTCGTCGCTGTCGCTCTTGCGCTCTTGTTGTAAAGAGAGTTGGGTGCGCACTGCGCAGCGTACTCTCCAAGCGCCAGCAGCAGCTTCAACGGTGTTCGATTTCGGTGTTGGCTTTCAGTCGCAAACTACGTGTAAGCAAAGATAGACGGGTGCGCGCTTCTGCTGCTGTGGCTCCAATTTCGTTTCGGTCTCAAAACAAAAACAAAAAAAAAGAAGAAAGAAAAAATAACAGCCAACTGGCGCGTTTTGTTTGGCCACGGTGCGAACGAGAGAGATAAAGAGAGCGGAGAGCGGGGCGCGAAAGTGCGGAGAGTGGCTCGTAATGTCTGCCAAAGCGTAACGAAAATTTTCAAGACAACAACAAAAATAACAAAACCAACAACACAACGGCAAATATCATTAATGGCATTTTCTGCTTCGAGTTTGTGTGTGAAAAGTGCACAAAAAACAACAAAAAGTAACGCCGAATAGGCGAACCACAGCAAATGGCAAAATAGAAATGTAAAAAAGGTATACGAAAAGCAACTGCAACATCTTTAATTACATTATTAAAATTAATTGCAAATTGTTTGTGCGCGTGCGCGAGCGAGGCAGCTCCTTTTTAAACAAAATACAATATCAGGAAAAAAAAGTAAAAAGAAGAAGAAAAACAGCTCAGCAAAATGAAAAATGTATGAGACAATTTTATACCTACAAAAATATGGTCAATATTGCCATTTACTCACCTGTGCAGTTGTCTATGTCTGACTGTCTGTTGTTTCTACGTGCGAGTGTGTGTGTGTGTAGATCAGGGCTGTGTGTCTCACAATGCGAGTGTGTGTGTGTGTATGAGCTGTTGCATAGCTGTAAACCAGTTGCCAATTGCAACGTGTTTTCTGTGTTTTTTCCAAAGAGACGATCATAAAAAAATAATTACAATAGTAAAAACATTAAAAATACTCTCAAATATTAAATTTCTGTCTAGATACTATAATTTTGTAAATACAAATGTTGTGTTTTTTAAAAGTATAATAATCAATCAAATGTATAATAATAAAATATGAACAGAAATATATAATTAAGGTATATATATAGATAAAAGAATAAAATAAATAAAAAATAAAAATAAAATAAATAAATAAAATAAAATTATTTTAATAAAAAAAATATATTATAAAAATAATAATAATAAATATTGTTAATAAGTATGTAGATTAAAATATAAACACAAAAATTATAAAATATTTAATGTATATATTTTTAAATATATATGCACAAAAAAAAAAATTATAAATTTTTAAATAAAAATAAACCATAAATTAAAAAAATAACAACAATAATAATTAGATAAAAACAAAAATAAGTGGATATATAAAAATAAATAAAAAATAAAACTAATAAATTAATATAAAATATAAATACTTCAATGAAAACTAAGCATTGATTAACTCATTTTATAGTTAGTTTATTATTTATTAAATATAAACTGGCACACAGCTAAAGCAAAACTCAACAGAATAACTCTAATCAAAAAAAAAAGATAAAACAAAAAATACATAGACAATATTAATATGTATAAATATATGTATATATACACGTGTGTATATATAAACATATGTACATACGTACAAGTGTATATATTTCCTGATTACTTTTAGCTGCTTTGTTGGCGAATCTTCTGGCCAATATCAACACGTCCGAAACGCGTGTTGAGACAAATAATCATCTCAAAGAATAAAACAAAAAAGAAAAATAGCGACGACTATAAAGAGAGATTATAAAAAGTTAACTGTGTTTCTTTTTTTTTTACTTTTTGAGTTTTGTCTTTTTTGGCTAATAAAGCAAAATTGATATCGTAAATACGTCTGAGAGTTGCAAACAATGAGATCATTAAAGAGAGTAGAACGACAGACAGAGAGGGAGAGCGAGTGAGCGCGCGAGAGGAAATAGCGTGTCAAGCTTTGCTCTGCTGGAGCGTTAAAGGCCAGGCCAAGTATTGTTGGCCAAAAATATTAATAACAACAACAATAAAAAAATGCGTTTACATATCAAAATACTGCACGGCGACAGCAAAATGTAAGCAGAGCAACACAACCACACAGACATGCTGTACTTACACACACACGTGTGCATATATCGTAAATGGAGCTGTGCTTGTGCTGTGTAGGTGTAAAAACGATCTAAAAGCGCGCGTCACTTCGAAATTTCCTTTTTGTACTTTTTGCGACAAGCAAACAACAACAGTGCGTGCCTTAGAGGCGGGGAGGCGAAGGAAGCAGTGCTGTCATAATTTTTTGAGCAAATAGAGCCAGATTGGCAAAAAAAAGAAGCTAAAAGAAGCTAAATTCAGGAAAAAATAAGCCAAAATAAAAGCTGGGTTTAAAAAACACTATCTTCTTAATTAAATTCATTTATGATTATTCATTTGTTTTTAATTGTTTGATTCCTTCAACTATATCTCCACTTTCAAGAGAAATATTCAAATCAGGAACGTCGAAATCATCACTCCACTCTCAACAGAGACGTATTTAATAACGACACCTAAGACCATTAACGTAGAAATTATAGATATATGTATATGCATATACATATATACAAATTATAAAGTATTCAATCTTTTAAAGAGAGGTCAGGTGTTTAATAAATAATTGTTATTTACCAAGCCGCTTTGTCACTTGATTTGTCCAAAACCAAAATAAATTTAACGCTTCCAATCTTATTTCTTCCAGAAAATGAGGAGCCAACGAATGTTTAATTATGTTGTACATTTAGTACGGTGTAGTTTAAATCGCTAAACGCTCATGCAGTCGCATAATTTTGTTTGGCGGAGAGTACCTAGGTTGTTGATGAGAGCAATTAATGTGTGATTTGCCACATAGAGGAAAAGTGCTGTTGGTTGTTGCTGTGGTTTTTGTTGGAGTTTGCCCAAAATCAATTTTTTCTTTCTGTGCCCATCCAATTCGTGCACGTTAGTGTTTTTTTGTTGACACACGAGACCTGTTGCTCATACCACGAAATGATTTCTATAGATTGTATGATATAAAATCATGTATCGATACTTGTATTAATGATTTTTTGTGTTGACAGCGATAAGAACAAAATAAATCAAAATAAGTAAATGAAAATTAAATAAAGCTAAAATAGAGCTAAATTAATTTTTTTAAAGCCAGAATTCCCGCAACCCGCCGTTTTCAAATTTTTCCCGCATTGGGACTTCAAATAAAGCCAGATCTGACGGGAAAAAAGCTAAAATGACACCCCTGGAAGGAAGAGAGACACGAAGAGAAACAAAGCGCAAGCAGAAGCTTGTTTTAAGTTTTGTTAGAATTTGAAATGCTAATGAATTAGTTTCACGAATGAGCGCCCAAACATGGCAGTTTCTAAGAGCACATATCGAAATATATATACATACATCTGTACATACATTTATACACAACTTCAGCTCATAATTGAGTGCTTCTCATAATCCGAGTTTCCGAGTCGCTTGGCTTTATTTAAGGGTCAGCTAGCTGCCAAGGCAATCAAGGTTGATGATGTCTTGTTTAGAGCAAAAAGAATTGCCCCTAATGATCGAGCCACAGCTGAGAGAGAATTGACATAGAGACCATTAGGAAGCATTTCTTAATATCTGATATAGAGAGAAGTTTACAGAAATCAGGTTTTTCTGTACACACATAGCCATATATAAATATATATATATGTATGTAGTAAATATTTAAATATATATGTACATAAATATCTATGACAGCAAAAATTGTTAACTTCCAAAGCTTGACCAGCTGCCAACAGTCCAAAAAACAAGAAAGAAATTAAAATGTTCTGCTCTCATATTTACGATATTCACATAAGCGCTCTCATGGCTGTTAAGTTACGATAAGTGCGCTCTTTGGCTGCTAAGCTGCGCTTCATCTCTCATCTCTGTAAAGTTTATGAAACTGTTTGTTTTCTGTAACTCTCTTGAGTGCGCTCTCTCTCACTGTCTTTAGTACGATATTCGAACATTGTACTCTACCTGTTGTTTCTTTTGTTTTGCTTCTGCATTGTCTGCACAAACATTTTTCGCATATTTTCATGTGTCCCATTCAGCTATTCAGAACACATATAACTGCAGCAACAACAACAATACATGAAATTGGCCAAAAAGTAAGAAACGATTGGCACACGAAAAAAAAAAAAACAAACAAACTTTCATTAGCGATCGCTCGAAACATTTCGACAAGCCCCGCTATCTTTTTTAAAATTTTTGTTTTTCGTAGCTACGTACGACAGGCATTACGATTACGCGTGGTAAAAAAGAAATTCATCATTCGGATTGACTGACAAGCGTCGCCGTTGACGCGTGATCGTAGTTGCACAGTGGTGCAAGATCAACGTAATAAAGCGAATTTCCTATAAAAATGAAAAATTAAAAAATACATTTAAGTAATGCATTATATATCAAATGATATATGAAATGCATTTGCATATGTAGTTTCCTGGCCAACTGTCACCACTGTGCGCAGTAGCTGCCGTCGCCCAATATCGTAAATCACCTGCTCATCACGTTCAGCCCAGAGGCAGACAATGCGCTTAGTCTTGATGTTGGGGCGCTAAGTAACACTCACTGCTATGGCGGCCAAAATGCTCTGACTATGCTGAGATGCCATGGACTATGAACTATGGGCCATGTACACGTTTTATTGGCCATTTCATTTGTCGTCGCGCACTTTCCAACTTGGAGCGTATAGAAAACGCGTTAACTGTGCGACTTTTAAATGCTTTTCACTGCTTTTACCAATTTCTTGTTCGTTGTTGTTGTTGCTCCAACTGCCGCTACTGCTGCTGGTGTTTTTGTTGTTGTTGCTATATTTCTCCGTCGCTTTCTTACAGCTGGATTACAAAAGAAAACTTGAAATTTTGTTCGTCGCATCGAATACATTGCAGCAACATCCGCCTATTGCCAGTTGCACAATTCCAAAAGCCAAGTGTCTGTGTATCTGTGTAGCTGCGACCAGTCAAAATGCGCGTATCCAACAGATACCAGTCATCATCATCAGCATCGGCATCATCATCATTATCTACAGCAATTGCATCTAACCAAAGTCTAAGCACGCACATTGAAGTAATTGCAGCAGCTGCCCTCGTATAATGAGTCAAAATGTGGCCGACAGTCTGGTGAGTATGGAAATCTTATATATCTATATAATTATGTATGTATGTATATATATATATATGTGTTGGTTTTGCACTAGAAATAATATTGATAACCTGTATAGAAAGTAAGGCTCAGTTATATTGCCACAGCTCAAGTCAGTCTCAGCTCATTTCTGACCCATTTGAGCTGTTAATTGGTTTGACTAATATTTAGTGCTCTCTATAAATAGTCACGGACTATCATAATAAGAGAATCAATAGCCATTTGCAAAGTAAATTTACTGAATATTTACTTTAATCATATGTCATCTGAAGTAAAAGTTTTAAGAGCTGACAATAAAAACAATTGAAGCTGATTCTTCAGATTCACATAGAAGGCTAATATTTGAAAATATATTGATCTCATATAAATCTATTATAAAAATTTATTATAATAATTTAATTATGAATATATTAGTAATTATTTCTCTTAATTGATATAAGATATTTATTTGTTATTTTTATTTGCTTTATTTAGTATATTTATTTTTAAATATGGACTCTCTCTTTTCTATCATATATTAAATACAAAATTATATTGTTAATATTAAAGTCTTTGCTTTAATTAATACTTTTATTAATATACTTACTATTGGTCTTCAAGTATATCTAAAATAATGAATATTTTATATGTGCCTTTTATGATCTCTTCATAGATGTCTATTAAAAAGTGTTTAATATGTCTTTCCCATGCAATTGTCATACATATATTCAAACCCAGTATCTATTATCAATGGCCTTTCTATGCGATTTTCAGGCTTGCAAGCAATTTATCTTTGATATATTATGAAAACGCTGTAATACATAACCTCATTTCTTTTTGCTAAAAGAAATGGCATTGAAATATATCTGCCTTTGCCTCTTTTGATATTGTTTTACTATTGTCGATCTGTGCATCATTTGATTGCATTGTTTTGGTCGTCTTCGGTCGGCTTTAGTCGTTGCATCTTTAATTGATCAATTGACTCGGGTTGGGGGTCTCCACTTTTTTCTTTTACCTAACAAATAGAAAACAAATCGTTTGATTGGCGCTTACGTAAATTAAGGCTTATTAATTTCAGTATTTTATGTATTTTTATTGTATTCATATTTGATTGACTCTCTCTTTTATATATTCATTTGAGCCATATGAAAGACCCCAAAGACCGGCTTAACAATGTCTACCCATACATAGATATACATATGTATATTCGTATATAGATTTACATAATTATGTCATTGCGGTTACTTCGGCATTCCAAAACGGAACGTGGAAAAATGTTTGTTTTTTTCATCACATAAATCAATTTAGCTAAATGTTTGGAGGGAACTTGTCTTGGAATTTTAAGAGTCGCATAAATATTGTTGAACAACGCGTGAAATAAAATTATTATTGTTTTTTTTTTTTTTTTTTTTTTTTTTTTTTTACCAATTTTATAAATTCTATTGTGTTTTGGTCAGTTAAGTTTTTTCACACAAGATAAACATATTTGATGTATTTTATATTTGTTTTTTAACAATTTATATTACATATCAATGCTGAAATGAATTTATATGCGAATTCAAATGATATATATGCGCATACATTACTATACTATAAGAGAGCTTTTTCCGCTCTATTATATTTCGCTACCCATTGACGGGCAGACGCACTCACATACACATACACAAACACACATTCTCAGACGAGCACAGAAAGAGCGGCGCTCGGCACAAGGGCAATTTCTAATAGGAACGCACGCGAATGAGAGCCGCTCACTAAAAAAACATAAACAGAGCGTAATGAGGAAAATACGAGTGGGTGCGAAATTCCCACGACCACGACCCAAACAAACTACCTGAGAGCAAACAATGCATTGGGAGGGGAGGCATGAGGCGAAGCGGCTGGCGCTGTGCTAACGCCAACGCGACGGCAGAGGTCGCTCGAACAACCCTCGCTCGTGTTGTTCTAAGAGAGAGAGAGAGTGTCAGAGCAAACGAGCGAACGAGAACAAAAGCCGAGCGTTCCTAGCATATGTGTGTGTGTGTGTGTGTATGTGTGGCGATGTTGGGGCTGTCACGGATCTCGGGTCGACCTGGCCGCTGAGTGCGTTTTCAACAGTTGTTGGCGTCGGTTGTCCCGTCACCGTCTCGCCAGAGAACTTTTTCCTTCAGTGTTTTGTGCCGTGAATTATACGAAAAAGGAAGGCCCGAAATTACGCGTCCCCCCCCCCTCGAAACCCGAAATGCCCAATAAATTTTTCTTAATTATCTAATGTGCAAGAAATATAGCGTAAAGTGCATACGAAAAAAGAAATTTGCGTCTAATATTTGTGTGTTGAAATCAAGAGATGCAAATAAATAACTAAAACGAAAAACGTGATAGTGTAATACATAGAAACATACATATTAACATGTATGTGTGTGTATGAGTGTGTGCAAGCAAAGCAATAGTTGAAGAAAGGCAGACACTTAAACATAAGGAGAACGCGCCTGCCAATTGAACGTAGTGCAACGAACCCGAGTCCGAACCCGAACCCTTCGCTCGAGACGGGGGTTGTGTACGCGCTTCAGCCCAGCCAACCCCCTGCCCACTCAGCTGACCGACTGACTCATCCATCATCATCCTCCTCAGCATTCAGGGCAGAGAAACTGGCGCTGCGGCAGCGGTCGCTCGTGGTGCGTAGCCAAGAATAAATAAAAAGCAAAAACAAATCGTGAAAAACAACAACAAAACAACTGCCTAAAAGCCTAGCTTTACAGCTTAATCGGCGGCACGTAACGTAACGTAACGCAACGCAACGCAACGTGCTGTATTCTATCGTACTGCTATATCGTATCGTATCCACATGCGCATCAATTCTGCCTTAGCTTACGGCACACACACACACTCAGAGACACACTGAAAATAAAGGAGCAGAAAATTTATTGATTTTGCTTTCTACATTCATCTTATCGCAACCATTACGAATTGCAGGCGCAAAGTAAACAGAGCAAAAACAATTGGATCTGCGTGTAAATTACGAACGAAAAAAGTCAATCTCAAATGGTAAAGAAAAAAACTGTGAATAAAACCCAACTGTCTGCCAAAGCCCGCACACAGTACAACAAAAAAAGGCGCGCGCATAAAAGGTGTGCGACAAGGAAGAAAACTTAAATACAAATATTGAAAGCTTTCGCTTTGGTCGACTTGTCGATACTCTTGCAGGCAGTTTTAACAATGTATATAAAAGATATATTGAAATTAATATTAAAGATGTTTTGTTTGAGTCATATACAAAATATAGCAAAAAGTCAAATCCTAGATTTATAAATACATTTTGCAATTTAATATAAAATTTGAAGAAAACTTGAATTTATATTTTCTAGAATAAATAAACAAATTCAATTCATTGAAAAGAAAATATTAAATAAATAAATGAAATATTGTTCAAAATAAATGCTTGTGTATACAGCTACAAACAATTAAATTACTTCTGCATAAATATATTCATTTTCCATGAATTTCCATAAATAAATAAAACTAATTGACTAACGCTATTTGAGCAGTTTCTATTTTAGGCCTAGAGCAGTGCAATAGTTGAAAATTTCTACATCTACAAAAAAATTCTTCGATAGAAGAATTTAAATTATTTCCGGTTTCTAAAGAAACATTACAATTTCCATATATATTTTTCTCACCTGCAAGAGTAACGAGCTAAGAAAAACCACAAGCTATTTGTACTCCTTGTTCTCGTCGTTGTTGTTGTTGTTGTAGGCCCAACCGACCAGAAAAATGCCAACAATAATAACAACAATTGAAATAGTTAAGCCTACGCTAATTTTTATGCGCACATCTTTAGCATATATATACATACATGTATATATGTATGTATGTACATATTCTACATATATGTATATTTATGTATTTCCCCGACATTAGCATTAAAGCAATCCAACTGGAATTGGCGTGTTTTATTTTGTACTTGATTTTGATAGCATTCGAATTGGTTATTTATGGGCATTGCATTAGGCATATGTGTATACATATACATATACAAAAGAGTATATATGTATGTGCTCTATGAACTTGTTGTTGTTGATTGCGTCTCGAGAAAATGTCAACAGCAATTATACCTAAATATATGTATTTATATATGTGAAACTATGGACACATCCATTGGCTTGGAAAACTGAAGGCGTAGCTGGGCAAAGCGCCTTGAAAAGCTGCTCAGTGCCAATCAATATTAAGTAGTATTTACACTTGAACAGAAACCTTAGAGGGGAATTCGAGAAATACAAAAGAGAAAGAGTGCGAGAGGGAGTGCTAGAGCGAGAGGGAGCTGTAGTGTAAGTTTTAAGCTAATTGGTTACCTAGCGACAATCTTCTTAGGGCATTACAAACCCAATAAATAAATAAACAAAAGGAAATATAATTAAGATGTATATAATACAATGAATTAAGAAAGGTAGAGAGCTCTTAAGACCTGAGAAGGTCTTTAAGAAATTCGAATTCTTTGGAATGTTGGACTCTTTTCATGAGCTACAAATGATTTGTCTTTAAAAATGCGAGAACTATCCCTGATCTAGAATAGCGAAGACTAAGAAAGTGTAGTTGACATTGGAATACATTGGAAATGATTTAAGATATTATAATTAATGAATTATAGATAATAGAAATGATATCTTATAATGATTTATTGATATATCAAAGTGTTATATATGAAATGGAATTCCTATTGATATAGCATTTCTGAAGAAATATTCAATACAAATATTTAAGGACTATATTGTCAAATACTCTTATTAAACAGAACTATTATAGGCTTATCTCTTTTCTTGGGTATACTGAAAATACGCAGACTTGATTTTAACATAGAGCGCCCTTACACACTACATAAGCTCAGCTCTAGATCAATTTTGGGTCTACCTGTTCTGTTATTTAACTTGACTTAAGTAAAGAATCATATTTAAAAGATTTGCAATTTCATGTCAAGTTCAAATCTAAAATATAATACTCCCAATCTTTCAAGTAGCTTATGTCAATCTCAGCCCCGTGAAAGATGTCGCATTATGGTAATACGAAACCCCTAGCTTTGTCACCTCTCAGCTATCTAGTTATCTAGCTATGTCTAGCCTACAGTACAAGCTAAAGCATACATATATCACTTGTCTACCCGCATTCTGTATTATAAGTTTATGCAAATATAGCCATGCATATTTACTGCTTCCCCAACCACCGTTTGAGAAACATTTTTACGAGTTTGCTTTCGCTTCTTGTTATGCTCAGTGCTTTAAGCTTTAATTCAAGTTGATATTTCTATATCCGTTGTTTGTTTCCTCTGCCCCATGCAAATATATAAATATATAAATATGTATAAAGTATATGCATTTATATATATTTGATATGTCTGTTGCACAGCGGATGTGGTTTGATAATAGTCGAGCAGCAAACAGCAGCAGCCACTAGGTGATTCTGCTGCAGACAAAGAGAGAGAGGGAGAGTGAGTGAGTGGGGGAGAGCACTGGGCGGGGAGACGAATGCAGTCAGTTGTAACTGACGAAACGAACGTCCAACGGACGTTGTACGCTCATTTAGTCAGTCATTCAATGCGACACGAGGCGAATGCAGCATTTCGGCTTTAGTTGAGTTGCTTTATTTTTCTGCTCTGCTATAGTTTTTATTTGTATACCCCGTAAAAATGTTACTAAACAGGGGGTGTACTGTCTTACTAGGCTGTAAGTTACTATGAAAGCTTTTTCAATGGATAACTTTTACGATAATTATCAATTTGCCTATATTTATATAGACTTTTGTATTAAATTAATATATATGTTTTTTAAACGCCAATTAAACAAATATTTATTTAAGATTAATCTTGAAGAGTTTTAGCTAGTCAAGCACAGAATTGTAGAGCAATCTATACATGATTTGATTATGTTTAATATATATTTATATATACACAATTTTAAGACTGTATTTATATATAAAACTGACCTATCTCCGTGCTAAAGCTCTCTCATCCAGGGTATTTTCTAGTCAAGCGCTTAGTACTAGATCAGCTTTTACATGATTTGTTTTGTGCTTTTTATACATTTGCATTGTTTATTTGCCTCTTGCTGTATATCAATGCAAGAGCCAACTCGTGGCCGAGCTTTGGATTCGCCCCTCTCTATAAATAGAAATGGGGGCGAACCCCCATCAGTCTGAACCCAACTACATACAGCTGCCCATCGATTGTTTGCTTTGATGTTGTTACTGTCCACTCTTGGCGGACAGCAGGATGCGTGGGCGTGGCTTGCAGTTGGGATGAGGCGGGTGGTTTTTAGCTATTTTTGCAACATCTTTTGCATTTGCGTCGCAGCTAAGTCAATTAAGCCATGGCGGCTACCCACGCACACACACACACGAAACGCACACACACATACACAGACAGCCGCCAACACGTCAGTCAATAGAATATTGCCATTAGCCATCCCACAGTTCTATAAATAGACGAAAAGCTCATGTGAAATGCCTCGTCATCAGTTTCATCATTATCGTCAGCATTGTAATTATCGTTTACCTCATCTTCATTATCATCTGGAGCAATTTGACATAATTTCGCTTTATGTTTTTATAATTGCCTTTCCAACACTTTAGAAACACTTGACAATTGAGTTGAGCTAAAATTATATAATACAAAAATATATACAAATTATCGTAATTCCTTAGAACTTTATTAATATCGTCTCTCAGTATTATTTTTGGATGTATTTTCCCCCACTCGATGACTCAACTTGAATTTGAAACTTTTTGTTTGCTGCTTCTGTTCTGAATGACGCCGACTTATCGCTGGGGTCGATCAATTTTAACTGCTACTCGATTTGCATTTCAAGTTACATATATGTAAATATATATATATTCATATATACATATAGTTATATATATGCTATATGAGTTATAATTAAATGAGTCAAGAGAGCCTCTCCACAATATGCATATGTGTGTGTGTATGTGCATATTGATTAGAGGGGGGCATAGCAAATGCTATATGTGG
Organism: Drosophila arizonae; assembly: GCF_054131065.1. NCBI lineage: Eukaryota > Metazoa > Arthropoda > Insecta > Diptera > Drosophilidae > Drosophila > Drosophila arizonae. The sequence goes on from NC_142924.1 coordinate 16,062,634, forward strand.
AAATATAAACCATATGTATATAAATATGAGTTGATGAGAACTCTGTCACGATCGAACTGGATCTGGCTCTGGGCTATACGTTCATAGGTTTTAGTTAGACTTTGCACACTTTAGCGTATTGCACAAAAGTTCATTCAAGCATCTGAAAACAAATGAATTGGCATATTGAGGTACGTGACTCGGTAATCAATATATTCATGAATCGACTTGTCATTTGTAATGTTTGGCAATGTGGACACAAATATTTAATACATATCGATTATTTTGGGTTAATGCATTCATAATTGCGATTAGTAAGTCAATTTTTGGCTGTTTAGGCTTCCACGTCTATCCATTAGCATTGAGTATGAACTAAAAGTTGCTGAGAGAAATATAATTTGTAAAGTATTAAATTTAAATTATTATTTTTTTTTTTTTTTTTTTTTTTTATTTATTTACTTTTTACGATATACTTAAGAAATGTTAAGTTTTCAATTTAAAAATTATTGTTTGCATCTGTTTCAAACGTGTACACACTTTTGGTACATGGAAGTCTATAAATTACACTAGACAACAAAATTCATGCAGTTAAATAATTAAGAATCAGACAGGAGTCCAAAATAATATATACGCAGATATATATAAAAAATTCTTATCTAAATATTTGACTTGAGACTTTCCTCAAATAAGAAATTTCTTTTAAAAATGAATTAAAAATACATATTGAATTAAATGAATTTATGTTCTTTTTCTATTTTTTATATATAATTAAATTTAATTAAAAAATAAATATATATATTTTTTTAATTTCTCTTTAAATTTTTTTTTGTACTTCTCCTTTTTGATATTCTATTAAATTAAATAAATAAATTTAAAAAAATTATTTTTTTCTCCTTGAATTTATTTTTTTCTTCTTTTTTTTTTTTTAATATAATAATAATAATAAAATTTGTATTTATTATTAAATTAAAAATTATAAAATTAAAACCATTAAAAGTTATGAAATTAATTTTCTAAAATTTCATGTAAACAATATTTGTATATAACTTCAAAAAATAAATAGTATGCCGATTCTCATTTCTTTACGTCAATTCTCAGGTATTCAAAAAATGTTAAACCCAACCAATCAATCAATCAGTCAATCAATCAATAGCTCTATGAATTTATTTTGAATATTCAATTGAACTGCGAACGTTTAGCAAATTTTTGCAAATACTTTACGCTTTATAAGGCTAAGGCTAAAGACCTGCCCAGTCCAGTAATCTCATTCGTGATGCGATTATTTATTTATTTTAACTGGAATGTGGCAGCCAAACTGTTGCAAGAGCTCGCATTTAATCTAAATGACTTTGGCACTGTGTGCCGATACGTGCCAGATTAACTGGCAATTCCCACATATATATAATATTCCTATATACATATGTATACATTTCATTATTAGTCTGAAATTGTGGAGCTGAGAGCTGCGTGCGGTTTGTTTTGAATGCTTTATGCGTCTATTTCTGGGCTGTCATATTTTATGATCCCAACATTTATTACTGCTATATACGCAATTTAATGTCGAGGCGCCGCGAATTGCGGCACGTTTTATACGGAAAGCCGTCTCCGTTGCCACACGGAGACAGACGCGGACACGGTCCAGCATCCGGCACGGGTCCGACCCCGCCGGCTGACCTGCTGATCTGTTAGCTTAGATAACTCTGCATGACAATTTCAGAGGAAAGGCCATGCCATTAACAGAACTAAAAAACAAAAAACAAAAACATAGAAAAAAAAAACGAGTTATGCAATGTGGAGCATCATAGCTTGACTTTTGAATCGAGCACAGTTTGTTGGCCCAAATGTTTATGGCCAAGAGAGTCGACGTGAAATTTGCAGCTCCATTACAGTTAGTCGCAAATAAGTGCGCACGTCTAATAAATACTGTGTGCATGCACACGCTTCAAGGCGAATCGCCGTATAACTAGTGTGAAACGGAAAATGAAAACGCATTTTCCAGCAACGATTTCCTTAACATACAAATGGCAACAAATTTGTTCAGCAAATGTGGCGCAGTGCCTTGAGAGAAAACATACGAATTTGGAATACACTGACGATGTTTGGAAATAAATAATATAATATTGTATATATGGAATCAGACTTTGTTAGGGTGTTAAGCTAATATATATATAGCTCTTACCAAGGCTAAGGTTTAACTGGCAACTGTATCTTCTATATCTCTCTCTATATCTCTTCCCTTACCAATACTCTTATTCATTCTCACTTCCCCCAATTTGTATAAGTGTATTCCATATATAAAAATCGCGCGCTCACAGCTGTCAATGGGAATGTGAAACAACAATAAACGGCCGCAATAATAAACAACTTCCTGGAAAAGTTGTGCTGCACGCTTTTGGCTAGGCTAATACCTTATGCTGTTTTACGAACGCAGCAAAGGAAGCAGGGGGCGTGGCACCAAATGTAAAAATTGTTAAACAAAGGCGAAGCCAGCGAGTCAGCCAGTCAGCCTGGCTATTGCCGCTAATTGCAATTTGGAATTGGGGGGCAAAAAGTATTTAACCAAATATGGGAAGGTGCCGAGCGAGACGCCACTTGAGTTGCTTTCCATTGTTGTTGTTGTTGTTGTTGTCGCTATGTCTATACAAATGCGTCTAGCTGCCGACAGCTGAACAATATAAATGTATTTATATATACACATACTTGTACATATATGTATGTACATATATGTACATTGTGCGTCTATCTCTAAGTCGAAAATTGTAGCCAAGGTCAGGGGCGGGCAGACAAGCCCTAGGCATTGACAGCGACTCGACTGAACTCAACTCAAGTGAGATGAGTTGTCGATGTCGATGTCGAAGTGGATGTGGATGTCGATGTGGTTGCCCATGTTGATGTGAATGAACTCGTTTCACGGCTAGTTTCGCTGAGCAGCCAATGCCAATCAATGAACCATAATCAAGTACAAAATAAAACATGTTGCGAGAGATTGACCCCAACCTAAAAAAAAAAAAAAAAAAAAAAAAAAAAAAAACACACAAATTTTGTTTTCAGAATTTCACAAGCCAAGCGAACTGTGTTTGCCAGCATAAACAGTCGAAGGAAAAGCAGCAGGTGCAGCAGCATCATCCACCCACGCTCATCAAGAGCCACACTTGCGCCTATCAGCTGCAGGATTTAGCTGGCTATAATCGCGCCTTAATGCCGCCGCTGGACAACACCGACTTCAGCAGCGCCTGGCGCTATGTCAACAACAACAGCAGCAGCGCGCTCTGCAATTACCATCAGCAACTGCAGCAGCAGCAGCAACAGCAGCAACAGCAACAGCCCGCACATAATTGGGCCAAAGCCAAGCAGCGTCTGTATCATCACAACACCTGTCCGCGCCAAAAGAAATCAGCAACGCCCACACATACGCCCACAGCCACGCCCACATCGACATTATGCCGACAGCAGCAGCAGCAGCAGCAGCAGCGACGTTCACGCTCCACATCCTCCTCAGCTGGCAAGCAGCGACGGAACAGCTCCTATCATTCCTACGATGATCTGGACAGCTCATCGAATGCGGTGGCCAATGCGGAACGCAAAGTCGTCGCCAGCCTCAAGTATCTGTGCGCCTGCACAGGCGCCACACTCCGAAACCTATCGAAGAAGACGAAAGATTTACATGCCAAAAACTATACCTACACCAAGGTAATTGGTAATGCATTGCATGTGACTAGCTATATATGTATATGCATATACTATATGTATATTAGAGCTAAGTCTTTGCTTTCTTTTACATTATTCTCTATTGGAGACACTGGCTTTGATGGGAATATGCTCTACAATTAATTGGCCTTAGAGAGTGTGTTCCAAGATTTGGTTATATACATATTGTAAACTATATATTTAGTTTACTAAATTTTTAATATTATTTTTATTATTATTATTATTTTTTTTATTTATTTATTTTTTTTATATTTATTTACTTATTATTTTATTATTTATTAGTATTTGTTTATTCATTTTTTATTTATTTATTTTGAAATTTCTTTTTTTAAGTATTCCTTTTTTTATTTCATTTTAATAATTTAAATTTAATTTTAAAAAATGCAATTAAGTTGGCTGTTTAATCCAACTTATTATAAACTAGCTGGGTGGCTTAATAAAATAAAGAACATTTGTTTTTGATCAATACTAAATATTTCGTATGCTCTATGATATTTAAAAAAAATATTTTTACCAATTGAAATATTTGTTGATTTCACTATAAAAAATTGTTGATTGTTTTTAATTGCTTCAATTAGAATCGCAGAAACATTTTTGTAAATTCTGCCAGAAAAAACGTCGCCAAATGTTTTCAATTGTTTATATAATATCCAGTAAATGTAGACAAGTTCAGTATTCATTAGCTTTAATTGAATTTTGCTGGAGTTTGGAATCTCATTTATAATATTTTTATTTTTATTTTTATTTTAATTCATCAACTTCTTTGATTAATAGTTCAAGTCAAGCTTAGCCCCAGCTTCAATTTTTAAACATATTCTGCCTTCAATATTTTTTCTGTTTTTAAAGAGACTTGTTTAGCAAAAATATACTCTGCTTTGTATTTGCTTATTATTATTTAAACAATTTTATTAATTTAACAATTTTAATGAATTGACATTGAATAACTTTTATTTGTTTTAAACAGAGCTTTGAACCCATAAAAATATTTATTTTTGTTTGTGTTGACACAAAATAAAATTCAGCAGCTGGCTATGTTAGACAGACATTAATTTGTCTTAATCATGGTTTATTACATTTAAGTAATTAGTTTCAAAATATTAATTAATACATATTTGTATTATTTTAATATTATATTCATTTTACTCTGTTTCTATGTAAAGTCTTTATTTATCTTTACTACCTGTAGACTAATTGATCGTTTAGTGGGGCAAAAACACCTGCAGCTGCAGCCGTTATTAGTTTGCCGTATACTCTGCCATTAATAATTCTTCGTTTCAATAAACATTGCTAAAATAATTTTGACGTAAATGAAACTAAAAACAAGCGAATATAGTGCGTCATTAATAAAACAGAACAAATGAAGCAAACAGATATATGAAAGACAAATACATAGTAGCATGCATACAGACATACATATATATGTGTATTTATAAAAGGGAGAGAGAGAGAGAAAGAGAGAGAGAAGCAGCAGTAGCATTTAAACAAAAAACATACAAAACGCCAAATAAATAACAAATAAATTAAATAAATACATATGTATGCATTCATCTCTATGTATGTGAGAGTGTGTGTGTGTCTGTTTACATACAAACAGACAAATTTCTTATTTCGACAGTCGAAACAAAAAAGAAAATAAAATAATTAAAGAAAAGTCAAACGACTTGGCTGATCTTTCCTCGTGAATTGATTAAAAGTTGCCTTCAACTTGGCTACATACACAGATATATATAAATATATACATGAGTATATATGTATATACACATACGTATATACATATCGACACATATTTGTTTGATTTGGGAAGTAGCATGTGCAGATCAGCCAGCCGAATCACAAGCTAACATAAGTACACAGCAATTAGAAAAAAACAAACATAAAGACAACAAAAAAGTTAAATATAAATTTGGAAGTTGGGTGTTAATGACTGGCGAATACTCGTGTGTGTAATGGTATATAGTATTTATAGTATTATAGTATTTTTATTTACGAATTGTTGCTCTTTTTGTTAAGAGTATTCTAGTTTATAGTTCATAGTTCATAATTGATAATTGATAATTCATACTTCATACTTCATACTTCATACTTCATACTTCATACTTCATACTTCATACTTCATACTTCATACTTCATACTTCATACTTCATACTTCATACTTCATACTTCATACTTCATACTTCATACTTCATACTTCATACTTCATACTTCATACTTCATACTTCACTTCATACTTCATACTTCATACTTCATACTTCATACTTCATACTTCATACTTCATACTTCATACTTCATACTTCATACTTCATACTTCATACTTCATTAACTTCATACTTCATACTTCATACTTCATACTTCAATACTTCAGACTTCATACTCATACTTCATACTTCATACTTCAATACTTCATAAGGCATACTTCATACTTCATACTTCATCTTCATACTTCATACTTCAATACTTCATACTTCATACTTCATACTTCCTACTTCATACTTCAATACTTCATACTTCATACTTCATACTTCATACTTCATTCATCATATTTCATTCTTCATACTTCATACTTCATACTTCATACTTCATACTTCATACTTCATACTTCATACTCCATACTTCATGGCTCATACAACATTTTGACTGCAACCAATATACTCTTCTCCTGCATTTAATGAGCGAGTATCGAAACGCAAAAACAATTGCAATTTGTTGCTGAAAAATTGTTGGGCTTCACAGGAAATAGTCGCAGTCGCAGTGGCAGTCGCAACGATGTTTTCGCAGCTGTTGTTGCTTTTGCTTTCACGCTTTGTTTATGCTGCCAATTTTGATATAGATTCAAGTTGAAATCGCGTGAAATGCTGTGAATGAAAGTCATTAAATGGAATTACCCAACACTTAAGCACTTGAGGCGCAGTGTTGTAAGTGAAAACATTGGCGCCTAATAAGTATACTAAGTAGTTTACACAACTAGTAGAGGAAAAAAAACAAAGGAAAATTAATTTTCAACATTTTTGGCAATGCTATTTATGGGGCTGGGCATCTACGAACAACTTACAGCTGTTTACAGCGATCTAGGGAATTTTTCGTAGGAGACCATAAGCTGTGGGTGGGTCGACGTGAAGATACTCTTTAATTTAAAATACTCTTTTTGATTCTTAAGAAATATTTATTTTGTTTGTATAAGCAAGTTGTAGAAAATTATATTTAAAATTTAAAAATGCAAACGATATATGCAAGTTCCTATAGTTTTCATATACCCTGTAATTTCAACAGATTTAACCTTGGACTGTATCAAAAATATGTATATTTATTTTTGCTTTCAACTAAATTGGCTTAGAGTACATCAATTTAGCTTAAGCCCTTGCCTATTTATGCTGTTACATAATGCTTATACAATTTTATATACCCCTAATTTCAAAGCGCATTTAAAGATCATAAAACAAATTGCGCCGACCACTTAACGCCCAACATGTATTTGTTGGGATTTTTTTTTAGTTTTTTTTTTTTTTTTTTCGAAATATTCAAACAATTCACGAAATTTTCTGAAATGAGGTCAGAAGCTCAGACACGGCCACGGCTAACAAAAAAGTAAACTAAACATATATTTGTATGCAGGATTTGACTGTTGTTGTTGTACGCAATTGTTGCTCTTGTAGTTGTACAAAATTGTTGCTGCTGTTGTTGTTGTTGTTGTGTGTGTAATGAAAGCGCATGCGGGCAATTAATTGCTCTAACATGAGATTCATTAATGTTTAGTTGGACAGAAATTTATGTAGATGTGTCAGAGTGTTTGTAGGTATGTACCAACGGGGGTCAGCTGTGAGGCAGCGAGACATGTGTGTGTGTGTGTGTGTGTCTACTCAGCATTGACATCTATGTAGCTAGCTGAGCAAATCTTTCTATAGTTGCATGCTCTGGCTGCTTGGTTTGGGGGCAGGTCTTAAAACAGCTTCCGACATATGTTTTGTCGCACACACACACACACAGACACAGTCATACACATAGCATTGCGTGCTGCCTTTTGTTATTTATTCAATTTTCTTTATGGTTTCATTCATTGATTGCATTTTCACGCAATTGCAATTAAATGAGTTTATGAATTTAATTCATTTTTGTATATGTATGTTTGTGTATATATATACATATGCGCACTCATTCATGTTAACACATACACGTATATACATACATATATATTTACACCATTCGTGCACCCATACAAACACAAATTTAGCTAAGCAATGCATTTTTGTATTTTATTAGAATTTTATAATTTTTAAGGCTGCAAATATTTTATTTAAATTTGTTTACTTTTGTGAGAATTTCTGAATATTTAAATATATACAAAATTGGCCACATGTTGATTAATTGACCCTGTTATATTAATTGCGGCAATCAGTCTTTATTTATAGCCTTCTATTAATAGCGGAACCATTTGTTTAGAGGAAGAACCTCTACAACAATTTAAATGCATTTGAAATGTTTATTTATGTAGAGATTTTGTTACCATTGTGTGCTAGGGCGCATTTAAATTGGTTTTAAAATTTCTTGTAGTTGTTATTGCAAAATAAAAAATATTATGCGCGTTCAATATAATATTTTATAAATGTACTTTTTTATTTAAATTTTAAATATTATATTTTTGCTATATTTTATGGATTATAATTAAAAATACATTTTTAACATCATTTTAGCTATATAACATGATTATGCATAATGCATTTGATTTTTTCCTTGCTGTCGTGGAATTAAGTCAAATAATATTAGGCCTCGGGAGATAGCTTTCAAAATGGATTTTGTTTTTGATTAAGGAATGTTTATATATACAATATATATAACATATTCAATGGCATTTGGAACTTTGGCTGTAAATCGAAATTGGAATTTCTTATTATTCATTATTTATGGCTTAGTCAGAGCCATGGACTATTAACAAAATATTTATTGAGCAATTTAAATGCCAAATCGAAAATGTAGCGAAATGTGAATGAATTTTCTGACGGGAAATGGAAAATGTGGAAATGTAGAAATGTGTCGGTCTGTTTGGCCAACAACACAACAGTAAACAACAAAAGCAACAATACTTTGGCCATAAAACAATTCTATTTGACATAATGTTTATATTGGAAATATTTTGAAAAGCACAAAATTCGTGCCTTGTTTTAAGCGAATTTTATATTGAATTATAAATAACCGAAAATTGTGCTTGAAATAGCTAAATGATTAATTATATATACTAAATGTAGCAAATCAACACACTTTTTTTTATATACGTATAGACATACATACATACATATATAGATACATGTATATATTACTCTAAAGTAATTGCTTAGCCTTTGGCCACTTTGCTAATTTGACATCTTGATTGGTTTCTCTCTCTTTCTGTGCAGCCCACGTGGCGCCTGTGGGGCGAGGAGCACGAGAAGAATGCAATTTTCACAGTCTACCTGAAGAAGGTGCGCTATCATCGACCAACGCCCACGGCAAGCAATGTAAGCGATATACAAGTTGATATCTCTACCCATTCCCTCTTTAATATCCTTTGGCAATTTTCTTGCAGCAAGACTCGGATGATGAAATTTCGCATCTGGAATGGGAGACGGTGCGAGTGCGCTTTGTGAAGGCAGCCACATTGGCGCGCCTTGTGGAGGCGTTGGCCACCGATGATGGTGAATTGGAGTCGACGTTTATCAATGTCTTCCTGTCCACGTATCGCACCTTCTCGACGCCTAAGCAGGTGCTCAGCCTGCTGACGCAGCGCTACGATGCGCTGCACGAGAAGCATATGGAGGAGCTGGAGCTGGCGCAACAGAATGGCAGCACAGAGGATGACTCACCGGCCTCCATACATGAGCAGCACAAGAAAACTCTAGTCTCGGCGCTGCATGTGTGGCTGGACGGGTTTCCCGAGGACTGGCACGAGGACAACTTGCAGCAGATTCTCGAATTTGCCAGCAAACGTCTCAAGCGCTCCGATTTGCATATCAAAGTGTTGAATCGCTTGGAGCGTTTACTCAGGCAGCAGGTTTATGGTGGAGGTGGAGGCGGAGGCGGCGGTGGTGGTGTTGGCAGAGGTGGAGGCGGAGGAGGAGTTGGTGGCAATCATGGGGATATCTCTGGCCTGCCTTGGCTGACGACTCCGTCGTCGGGGCAGACGCAGTTCATGATGCAGACGCCGTATGGCTCCACCTACGATCTGAGCGAGCAATTCGGTCACCTTTATATCTACCGCGGACCCACGCACTTTATGCAGGCCTTTCGTTTTCCCGACGTGCCCGTTCGTCACTTTGCCGAGCAGCTCACCCGCATGGACTCTGAGCTCTTCAAGCGTCTGATACCGCATCAGTGCCTGGGCCATACCTGGGCGAGGCGGGACAGTGGCGGCTCTGAAACGGTGGTTGCCACCATCAACCAGTTCAATGCGGTGCTCTTTCGCGTTGTCTCCAGCATACTCATCGATCGGCTGAAGCCACAGGTGAGTGTAGAGCATTAAGCAAGAGGTGGAGACTCTTTATAACTCTTCTCTTCTCTTCTGTATTCCTAGGATCGCGCTTTGAACATCTCACGCTGGATCGATATAGCGCAGGAGCTGCGCATGCTCAAAAACTTTAGCTCCCTGAAGGCCATTATATCCGGACTCAATTCTAATTCCATATACAGACTGTCCAAAGTCTGGGAGTTTTTGCCCAAAGAGCGCGTAGGTTGACGCGGATAAATCGAATTGAATTTTTATTTAATTAATCTTCAATTTGCAGATGGAAATCTTTACGGAACTCGCACGCATTTGCTCGGAGGACAACAATGCCTGGACTCTGCGTGAGGTGTTGAAGCGCGAGGGCACTGCCAAGAATCCCGATCCGGCTGGCGATCAAACGGATCGTCATCTGCAGAAGCTCATACAAAATCTGGGCACACAGACGTCACACGGCACAATACCGTATCTGGGCACATTTCTCACGGATCTGACGATGATACACACAGCGAATCCGGACTACCTGACCGAGGACAAGCTGATCAACTTTGATAAGAAGCGCAAGGAGTTCGAGGTGCTGGCCCAGATCAAGTTGCTGCAGGGCGCGGCCAACACCTACAATCTGCAGGAGGATCCGCTCTTCGATCATTGGTTCGGCTCGATGCCCTTGCTGGACGAGCGACAGGCGTTTGCGCTGAGCTGCCAGCTGGAGCCACCGCCGCCGGCGCCGCGCAAATCGGTGGCCAGCACAAATACATCGCTAACGAATACGACGGCCTCGTCGACGGCCTCGATTATGGGCAGCGCCGGGCATGGCCATCGCAAGACTGACTCCATACACTCCAATTCGAGCAGCGGGGCTGGCTCGCAGTTCTACTGCGAGCTGAACAGCAGTACGAGCTCCAGGCACAATTCGCTGGATAGGGATGCACACCACGCATCGCTGATGTCCGCCTCGAGCAGCACCTCCAATCTATCCATGGACTCGAGCAATTCAGGAGGTCGACAATCGGCGCACAGCAAGTTGACCCACTCCCAGTCGCTGGGCAATGGACTGAAGAATGCGGCGCTGATCAATGGGACGACCAACGGTGGCTCGCCCCACAATCACATCAATGCACAGCTGGTGCAGCCAGCTGGTGTGAGCACCCAGTCCGCTCCCGATTTCTACATCATTCGCGTGACCTACGAGACGGACAACATTGAGCTGGACGGCATTGTGCTGTACAAGAGCATAATGCTGGGCAACAATGAGAGGACGCCGCAGGTCATTCGGAATGCGATGCTCAAGCTCGGCTTGGAGGATGATCCCGATCGTTATACGCTCGCCCAGGTGCTGCCCGACAAGGAGCTGGTTATGCCAAAGACAGCGAATGTCTACTATGCCGTGAATACCAATTATAATCTTAATTTCATACTGCGACCGCGCAAGGACGAGGCTGGCAACGGGGGCAGCTAGTCCACACTGGTGCCCCTGTCCCAGTTGTGGTGCTTGGGATATGAGGGCGAGGAGTAGAGTATATCAACTGATTCCCGCTTGTATATAGTATATAGAAACACGATGCGCACACATGACAAAACTAATTTTGTTGTTTTAGTTAATAGTGTCTTAATTTATTTATTACAGCAATCTCAATCTCAATGCAACTGATCGATAACAAAGCTGCTTTTACCTATCGATTAACCCGTCAATTAGCTCATAGTACAACACTCAACTTTTGTAATCTCCATTAAAAATCCGTTTATCAGGCACATACACGTACCCTCTCTCTATATATATACCTACTTCTATGTGAACTCTAAAAACTGGAATAATTGCTGATATTTATAAAACATATATATAGATATATATATACTATATATATATACTATTTACTGATATTGATATTAATATTGATATTGCTTAAGCGATTGATATACAGAATCTAGTACAATAATTTTTGAAGTTAGAATCGATATTAGTTTTTCGACGATAACTCGTTAGGTCTACGAGTCTACGAGTCTATGTACTTTATTTTGATGCAAAAAGCCCAACCAATATGATATGTATTTGTATAGATGTTTTATTATTGCTGTACGTGTATTGTATGTACATATATATATTTATATATATACATATATATAAAACAATGCAAATTGTAACTAAATATTTATAGTGTGGGGAGAGGAACCTAAGAATATATATATATATACTTCAGCATATATATTTGCTTGAGCTGTTCCACACTTTACATCTAGTTAAGATATTGTATTTGTGTGTATATTTAGTATAACAATTTAATGAATTATACATATATCAATATATAGTAATTGTCTGAAGGCATATTAAATATGAGCTCTATTAAAACAAATAAGAAAAACACAAACTAAATAAAGTAAATTAAAAAGAGAATGTTTGTAAATATAAAAACGAAATTAATGAATTTGTCTCTTTATTGTATAACAATAATGCTGAACTCTGCGACTCTCATTGAGAAAAGTACGGAACAATTAGCAGTAGAAGAGGTAGAGCCTGAAGAAGATTACAAAAGACGTAAGAAAGAGATAATAAATAAGGAAAAATGGAGAAGAGATTAGACCAGCTGGTGAGGAATGGCAAGAGGTAGAGGATGAAAATTAAAGGAAGCTATGTAGGAGGAGAAAGAAGGAGAAGATGAAGATTATTAATAACGTGATTGGAATTGAGGAACATTTTAGGGTAAAAATATATTTAAATGTAACTATTTTAGAGATTATGCAAATGTTTTTCATATATCGAAAAATGATTGAATTAAGAATTATTTTATTGAGAATTTATTTTACTAAATAGCCCAGTACAGCTAGATAGATAAGAGGCAATTTGATATATGATTTAGCCCAATTCTCACATCTTGCCCGAGTCTTATCAGTACCTATTAAAATACTAATCAAGTATTTGCCGTTGACACTCGAGTAGCCTATCTATAGATTTTCCATTTAATCTGTTTATATTAGGCCTATATCTTCAGGTTGAGCATCTTTGCTTTGCTGAAGGCGAACAAATATCTAGGCTTACGGTGAAGAGGGTTCCGTGCTGCGATAATATCAGCCCGCTGTCAACTGCCCGTTGCCGGAGCTGCGAAACCCTTTCTCGAAAAGCTCTCGGATAGCGGATAGCGAATATGAGGGTTAACGGGTCAGGGGTCAGAGAGCATTCCATTAAATTTGTCAGGACATAAAAATAAATTACATTTGGAGTTTTTGAACTTTTTGTATTTCGGCTCTTTAGCAACTTTCACCTACGCAGCGAATCAAGAGCTCAAACAGCAAATCCCGACAGTTTGTCCCCTTTTTTCTGTGTGTGGATATATAATTTGGTTTGCAGAAACTTTAATTAGATCACTTGAATGACAAACATAAATCTCTAGCCGCAATAATAAAGGCAATGAAACAAATTGAGATTGAGAGACCAAACCCGAAACCCGAAACCTGTTTCGACATGTGGGTGGCCCTGGGCTGCTTGAGATGGGTTTGGGCTAGATGCACGCTTGAAAAGCTCTCGAAGAAAACTTTTACAAACTAGTGAAAAATGCTCAAGCCTCGAATGAAAATGGAAATGAGTTGAGCTGACGTTTCTATGGCAGCCTCCTCCATGCAGGAGGTGCGCACTGTGTGGTGTGCTGTGGTGTGAGGCGCGACAAGTTGACATTCGAGTGTGGGCAAATGTTTGTAGCGGTTGAAAAGCTCCGGGGTTAACTATGACGTCATAGCTGTCTATGTGTGTGTGTGCAAACTATTTTGGCGTACGCATTTCGTCATAAACGAGAATAATCAATAAGCCAGGCAGACAGAATGACGCAGCCAACGTGACATAATTCCAATACAGGGGCACCAACAGCAGCACCAACAGCAGCCACCGCTGCTGATAAGGCGAGGGTCAGTTCGGGTCGGGTCTGGTCGGGTTCACGTTGTAGCAGAGACGTAAACAGGCCCCAAAACATGAAATTCAATTAGAAAACTTTTTGGCACGGCTAACAAGTACGTCGATGGTGCAGGCTCTGACGGCAGTAGAGCAGTCAGCCCGTTAGCCTTCAAGCGGACACCACCCGCAAAACCCCCCTCCCAGACCAGCTATAGCACGTGTACGCTCGTCAACACCTTGGAGCCAACCTTCGTCCAGCCTAAACCCAATATTGTATATATATATGTATATGTATTTCTTTTTTGCCTAATATGCTGCCCGCTGTGTCAGTGTGCGAAATGCAACAACGTGTCGTTCACACTCACACTTTCAACAAAGTAACACGCTCTCTCTATCTCCCACACACTCTCTCTCCCTCGCTCTCTCTCTCTTTGGCTGTCTCGCTCTGGCTTTTTTGGGCGCAGCTTCCAATCGGGAGGCGTGCTGAGTGCTGCCTACCTGGCGAACTTCAGTTTGGTTGTTTGCGCTGCTTTGCTTTGCCTTCGATATTCGCCTGGCTGTCAAAGCGTTCTTTTGACGTTTCGCCATGTGTTGAGTTTTGCGCGTGGGAGACGCAGACAGACCGAGAGAGAGCGAGCCTCTCTCTGTGTGTGTGTGCGTGTGTAAAGAGAGCCGCTGAGAGAGCGCGCTCTCGGAGAGAGCTTTCACCACAGCTGTTGTCTGCCTGGTTCGTTCGTTACCTGGCCTAGCGCCTGCTTCCTTTTCGGACTATTGAGTGAGATTTGTGCGGGGCGAAAAGTTTTGGGTGTGGGAGTGGGTGTGGTAGCTCCTTGTTATTGCTGTTGCTGGTGCTGCTGCTGCTACTACTGCTGTTTGGCTTGGCTTGCGTGCTGTTTACTGTGTTAGCTTTTTATAGGGCACTAAAAAAAATAGTAGATCACCTTGATAAGCAATTAAACATAAAGCACTTTGTGCAGATAATGCATTTAGTTACTATAAAGACTCTCTCGGCTAAGTAAAACTAGATCATGGCACTTAGATTTATTATCAAAATTATAAAATAAAATTTAAGTGAATTAAAGAGCCGTTAAATTTAGAATTTTAAAAAGTCGGTGCAACATTTCTCTGCAATTCAAGTTTGTATACGGCATTTATTATTACAAATATAGGTAAATATTAATGAAGAATAATGAAGTAAATTAATAAATTAATAAAAATAAATTTTTATTAATAAAAGATCAAGATCTAAGAAATAAAAAAAGAGAAAACAATTTTTGTTATTTTCATATTAATATTTATTTTAATAAAGTGTATAAAATTTTCCCTTAACAGGAAGTCTAGATTTATAGCATGTAAAGGAGAAACTAAATTAATATTTAGCAATTCATTTTTAACAATGTATTTTACGTTTCTGCTGATATGTGATTCTTATGAGAATTGCTTATAACCGAAGTTAATCAGCTGTAAACAAATATAGTCATAAATATGATTTACCCATATGTAAGTGAATCAAGCGCATAAGTACGTTTCGCTCTTAGTTTAAAAAAAAGTATATTTTCTGTAATTCTCAAGAAAAATAAATTCTATATAAATTATGTAATTTTAATTTTTTTTATTTTAAGGTAAATAAAACATGTACTTATTTGTATTAAATGAAAGTTTTATATAAGCCACAGAGGATTTCTTTTAAATAGTTTTATTTCATAATACATAGATAAGTCTATAAATACGAATTATTATAGTTAAATATAAATAAGGAAAGTGCGAATCGGCCGTACATACATATCTCTCTCACTCCTTTGCTCTTTGCCTCTTCTTCAGAAGTCTTTTTCCCTGTAATCTCAGTCGTTCTCTCTCCCTTTCTATTTCACTTACCTTTCGATTTTTGTTAGGTACTTTTACTACATAATTTATGATTTATTTATTTAAATATTTATATTTTGTACTTTTTTGCAGTGCACAATTATGACTACATTTGGCAGATACTGTTTGGCGACTCTTCTATTTCGTTTCAACTTCTGTTTTCATTATGAAAGTAACGAATGTAGCAAACGAAACGAAAACAATTACATAGAAAGAAATTGCTGTGGCAAAAAGCACAGAGTAGGACACGACAGGACAGCACAGGACGGGACAGGACAGAACAGAACAGGACTTGCGTCTATCTCGACAGTCACAATAAAATAACAAAATCCAAACAACGCAAACTTTTGAGTGCAAATGCTAACAAAAACCAGAGACTGAAATTGTAACTGAGCCCGTGAACCGATTCCGAGACCGAGACAGAGCTTTAATTTTTACTCGCCAGCCAGTCGCCACATTCCAAAAGGGATGACAGGAGGCGTTGAGGGGGGGATGAAGAGGGCGCGCTCTCATCGGGTGCCTATTCGGGTCCGATTCGTGGCTGGCCTGACAAAAGCCTACATTTTGGGGAAAAGCTCCGGCCCGACGAAGACACGACGACGACAAAGTTGGGCCCAAGTAGTCAGAGTAGTGGAGCCACACGGTTCAGACGGGGCGCTCCGCAGCAAACGCAGCTGAAACGCGCAAAAGAAAGCACAGAAAAAGCTGAAAAAAAATACATATAAAGTCAAGCAAATTATTCTAATAAAATATTTAATTACAAAAAGAAGTGTTTGAAGTAAATGTAAAAAGAAAAAAATCAAATAAATTAAGCAATTGTGTTTAACGGTTAAAATTCAGAGGCATGCTAAAATTATGTAGATACTTTCTGAGGCCTGAAGCCATGTGCAGAGCAGCAGCAGCACCAGCAGTAGAAGCACTGGCAATGGGAATGCCCAGCGGATTTCTATAAAAAAGAAGAGAAGAAACGGCGAAAAGCAGGGGAAACGAGTAACCAAAACCAAAAACCAAATGTGCACGAAAATCCAGCGAATGAAACAGTTTTTTGTAACCTTGAGCGCAACTGTGCTAAAGGCAACAACTGCTTAGTCAATAACAACTCGAAGCACTCAAAATACGACAGCAACAACAACAACTACAGCAACAGTAGCAGCAGCAACACCAATAAAATACAACAGAAATTAAAATAGCAACCACACGGCCGTACATCATGGCGTATGGGTAATATCTGAATACGTATGGCACGACATATGCAGTAAATGTGCGAGGCAGCTGTGTTTAAATATTGCATTATGCACACACTGTGTGCTCCGTGTGTGTGCGTGTGCCACTGTGGCATGCCACTTGCCTCTGTCGCTGTCTCTGCCTCTGCCTCTGTGTGAGTGTGTGTGTGTTTGTGTGGGTGAGCAAGTTTGTCAATGTGTTATTGTTAGAGATGGTGCCAAATGAAATATTAAGCAAATTAATACATATAAATGCTTCAACTTGTATTTATGTGCCACTCGACAACAACAGCAACAGCAACAATAACAACAAGCAATAACAACAACAACAACAACAACAACATGTTCGATGACGCATTCTAGAGTAGGGCAGAAGGTTAAATTACTACGGCAACAACGGCTACGGCTACGACAACGTCTACGGCTACGGCTACCGTCGAAATTCGCCACGTACAGCGATTCGGATTCGGAGTCCGAAAATATTAAAACCGATACCAATACCGAATCGCAGCACGCAAGTTGGCGATTTATAGGCGTGCGACCAACTACAATAAGCATCTCCTGCTACTGCTGCTGCCGCTACTCTGCCCGCTCCTGCCCCAACCCCAACCCCAACCCCAACCCCAGCCCCAGCCCCAGCTCCGTCTATGCAATAGCTCAACGAAGTTCACCACCCACAATAACAAAGAGGCCCAGCAATAGTTGTTGCTGTGGTGAATTTGCCAATAGACAACAATTCAATGTGTGCCTTGAGGCACAAGTGTGACCGTCTAACGCAAATAAATATCGTCAAGTATCGTTTAACTAAGAAAAAACAACAACAACAACAACGACAAAAACAGCAAAGAAAACAAAGAGCATACCAAAACAGGCATTGAAAAAGAATTAAAAAAAAAAAAAAAAATACTCAAACGTGCGTGTCAGCCGCTGCGAGAGCGTGAGTCGGTCGGGAGAGCGTCGGGAGAGCGTGACGCGTTGAATTCACCACGATTTGTTTTCTCCTCGTTGACGGGCAGCAGTTCGAATAAAAAAAAACTTTCACTCTCGGCACAACGTGGCGGCGGGCGGTGCGAAAGCATCGAGCAGGAAGCGCATAAAGTGACACACAAACACACACACACAGAACACTCACACACACACACACACACACACATACACACGGAACACTAAACACTGAACACAGATAGCAAACCAGTTGAAGAAAGCCCACAGTAACAAAAACTAAACAACGAGAATATCCGCAGCAGCAGCAGCAGCAGCAGCAGCAAAACTTTTGCATGCCAGCAGCTGACTGCTGCAGGAAGCGTGCCACAGGACAGCAGGACGGCAGGACAGCCGCAGCAGCAGCAGCAGCCGCAGCGGCAGCAGAACGGTGCAGTGGCAGCAGCCACTAAAGGAGCGGACAGTCCGGCAGCGACTGCCTCGCCTGACTGCCTGTCACAGCCATTGAATAGGCCTCTTCAGCGCGAACACTGGCACAGGATACAGGCCAAGCACACACGCAACGCAATTTAAATGTATCCTTAGAATTTCAAACAGGTGAGCGACATTCATTGAGGAAGTTACCAAACACAAAAACCTACAAAAATAGTTGCATATCGTTCGTTGTGTGCAAGGGAAACGAACCAAAAGACCACATGCAACGAGCTTTTGTTTTTATTTTCGTTTTCGTTTTCATTTTAGTTTCAGTTTTTATATTTCATGCAAGATAAATGAGCGCTTGAGAATTGTGAATGGAAACTTTTAGACAATTCGTGTGACGGAAATGTTGCTGATTGCTGATTGTGATCAATTGTTGCCGTTGCATATGGAAGACAACTTATTTTATAGCAAAATGTATGGCCTTTATAGAGTGTGCTATGGGGTGTAGTTGCAGTCCATGAGTGTCCATAAGTGATATGAATGAGTTACATGGAGTCAAATATAGTCAATTTGTGTGCTATAAAGTATAATCTGCGATAGCTGAGCTATATATTTTATGAAAAAATATTCTATAAAAAAAAAAAATAAATAAATAAATTAATATAAATAAATAAAATAAACAATAATAATAAAATAAAATAAATGGAAAATGTATTTTTATATATTTATATCAAACTTTGCCTAGTTAACAACTTTATCATTAGTATTATTTTTTTATTTTTTGTGTTTTTTTTTTTTTGTTATTATTTATGAAGTGGAGTGTTAAGAACTAAAAAATATTTTTTTTTTTTTCTGACTGTTTGAAATGTAAATTTTTTTAGCATTTCATTTCTGATTTACCTACCTATCTGAGTTTGTGTATTAAAAAAGAGATAGTTATTATTTAAAACAAATTTAGTTAGTATTGACAAACAATAGGAAATTTTATAAAACTATAAATAAGATTAAACTTAAAAAAAAAAAAAAAATGCTTGAAAAAAGTAATACAATATATATATATATTATTAGTAATGCAATATATATATACTATATCTAAATAGATAAAAACTGGAAAATCATTTTGAATAATATAAAAAATTTAGAAAACAACAGCTGTCATTAAACAAAAATAATAAATAAAATAAATAAATAACAAAGCAAATATATTTTTAATCAAAAAACTGCAATATTTGTAATTTAATTAATTTTATGTTTTTATTTTATTTATTTGAGTTTTGTTTGAGATCTATTATAGTATAAAATATAAGCAAATTTTTGTTTTATATTCATTGTATTAATCATTATTATTATTAATCATTATGAATAGTATACCAGCTAGATCTATTATTTCACAAATAGATTATAATTATATTAAAAGACCTCTTCAGGTCAATTCAGATTTATGAACAGTTTACGTATTACGTATTATCACAAATTAATCAACTCTATTTCATATTCGTCGCACAAATAGCTCTAGTAGCCGTAGTCAAATTCCGCCGTGCCTTAAGAGATATATATTCTAGTTATAAATTTGTCAACACGCAAATCAATTTTAGTTCCATACGTAACTGGAGACTCGGTCTCTCTCTCTATATATATATACGGTTGGGTTATTGTATCATTTATCATTCAGTGTTACCTGGCCATTATTTATGTTACGTTGTCAACACACGCTGGAGAAGCAGCGGAAGAAGAAGAAGAAGAAGCTAAGGGCGAGGTGTTTGGCTGATGGGTGAAAATTAATAATGTAACCGTTGGGCTCAGCTCACATCGGCGCATAAGTAATAGTTATTTAATGAGTTTTTCGGTTGGAATTCTAGCCAAAAAGTTGTTTGGCGCCAGGACATTTAATTAAAATTTGCGCCTAATTAAACGTCAAAACGAGGCCTGTGTCGAGGCGAGGCCAAGAGGAGCGAGGGCAGCAGCTGACAGGACATTGGTTGGCGCTCAGGGCGTATGAGTGATTTGCATTTATACTCATCAATAGGCGCTTTATCTGTGTGAGTACAGGTGTGTGTGTGTGTGTGTGTGTGTGTGTGTGTGTGTGTGTGTGTGTGTGTGTACGTGCTTCTCTCTATGCCTCTGTGTGTGTGTGTGTGTGTGTTAGTAAATTATCAGCGTCTATTTAGTAGCTCGCATTGCAGCAGTCTGTTTGCCTGTTTGTTTTTGTTTCCCTCTCTCTCTCTCTCTCTCTCACTCTCTATCGTTCTCTCTCGGTGTTTGCCTTTAATTGAAAATGAAAATTGATTTCGAGTTGTGAAAATATTCTGCACAATTGCGTGCCGTTTTCTGATAAACGTTATATGCACATTCCCATCTATTTACACATGTAAACGTGGCTCAGACGCTGTTTGCGTTTTGCGTTTTATATTTTGCATTTTATTAAATGCGCCCCAGGGTATGCAATATATTTATGCATTTTTTTCTGCTCTCATTCTCCCACGTTTAATTGTTGGTCGAGCTTCTTCTAATTGCAACCCAGTCGAGGTCGCGCTGCGTTTGGGATAGCTCTGCCAATTAGTGTGCAATTTATGCAACTGAAGATGTGCTTTAATTGCCGTCGCAACGCGGGCGCACCATGGGCGTGGCCAGAGTGCCCCGGAGTGGATGATGAAGTGAAGTGCATATGATTCAAATTGAGTTAAGCTAGATGAAAGAAATCAATAGTAGGAGAGTGTATACACTACTTTGTCACAGTAAATATGAGTAATTCAAGGTCTATTGGAATGGGAGAAGTAGTTGACTGCCAAATACTCTGTAGCAGAGCTGGACTTGTATGGATTCCAGTCATTGTTTTGAAGCATATACAAGAGAAAGCCATAAAAAACTTTTCTGTCCCAGATACTAAAAAACAAATACGGATTATGGGTATGATAATATATATCGATAATGTATTTTCCGCGGATAAAAATAGAAACAGAATTTGAATTCATGGCAACTTTATTACCAGAAAATTCACTGCCAATAAACCAACGCCAAATGCATAAAAAAATAAGTTCTATTCAAATTATAATAAATTCAAGAAAGAAACTTGAATTTAATGCTGAGTGTGGAATTTTATTGGGAGGATTTTTGTTTTTGCCTTGCGTGTCGATAATTGAGTCAGCAAATTGAAATTTTGCGCCTTATGCTTTTCATAATTTTTTATCAATTCAAATAGAATAGTATATAATTTATTTTATGAAATATTTATGTGTGCATATTAGTTATTTATTAAGATTGAATTTATTGATTATTTCTGTTAACTATTCTCCTTATATGTATATTATATTAAATTTATATTATATTATTATTTTTTCTATATTATAATTCAGTACGCATAATTTTTTTTTTACTTTTTTCCTAAGGTTTTTTTTTTTTTTATTTTAAATTTATTTTTGATTATTCATTTTATATTTTATGTATTACTTTGAGCATTTTTTAGTAAGTTTCAATTAATTTTTTTTTTGTAATTAAATTAAAAAAATGTGCATTTTATTTTCCATTTTGAGTAATCAAAGCAAAAGCTTGCCTTGCCACATTAACTGTAAAATGTACAGAGAGAGGAAACCACATTTTATATATTATTTGAACAATAAATCTATTTCCGTCCGTTTGACCAATAAGTCTATTTCCGTCCTTATCCCATATTTAGCTCAGCAGTTCAATAAAACTTGAACTGTTAAACTTAATTTAGTTCCCTTTCATGACAGAAAAAAAACTTTCTAACTGGCAGACTGTTTGATCCATGAATGTTTCATATTCTAAACAAATAATCGGAAAAAAAAGGAAAAATAAGTGCTTGGCTATAAATGTGCTCGAAGGTCGATAATTGTTTAGGTGCTCAATTATGGCAATTGATAAAAAGTGGTTATGAAAGGAAAGGCGCAATAAGCTACGAAATAATGCAAAATCAATACAAAACGAGAGAGAGAGAGAGAGAGAGAGAGAGAGAGAGAGAGAGAGAGAGAGAGAGAGAGAGAGAAAGTTAGAGAAATAAAAATAAGGTGAATTGCAGCAAGTAGAATTTGACATCGTATAATAAACAAAGTAATAATCGTTTAGTTGCGTGGCAGGACTCGTAAGGCGGACAGGACTCGCTGGATAATACAATAATAAGCCCGCAATTAGTGTCATTGATAGATGCGATGCGATGCGATGCGATAAAGCCGCCAAACAGCTGCGACCCAAAGCATTTGCATTGAAATTTGAAGCACAAAGGATGTGCTGGTAGGCCGAAGGATAAACGGCTCGACTCGACTCGACTCGACTCGACTCGATTTGATTCGGGCTACATTAAGTACAAGTTCTTTTCTAAATGCCAGCCAGCTCCCTCTACCTCCCCCCCCCCCCCCCTCCCTCTCTCACTTAGTATGCCCTTTTTTTTTTGCCGCTTTTGTCTGATTGAAAAAGTTGTTTGGGAGCGAAGGGCAAATCGCAATTTCAATTTTAATATTTCCATTCGCCTATGCGCTTTACAGCTCTGAATGGAAAACTACTGCGAATCGTTTCTTTTTTCTTTTCCATATAGATGAGTATGAGTTTGAGCGTGTGTGTGTGTGTGTATTTCCACTTTTGTTCATTTGCCACATTCCCATTTCGCATTCAGAGTTACAGTTTCAATGGCATCGCCAAGGCTGAGTGCCTGAGCTGCCGAGAACTTTCCTAATACAAGATGCTTAAAGGACGAACACAAATGATGTTGTAAGGCGAGTCAGCCTCCACTCTCTCCGCTCTCTCCACTCACTGTGCTCCTCCTCTTCCACTTTGCCGTGCGAGTCCTTGTCCAGAGCAACTAAAGCCTTAAGTGAATTAAGAGCCAAACTTGTAACATTTTCTTTACCTCGTTATTTTTTGCCCTCTCGTTCTCTGGCTGGCAGATCTCAAGGCTTTGCCACTTAATGAGCGACCCTTTCGCGTATGAAGTGCTCGAGCTACGTAAATAAAAACGGATTAGTTTTGCGGCAACTGTTTCCCGTAAATATCTATTAATGCTCTGCCCTCTCTCTCTCTCTCCCTCTCGTTCTTTGTCTTCCTCTCATGTGCTCACCTGTATCAGTTTTTGTTTCGGTTTCCGTTTCCCCCATTTCCCATGCCCCTTCCGGGCTGCCTTCAGAGTTGAGGCTCATTTAATAAAACAAGATTGATTGTTATGGCCCGGCCGAGTGCACAATCTAGCCGCAGGCTTACATCCTGCAGGCCTCGCATGCCACCAGGCCGACCAACAACTGATTTTCGAACAAGTTTTTCGTGTGTTGGCCAGTGTAGGCCTCTGTGTGTATACATCATGAAGCATCTCACATATTGAACATGAATTCGCTATGTTTGCGCGCCGTGTGTGTGTGTGTATAGAAATTAAATATAACATAATTTGCCCTACAAATAACATTTGATTAGTTGTATAACGAAATAAAGGAAGACTTTTATCTTAATAAATGTAATAATTGATATATGCTTGCTGGTAGAGATATATTAAATGTATATATGTTGTGTGAACAGCTGAAAGAACAAAAGGGCGTTATCTATGTATATACAGTGCAGTCTCGATATTTTGTACCCCGCTAAATCGAAAATCGTGATAAACTGAAGAAAAAGTCTCGATAATTTGAATTTCTGTGTAGACAGAAAAAAAATGAACCCATTTGTATTTCGAATTATCGAGATTCTACTGTACCGAAAACCTGTTTAGGCAACTCCATTTGTCTCTCTACTTCTTGGATTCTCTTTAAACGACACTTTAAGTAATTCTCTTCTATAAAATATAGCAGTTACTCCCTTCAATTCTTTCAAGAATATACATAGATAATTAATAGACACAGTTTTGATATTTTATTTTATTTTTTCCCATTGATCTGCGCAACTTTCTCCATACCAATCGGAATTAAAGTTCTTCTTTGATGAGGCTGCAGGCCATTTGCTTCCCAGAATATTTTTAGTTCAGCGCAACGTTTATTATTTAATATTATCTTTTTCTCCATCTAACTCTCTATCTCGCTCACTCTCTCTCTCTCCGTCTCTCTTCCTGTCGCCAAATTTATTTAAATAGTTGCCAGCCTTTGCTTTGTTCGAGGCTAAGCAAATCGATTAATGCATTCATAAATCATTGAACTGTTAGAGACTTTTAAAATGAAATTCCGATTTATTTGCTAATCGTTGAGCTCAACTATTTTGCATCAAATAGCAATTTGGGCTAAAACTGTGCAAGGAATGGCAACATAGAGAAACTATGTATATACTATATAAAATAAATTTTAATATTATGCTATCGAATTTTTGAGGCAGCCACGTAAAATATTGCGCCGGAGGCAGCCATCAAGAATATATATATATATATATATATATGTATTTGTGAAAATTCTATAATCTTAGCTATATATATAATATATAGTTGTCTCTCTCTGTTTCTGTCTCTCTCTATTTATGTTCGTTTACTATGAACAGGCACGTAAGCCACTGCCTTGTCGCATAATTCTTGGAGCAAAAGCAAGAGCAGGAGGCAGAGCGTGTAGTGGTGTGTGTGCTGTTGGTGCCTAGACCTAGGCCTAGGCCTGAGTGTGCGTGTGTGTGTCTATGTGTGTCTATAAGTTGCGTGAGTTCTTGTACTCTCAGACATTGTACACACTCCATAGTTGTCTATCGTCTGCGGCTTGAGTGCGCGTCTCGCTAACCTGCACTCACGAGTTGTTAAACTAACTTTCGTGACTGGACATGTGTTTAACTGTGTATGTGTATGCGCGTGTGTGTGTGTGTGTGTGTCTTGGCACAACTTGGCACACACTGGCAGCGCACATCGCCAAGGCTTCCCCTCGCTGGCAAATATGTAGTTCCATTTGCCTTTTACATTTCCACATTTCCTACTTGGCTCGTTTGCGTGTCTGCGCATAGATAGCTGCAGAGGACAGAAGCCGGCGGACAGAGAGTGCGACCTACTCCGTGGAATGCCGCTTTGCATATTTATTTTATTTGATTTGATTTTCCTCTTTTTTTTTCGTGCCTCCTCTATACTCTATATCTGCTTTTGTATAACGCGACGTGTGATTAAAAATTCGTAACTTAGCTGTTGCTTTTACCTTCATTTTATTTTCTTTACTTTTCGTTTTTCTGTGTTGTTTTTTGTTTGAGTTCTTTCAGCTGTGCTAAATTCAGTTTTGTGACTTTGCTTTTTGTTGCTGTCCTGAAACATCGTTTTCTTTGTGTGTGACAGGCTTTTTATTATTTAGCTGAGGCAGGCGCTGGCATGCCAGTGGGCGTGGCAGGCAGTGGAAGGTAGTGGCAGTTGAACGACTGTCCCGCTTTTTCGAGCGTGCTGCGTCTTTTGTTGCTATTTGCTGCTTCATTAATATTTAATTAAAAAATCAATAGTTGACATGTAAGTCAGCGACGTTTCGTGGCTGCTTCGTTGCTGCTCTTCTTCTTCTTCTTCTTCGTCTTCGTCCTTCTTCTTCTGGTTGTTGTTGTACTTTGCTTTTCAAATACCTTTTCTGTCTTAACTTATGCATATGCATGGCGCATATCTTATTACAACAGATTTTCTTTTCCTTTACCGCCTGCCACCTACGTGACGTTCCACTTTTAAGTCCCCCAAACACATGACACATTTTCCTTTTTCTTTTCTATTTTGTGTGTGTGTGTGCTACCTTTTTTTTTTTTTTTTTTAAAGAAAATTGAATAAGACATAGCGAAATGTGTTGCATATTTATCAGCAGCTGCTCCCGTAAAGCTGAAGGCGGAAAAGCGCGTGTGTGTCCATTCAATATGCATGGCAGACATGTCCGAGCACCTTTTAATTAACGCCAAATTTGCATAGCCATGGGATCTATTAAAGAATCATGAGCTTATTCTTTTTTCTCTCTCTTGTTTTTTAGCCGTTAGTCTGGCAGCTGCTCTTAGCCGGCTCAGACATCAGCTATATATTACATGCGAAGAGTGCAAATTTATGTAGAAGCTATAAAATGCAAAGAACAAGAGCTGCTAGCGCCCTCTGTTGGCCTCATTGGGTAGCTTGTATTTCACGTATATTTTCCGTTTTGCAATTTTCGGCTGGATTTAGCAAGAAGCCCTCGTGAGTCGTATACTTACTTGGACCATTCAAATATTTAACTTGGACTTTACTTTTTCTTATTACTCAATGCTTTTCAGAGAGCGTGGAGTCGTTTATATTTATTATATATATAATGGGATACATATAACTAAAAGAAAACTATCGCTAGTGACCCTTTTCACATTTTCCTAGCCAATATTTATTCACATAAATATCAATAGAGCTCGGACTAGTTTGTGTAGAGCTCTGAAGCCAAAGAGTTAACTTTTACGGTAAACACTCGCTGTGCTCCTACTTGATAGAGGATGAATACAAAATGAATACATAGAGCTTATTCAGTGCTTATTTGCAAGCACTTGAGTGAGTATGATACTCGATGATACTTTGGAATACTCTATGATAGTCTGTGATGCTCCATGATGCTCCATGAAATCGTCTGATTTATTCTCAATGATTCTCTATGAGATTCTATTAGACTTTAGAATACTCGAAAATTATTTTTATATATTATATATTGTAAGCTTAAGAACTTTCTAGAATGTGTTAAGCTATGATACTCTAGAATATCGTAGAATTTTCTATATATTATATATTAAAAGTTTAGGAACTTTACAGAATTTGTTAAGCTATGGTTTTCTTATAAGACTGTAGGATACTCTATGACGTCTCTTGAAATTTGTATGATAGCTTAACATGCTATGATACTCTATAATAGACTATAATTCTCTATGACACTCTACTATACTCAATGATACTTTATGATGGTTTAGACATTTTCATAATGATTATTCAGGAGCTTTCTAGCATTTGTTAAACTTTATAGAGCATTTAGCTATATTGTCCGAATTTTTTAGAAACATTTTGGAGAGGCCTACAATTCTCTGTTTCAGAGTCTCGTTGGAGCCTTTTAAATTTCTAACTTTAAATAATGTTCAATAATTCTCAAAAATATTTTGAATGTACTTATTGCCTTTAAAAGTTCTCTAACTTTATGTGTATATCATAAATGTCTTCTTAGTATAGTTCCATTGCAAGCTCATCTGCTGTTGACGAGTGAAAAACTGTCACGTGCTTTGAGCTGTCTAACCCACGTTGAGTGCGGCTGTCATTATTTGAAGAGACAACTATGATCCAAACGAGGCACGTGTAGTTGCAGTACATTTTGTTATTATTTTTAGCACACACACACAGTTTCTCTCTCCTTGTCGTTCTCTCTCACTCACACATCGACACATTACACGTACTTCAGAGTTCGGCTGGCTTAAATAGCCAACGGCTCTTGTGCAGGTAATTGAGCTTTAACATGCTCAAAGCTTATTAATACATGTAAAAGGGGCTTTATGTATGCGTGTATGTGTGTGTGTGTGTGAGTGCGTGTGCGTGCTCGTGCTTATGTATAGCTGTATGAAGTTTATGAAGCTTTGTTTTGTTTTGGCCAGCGTTTATTTGTGTTCAATGCTGTCGCTGCTCTTCCGCCCAGTTGAGTTTTATTTATGTGACATAATTATCCCAGTAGACGTAGGCTGACAGCATAAATCCATCCGATAATCGTTCCCATGAAATGGCCAGCTCATGCCCACACACATACATACAAATAAATGTGTACATATAACAGTTTTCATCATATTTATTGCGAAATATTTAGGTTAAGAATCTGTGATGGCATACTTTTCGACTTAAGTGTCATGAATAGCTATCATATGAATTATACTAGAATTAATACTGCTGAAATCGTGTTATACGTTTTGTTGGCATTATTGAACACTATTGTGTTATATATATTAATATGTTATAAATATTATTCTTTTATATAATATTTATTCCATAATTTAGAATGTATATATTCTTCCTGTACTTTATTAAATGTATTCATTATTTGGTATATACTAAAACTGTTGTATATTATTTTTATATATTTTTGGAGATAATTATGTCTTGAATTCTGTTATCGAACTATTTATTTGTGTATTTAATATATGTATATTCATTTGATATATATATAACTCATCATATTGCTTTCTATCATACATCTGTCTTATGTATTTTTCGTTATGCTATATATGCGATATATATATCATACAATTTTCATTTGTAATGACTTGTGTTGTTATGGCTTTTGGAAATCTCTCAGATCTTTAAGATTTATTGACATCAAGCGGAAATGGGCACACACACAAGCGCACGCTCTCTCTCACACATATGCGGGCCCCACAAATCATTTGCACACACACACACACACTAGCTTACACGTGCACAGGTAGATGGATGTGTATGGCTGGGCTCTACCTTTTTTTTACGCGCAATTAACCCAGTTACAAGTTCGACATGCCGCAAAGCAAACTCAGCGACTCACACACACACACGCATACACACACACACACAAACACATCCTGCATTTATCATAATTACTTCCCCGAATATTTGTGCACAGCCCTGCCAAAAAATAATGCTGAAAAAGTTTATGAAGGCCCAAGCTCAGGTAAACTCACACACACACACACACACACTCACTTACCTGCCCTCACACACACCTCCTTTAAAAAGGCGACAATTTAAACATGGAAAAAAAGTAAGAGAAAAGCGCGCGATGACTGCTTAATGTTTTAATATGCCTTCAGCAACTATTAAGAGGATTTCGCATTAAGTGCCAGGCACATGTAGGACATCAATTATTTATAAATAAAAGCGCAGCCCACTTACGCACAAAGTATTTTATAGCATACTTCTGAGGGCCAAGGCACAAAGCCAAAAACCACAACAGCAACAGCGACAATGTAATTGCTCTTGCAAATTGTCAACAAGATAAAATGAGAAAGAGACAGAGAGAGAGAGTGGGAGAGAAAAGAAAATAAATAAATAAAACTACGACAGATAAAACTAGCCAAACAAACAAATAAACAAACAGCCAAGAAACATGACGGCAGCCAGATGCAAATGTAAATCCAGAAGCTAGGTCACAAAAAAAAGTAGAAAACTTGATGAAGAAGCTACGAAGTTTAGATACGCTTTAAGACATATGAGAGGGAGATATACTAGAGGAAAATACTAGAAGAAGGCACCAGAGGGGAAACTAGGGGAAGTTACTATGAAGACACTAGAGGAAGGCATGAATTATATACGATATATTGAATAGTTAAGTAGTTTATTGAGTTGTCGTGAAAAGATCTCAGAAAAAAGAGTTGGGAGCATTATATATAAATATACAAATAAAATTACGAAATATATAAAATATAAATATATATATATATATATATATATATATATATATATATATATATATATATATATATATATAAATATAAAATAAATATAAAAAAATACTTAGTTATATAGATCACTTCAAGGTGATTCAAATCATTGATCATTCGAGCTGGGCTTTATTTTTGGGCATTCATGCTGTCCTCTATATATAAATATATAGCGAGAAAAACTAAACTTCGTTCAGATTAGAATAGCCAAATTCCCATGCATAAACATCATTAGCTTTTTAAAGTCAAAGACTTCTACTACAACTACCCAAAATGCAAATGCTCCTTCGCAATATAACTAAAGAAATATGCATGAATATGAGAGTTATGTGCGCTTATGAATATGTATGTATGTGTGCGCATATTAGTATGTGTATTTGTATTTGAACAACAGTTACTTTTCAACTCAAACAAAACCGGGAGGCCATTGACAATGCCAACGCAAGGGAGCAATGCACAGTGGGGCCAAGAGTTCAGTGCCCAGATGAGTTTAGGACAATTAAAACAATTTGCTCGAATGATTAATTGACTAACGGCAGTAAGGTCATTATTATGCTGTCCCATAGATTGCTAATCGATAATGGTATATTAATTGGATTCGTCTGCTTTTGCGACACTGTGCGAGTGCCAAGAGGAACGAATTCCAAAAACAAAACGGAAAAAATGTCACATTGCGCACATGAAAAATGTCCTTGGGACAGCGCCAAACGCCAGTCAGCGGCGAGTGAGTGCGAGTGCGAAAGAGAGAGAGAGAGAGAGAGAGAGGGAGTGTGTATGTGTATGTGCGTGTCTGTGTACTCATTGTTGTTGGCTTTGGTAAAGCAAGGTCATGAGTAAATACGCTGGAGCCTGCTGCTGTTTATTTTACAACAAAGCCCGGCCAAGCACAAAAAAAGGACACACGCTCGCAATTTATTGTCGAATATTTGTATATATGTATGTATGTGTGCATCGTATGTATACGTGTGTAAGGGTATCTAGCTTGATGCTTCTTATTGATACAAATGCACATATGATATTTATTAGGAAGATATGTAAATTCGTGAATCTAATTTACTTACATATGTTTGGATATGAGCTATATATAAATTGTTTTGCATCATTTATTGTTTGCTTGCAACATTATTGTTTTTTTTTTTTTTTAATTCAGGTGAAATTACAAAATAAATATAAATAAAAAAAATATATAATTATATATTTATATAAATTATTATTGTTTATTTATTTTATTTATTTATTTTTATTTTTTTCGTAAATATGTTTTATTTAATAATTAGATAATTTTTTGTTTCTTAAATAAAATAAAATTATTTTTAAATCATTTTTATTGCTAATAAAATACTTTAAAGCATACGTTATGCTTTTTTTCCTATATTTTTATTCTATTTAAAAAGTTTTAAATTAAATATTAAGATCAAAATATTAAATAATATTTTATTGACCATTTACTCTCTGTTCGCGAACTCAACCGAGAAAATCATATTCATTCGCTCTAGCTCTGAGCAAGAGCCATCGGCTCGTTTCGTTTTTGGTTTTCTGCTGAGCGCCTTGAGTTGAACCATTCGTGTGACGATCTTTAAACGAACGTCGTTTAGGGAGAGAGGGAGAGAGAAATATAAGATTGACGTTGAAGGAGACTCAATGTAAACGATCTTCACATTCACATGCACACATTCCTTTCCCTTACGCTATTGATGTGCTTAGCAAAGGTAACACTCGCTTACACACCAATACATCCTCAGAAGACTTTTTGCTTTATTTAACTCAACCAAACGGTCGTCAAACAACAGAGCGAAACAATACAATGATACGATCCGACACGATCGCGAGCGAACTCATTGAGGAGTCAATGGAATAGGCTGATCTCTGAGTCTTTTCTTGAAGTGTCATGTTAACAAATATTAATAAAAGAAATATATTTTTTTAAATGTTTTAACAAATAATTTTTTTTTTAGATTGTATAATTTTTAAGATATTTATAAAAATATAATATATTAATTTTGTTTCATAATCAGATATATGGCATATATTGAAGGAATTGAATGCAAATTATTTTAATTTAAAAATGCATTTGATATACATATATATTTTTTTATAAAAGAAATAATACTACACACTAAATTCACTATTTAATTATTTGCTTTTATTTCAAAGTTTATACAACATTTTTGTCTCTGGAGAATTTGTTTATTTTACAACATTTAATTTTAGCTACTCTCCTTACGCACTATGGATTAATATTATTTTGAGTATAATTAAATTATTATAGATAGCATACAAAAAAAAGTATAAACGGATAAAATAAAAGTGAATAGAGAGATAAAAATAGATAAGCACACAAAGCAAATTCACATTTCAAAATGTTAGTTGGAAACGAAAGTTAGCTTATGGCCAGCTAGACCACAACATTATCCTATTTATGTGAGCTTAGACGGCGCAAACTGCATACCCTGTAATTTGCATTCAAAAATAACTATAAAGCACACACTTTAAGCGGATTTAGCCCAATTTCCACATGCGAATGTTGGACTAAGTGAGAGCCAAAGTGAACAGCGCAATTTTCGTCGACGAATTAATGAGCTTTCCCTTCCGCCGTCAAGAGGGGGCTAAATGTGAGAGACACTAAGTATGAGTGAGTGGGTCGAGCTTGTCCCAACTTTAGCATATGCACATGAATAATGCAGCGGGGTTTGTAGGTTCTGCTATTGATTTCGAAACAAAAATCGCATACGCGGCGTATGCGAGCAAACAAAGGAAAGCAACCAACAAATGGGCCATATGTATGTGTGTGTGTGTGTGTGAAAACATATGACTCTAGAGATTAAGCCATTGTTTGTAATGGGAGCCGCAGCTAGCGCGTGGCTGAGCTGCGGCTTAACGATTGCGAATGCAAACAAAAGTTGCTGAGAGAAATAGTGTTAGGAGAGTGAGAGAGAGAGAGAGAGAGAGAGAGAGAGAGAGGGGATGGGAATAAGGGAGGGTTATATACACATATTGGATAGCCTATTTTCAGTTGTTTAACTATGAACTAACCATGGGCACATATTCACATTGCAGCACCAGCACCCCAACAGTGTAATGCGCCTTGGGGGTAGTGGTATACCATACGACGGCGACCCCCTGACAATGAGCGCAGCTGGCAATGACTATGCCGAATTATGCGATCTTGGACCATCACGTTGGAGTGCACGCGCCTATGGATATCATGCAACACAAGCGGCAAACGCATCCGGCCTTGGAATTGGCGGCATTGGTGTACCGGGCGCCACACAATCATCATCGAGCGTGCCGACGGGCGGCTCATCGGGCCTCAGCGCTCATCATTTGCGGAGCAGCGCAGCGCAGCCAAACAGTTACGAGGCGGAGGACATTGGTCTGGCCTTTGGCATGATCAGTCCGCCGCCAGGCAGCGTCGGACACGCGGCCCATTACGGCCCCGGACCCGGCGCTGGCTCACGTGTGGGCAACAGCACCAGCTCGCTGCGTGCCGGTGGCGGTGCCGGAGGCGGCAGTGGTGGTCGCTCCGGCCTCTACTATTCGCCGCCGGGCACCTCCTACACGATCATTGAGCGTCCCCATTCGCCGCACTACTACTACAATTCGGCTGGTGTGCCGACCAAGGGCGGCTCGTTGCCGGGTCGCGGCTCAGCGTATCTCAGCTCCTCACCCTCGAGCCACATGGCCGCCGGCACCGCCGGCACGCTGCCCACATCGACGGCGGCGAGCGGACGCCACTCGGCCTCGGCCATGGGCAATGGCAACAAGAAGCGGCCCATTTCGCCGGAGCAGGTGCTGCGCATGTTCGGTGCCACGCAGTCGTCTTCAGTTCCTACGAGTAGCTATCACTATAGCAACGGCGGCACCCGGGATCGGGATCGCACTGGGCGACGCAGCCCGGCCAGCAGTCCGCCCTCAACAACGCATCAGGTGAGCAGGCTCCCTTCTTAAAGATATTCTATATGGTAATCGCATCTCTTTGGCAGATCTATCGGGATCGTGAGCGAGATCGGGATCGCAGTGTGCCCAACATACATGAACTTACCACGCGCACTGTTTCCATGTCGCGTGATCAGCAAGTGGATCACGGCTTCGGCATTTGCGTTAAGGGAGGCAAAGACTCAGGTAAGTTTCTTCATGTTATGCTGCTCAAACTGTAGAGCAACAGTTGCACTCAAACTGTAGCCTGATTGCAACTGAAAATCTGTAAGATTTTCAGTGCTGTGCTGACTCTATCTCAGATTATATTTAAGCACAACATTCTTAAAGGGTTCCCTTTTTTCCGAGTTAAGAAAAGCCTCGACTAGGCTAACTCAATTTGCCCTCAAGAACATTTCAAAGGAAATATACGAAGGTAAAGGAAATTTTTTTGCTCTGTGCAATGAATAGCCACAGCTGCTCGCCATTCGAATACATATCTACACATACATATATACTACATGAGCATGTATGGATGTTTATTTGTGGAGTAACTCCTTGACGTCTGCGATGTTCCGCCCAGTCGACTCGAAGTTCAATTGCTTGTCGCTCACGTGTGAGTCGATGTGTGGAACCTCAATTGGACTGACTCTTTAGACCATTTCATGCAATTTAATTTTCAATTCGATTCCATTGTCTGTCGTTCTCTTCCTCGTTTTCGTTGTAGTGTTATAAAACGGCAGCAGCTTTGACATTTCCAAGCGCATTTTGCACCTGGCTACCTCTCGATGTCCATGACTCTGCCTTTGCCCCCACCTCTGTCTCTCTTTCTATCGCTATCTCTGTCTCTGTCTCCTGCCACGCGCTCGTCCATTCACTGTGGGGTTTTATTTATTTTTAGCGTACAACGTGCGACGGCTTTAAAATCGATAAAAAAAGAGTCTATTTAAGTCGTGCAGCCGCGTATGCAGGAAGGTTCCATCTATCAATTCCATCTAACCGTGGACTCGCACAGTCTGCTCTCCTTCAGTTCGCTTTTCGGCACATGTGGCTGCAATGCTCTTTGCCACCCGGAAAAACACAGACAGACAGACAGACACACACTCACTCACTCGCACTCATTCATGCTTAATGAAAAAGGCTTACCGAAAAACAACGACATAAAACAAGATTTCAAATGTTCAAGTGTTGCTGCTCAGATACCCTAGATTTTATTTGCTGACTAGATACGGATTGAAATTGTATTTTAATATTTTTATGATCTTAAATTCTTATATTAAGACTTATATTATAACTTAAATATTCATAGCAAAGAAATTCAGGTTTTCTGTAAAATTTTATGTATTTTTCGGAGTAAAGATAAGTTGAATAAAACTGAAAAGTTTTTAGAGGTGTCTACAATATTCACTTGTTCTCAGTAGGTTATCGAAATGTTGATTAGCAAAAGCTGAGCTAAGTTTTTATTGCTTTCGTTCACTTTCTAGAGATAGCAATATTAAATCATTTCACCGTCAGTTTGAATAAACCTTCCTATACAAGTTATCGATAACATACGATATAACTCAAAGAGTCCATCACTGTATTTTTTACACATCCCTGCACAAGAGTATCGCATCTTTTCGATAAGCATTCATTTTACCTGGCATACCTTCGCATCAAGTTTAATTAACTCAAGCCAATCGATAATACATTAAATTTAGATGCATTCTTATATCATTTCCTATAACATTTAACACACATACGCACCATTACACCCCTTATAATGTAGCTCAGCCAATTTTTAATGGCTACAGGGTATATAAATTTGGCCCAGCAGTGGGCGGCGCAGGGGCGTGTGCCCGTGTTGTGTCTTTTAATAAAAGTTTAATGCGCAGCGCTTGCTAATTGATTTCTTTTCTTTCATGTTGTTGTTGTTTTTCTCTCTTTTCTCTCTTTTGCTGTTTTTATCGACAGGCTTAGGTGTTTACATCTCACGCATCGAGGAGAATTCGGTGGCGGAACGCGCCGGCCTGCGGCCCGGTGATACAATCCTAGAGGTGAACGGCACGCCATTCACCTCAATCAATCACGAGGAGGCGCTTAAGGTGAGCTAACTGCAAATGCCGCTATCTTTTGATACATTTATCAGTAGTTAAAATATTTTTCTCTAAATATATTTATCTATATAAAAATCGATTAGAGCACATAACGAGCGACAGCCTAAAGAAAAATATATAAAATTATACTAAAGTATCTTGCATACTGTAGTCCAAGCTAACGAGTGACTACTGTACTTAGCACATATGTATGTAAAATATGTAAGAGCTGCCAGAGTCTGTTGGAAAGGCATTCCATTTAAGCATGTCCTGCAGTCCTTGAGCTTAGACAACGACAACGACAACGACATCGACAAAAATCTTTTCTATTCAAAAGAGATAATTTAATTGTACACTTTATTGATTTTTAATGCGATTTTGTTCGATAGGCTGCTTGTTTGCCTGTTAATAGTTGCGATAAGGGCCAATGCATTCGAGTAGCAGCGCCTTTTATGTGCGCCACTTGGCAGAGTATCTAAATCGCACGCCTCCACGCCATAGCCCCACCCACGGCTCTCCCGCCCATCGCATATAACCCACATTGGCAGCCAAGTTGGGGACAGCTGCGCTGCCTTCCGCTGACAGCGAAAGTCAATTTATTGTGGAATATTTTATGTGACACGTTATGATAGTCAATATAATTCTTCATATACGAAGAGTAGCTGTGCTGCTGTGTGCGTGTGGCCCCATCAAAGGACATTAGACTAGAAGACCTGCAGAGCAGGGGGATGGGGGGTTTTGCCAGTTGAGCACATGTTGTGCCACTTCCCACGCTGCCTTCCAATTTAAACTTTATTTGAACGACAACAATTTGTTTGGCAATGCATGCACAAGAAATAGAACGGGTCTATTGCCCCTTTCTCTCTCTCTCTCTCTCTTCCCCCGTCTCTGTCCTCGTTTTTTGCTCTGAACGATTTGGAGTAGTTTTTTCTTGACTATATCTTGCACTTAACATATTATGAAACATTTTGTATGAATAATAATACTAAACGTTGAACGAAACACATCATGAGTAAATGAAATACACACACTAATACAAATATACACTGAGAAAAAATTGGCAATAGAATAGTCGCATTGAATTCACTTATTTCCCTTTTAATTTATTAAGTAGAACTTTGTTATTTCTTGACATTTTAATTTTAATTTTCTAAATTATTGTTTTATAATTAAATTTTTAAACTACGCTTCAGCCAACACCTTAAGCACAATAAATTTTTTACTGTACTGCAGCTCAAAGTATTTTTACTCTAATCTTGTACTTTTAAAGTATTTAATTTAGAATTTTTCGAAATTTTTTAATAGATTTTGATAAACTAATATTTAAGCCAACATTTAAAAAAATATTTTATGTGAGTCTTGAGATTTGCCTGAAAAAATCTTTCATTAGGTTTTCTAAACATTCTTTTTTAAAATAATATTAAAGATTTTTATACATATATTTTTTCCAATTTTTGTAATAAATGATTGAAATTAAAATGATTTGGTTGAGCAGTAAATGTTCGAGTTTTCATCTATAGAACTCTTTAAAAATTTTGATTGAAGATATGTAATATATATATTTTAATTCTGATTCTCAACTTGTCAACTTACCAAATTGCCAAATTTGAAAGTTAACAAAATTCCATTTTGCAACACATTTTCCGAAAGGATCAACAAAAGTTGAGCTCTAAGCGCTTGCCACAACATGTTGCACCACAAAAACTGTATGTGGTTAATGTTCTGGGATTATCCCAAAACGAAATTCGTGGCTTGGACATTTGTGCCAAGCAATTAGCACAATTGCACGCAAATGAGTTTTTGGTTTTGAGCAATTAAAATGCTGACAGCTTAATGCAGCAAATGTTGAAATATGAAAATGCGAAAACTATCTGACATACAGCAAAAATAACCGCAATAAATGCACAAACAATAGTTGATATAAGTGGACACGACACGCCCACTTGAAGCATTGTGTACGCCCAGTTGAGTAGATTTCCTAATTAATTACAATTTTATTTTATATTCAGTTTTTGTTTTTTGTTTTTCTTTGTAACTTTTTGCCACCCGTTTTTTGCTCTCTCTGCTTCCCCTTCTATCGTTCGTTCGTTTTGCTTGCATCTTCCGTCTTCCGTCTCTTTTTTGTGTCTCTTCTATTGCCACATTTTTTCTTAACGCAGAGATGTGTGCAGATATTGAAATCGTCACGTCAAATCAGTATGACGGTGCGAGCGCCGCCCACGCTGAACTCAACGGCGCCGCTGCACGGTTTTGGTCCACCCTCGCGGGATCCCATGTACGCATCGATGGCCCCCCTATTACCCCAGTCGGCAGCCGCCCAGGCAGCAGCCGCCGGCGGCGTAGGCGGATCGGGTCTGCCCTTTCGTCAGACCTGCTCCTGGATGGATCGACACGGTCGTCCGGCCTCGCCGCCCATGGAGTACGGCGGCAGACGAAACGATCGAAGAGATCGGTAAGCTGGCATGAGTATAAATATATATATAAGATAAATTTAGTAACATTTGTTGCTTCTCTAGGGTACGTCGCGTGGAACTGCTCATCGAGCCGGGCCAATCGCTGGGCCTGATGATACGCGGCGGCGTGGAGTACGGCCTGGGCATCTTTGTCACGGGCGTCGACAAGGATAGCGTCGCTGATCGTGCCGGTCTTATGATCGGAGACGAAATCTTGGAGGTCAACGATCAGTCGTTCCTCGATGTGACGCACGACGAGGCCGTTAGCCAGCTGAAATATCATAAGCGCATGTCGTTGCTGATACGAGACGTGGGCAAGGTACCGCACTCCTGCACATCCATCGAAATGGAGCCCTGGGATGCGTACAGTCCAACGGGCACGAGGTGAGTTGAGAGATCGGCAATGGGAGGTGGGGTAAATGAGAGATGGGTGATGGGAGATAGTAGAAAGTGGACAGTGAAAAGTGGAGAAGGTAGAGTGGATAGTGGAGATTGGAGAGTAGAAAACGGAGACTGAAGAGTGATGAGTAGATGTCCACTCTCTACTCATCAGTCTTCAGTCTCAGTCTCAATTCTTCAGTTAAAAGTGGAAATTGGAGAGTGGAGAGTAGAGAGTGGAGAGTAGAAAGTAGATATAAAACAAGAGGCAGATGGGTGATGAGAGATAGTGGAGAGTGAAAACTGGAAAGTGGAAGTGGGAAGTAGTTAGCGGAGAGTGGAGAGCGGAGTGTAGAAAGTGAAGACTAGATGGTGGAGAGTGGACAGCAGAAAGTAGACAAATTATTAAAATAGATGAGAGGTTCGACATTAAGGATATGAGAAAGTATATAGATTCTCTTAAGAAGAGGGGTGAATAATAGTTTATGTAATATAAAGATAATATATCCAACCTTTTGTTTTTTCCATCTCTCGCAGAGCACGCCGAAAAGGTCAGATTGCGACCATGGTGGAGGAGAAGGCGCGCTCGCTGCTGCCACGACATCATTTTGCAAGTCTTTCATATTATATAGCCGAATATAGTGTGAAAGCAATGACCATAGATGCCTTTGTTGCCGTCTTATTAGAGATGTTAGATACGTACGAAAAGGTGAGCTAAACAGATAAACTGAAATATATTCTATTCTATATATTCTAATCGAATCGATCATTAGCACACGCTTGTGACGGAAATTCGAGAGCTCGTCTTTCCGGAGGATCGTACACGGTACGATGAGCTAGTGTATCGCCGTGAGCGCGATCCATATAGCGTGGATAGGCATAGGGTAAGCTTGTCAAATACCTCTATATACATATATGTGCAGAGAGCGAATACTCATTATAATGTCTGTCTAATTGGCAAACTCCATTCCTGCAGCGTAAAGGAGACCCCGCACGTGATTTGCCGGTAAGCTTTTTAGAAGATTTATTCTACGACACTGACACCATATATACCTAGCATCGCATGTTAAACTATTGTACGACAAAAATAATTTAACTACTCGCCTAGAAACTAGTCAAAAGAGAAAAATATGAACTCTCTACTATATAATCTATATATATATATATATCTATATCTATATCTAATTATATAATTGTGTATTATCTACTACGAAAGTGTTTCTATGAGAAATTTAATTTTATTTACATCTTATTGTTGTTGTCGCTGTTGTTGTTGGTGTTGTAATTTTTAGTTATACTTAATTGATTAATTCTTTAATGGAAATTATAACTCTTGATTATAAGTACTCTATACTCTATACTCTATACACAAGCAAATACACGACACTTGTCCAGACAAAGCAAAACTTGTAGTTTAATTACTCATCGTGTAGGAAACTTTGAAAGCAATTTTAACTGTTATTTATGATTATTTACGATTATGTTTTTGCTTAATAGTTGTTCTCTGTTTGCTCTGCATGTTTATCAATTTGAGAAAAGCTTAATTTGATTCGGCTTTTCGATTTTGTTTGCCTGGCTCAAACAAATATCGATACCCAAACGAATGTCAATTTTTAATTTACAAAACAAAATTTAAAAAAAAAGAAAAAAAAATGCAAAATGAACAACTTTAAAAATACAATAACAAATGAATCAAACAATGCAGTTTTTGTAGTTGCACAAAAATTCTTTTTTCTTCTAGGCCTAAGTAGCAGGTACAGGTAATCGCTGTGCCTTGCGCGCGCTCCATTTATCGATAGCACAGTAAGATCGATAACAGACGCCGTTCATTCGTTAGGTTTAGTTGACTAAGTAACACAATCGATTGTAATATAATGAAATTTTGTACCATGTATTATTCAGATATATAAGTAACTATATCGCACCTATAATACTATATATATAATATACCCAAACAGCAGTCACCGATAACTCACCCAAAACTCTGCTTAAAACATAACTAGGCACCTAACGGAACAAAGTTATATGTATATATACATATATATTTATATGTATGTATATGTATATGCATCGAGCAAATGCACCGATCACCTTACTCTCTCTATCTCTCTCGCTCGCTTTTTGCGACTCTCTGTCTCTCACACCCACACCCACACCCACACACGCTATCTGTGTAGCTGGCTCTATAAAACTATTGAAGGCCTAGCCGTAGACCCTTTATATCATAATTCGCTCTCTCGCTCTCACTCTCTGTCTGACTCTTTCACTCACGTTCTCTGACTCTGAATCGTATGCAACAACAACGTTCGTTCCATTCCATTCCCAACAGGTAACAGCTGACGACATGGAAGTAAGCGCCGCAACTGGACGCAGTCCCTCGTCGGACTCGGGGCTGGGCGGCATGACCGTAACGGATATACATAAACGGTACCTAAACACACACTGAGCACTCACTACTAACTAAACTAAACTAAAAAAAAATAATAGACTCACTAACAAGAAATGACCTGTAATGAACTGTAACTGTTATTCCGTTAACCGTTCCGTTGATAGACCCGCACTGCAGTTGCCCTATCGGCCCATGTCGGCGGGACCAGTATTGCATCGATCACAGCATTATCAGCCAGCCACAGCCTCATCACATGCAGCTAGCAACCAATCACCATCACCAACGCCACCTTCACAACAACAACAATTACAACAACAACAACATTATCCACATCATACCTCATTGCGTCATCTGGGCGGCGTTGGAAGTGCGCGTCATTATCAGCATCTTCTTCCCCATCAACAGCTGCAGCAACAGCAACTACAACAACAGCAACAACAACTACAACAGCAGCAGCAACAACAACATCAGCTACAGCATCAACATTTGGGACCAAATCAATTTCAAGTCAAGCAAGCCAAAGACAATCAGCAACAGGTCAGGAATTTGCGTCACAGCTAACTGATCTGTCTCAAGCAAACTCTATTCTGGCTCTGTCACTCGCTAGACTTTCAAGACTAGTTCTCTCTCTCTCTCACTCACTCTCTTTGTCTTTCTATCTATCTCTCTCTATATCAGATTCAGAAAAAGTTGGGTTCTCAAAAACAAAAAAAGTTCTTATAATTTCTGTTTCTCTGAAAGTCTCTTAACTCTTTCTGCGTCTTCATTTTCTCACTTTCTCTGCTCAGATAATCAAAGAAATAAACAAATTTTATTGCATTTATATGAAAGAAAACAAGAAAAAAATTGACATTCGGTACTAAAATCGGCTCTATTTGAGCCGTTCCTTATATTGTGTGTTGTCTGTTGTCTCGAGTTTGTTTATTATTAATTTTATTGTTTTTTATTTCCAAACTTTGTCAATTTACTATACTTAATGTTTTTTCGTGTATGTCTAATTGTCCCATTGTTTAATGTTCTCTCTTTCTCTCTCTGTCTATTTTGTTTTGTTCTCGATCTATTTTCGTTTTTAACTGTTGTCTAATTGGCTGCTAAGTGTAGTAGATTAATTGGCTTTTAACTGTTTATCAAGCTAAGAAAACTTGGCTTACCAAAACGAAAAAGAAACCAAAAAATTGATTTTCCGCTTCTTCTTCTTCTGTTTGGCTTAGGAATACGGCTGTGATGAGCATAGAACTCGACGGGGCAGCGAAACCCTATTACCGGAATATGAACAAGATGCGGTGAGTAAGATATTGAGCTTTATTCCGGCAGGTAAAGGGGCTCACTCTCTCCGTCTCTCTCTCTGTGTGTAGGAGCTACACATATCATTTCATTCCGTTCATTATCATCTCTTTCAGCATATAACTCTACAGATATACTTACCATCCAACTAACATTTCAGAGCTCAAGAACTTCAATGCAAACACTTTAGCTTTGTTACTTTATTATTAACTAATTTAATATCTATAACTAAAACACTAAACTTAAGCACTAAGAGCCTTCAACTCTTGATGGATTATGTTTATATATATTTATATATAGTCTATATAGCATGTATGTATGTATCTCTACGTATAAGCA
The DNA here is from genome assembly GCF_054131065.1 of Drosophila arizonae. Classification (NCBI taxonomy): domain Eukaryota; kingdom Metazoa; phylum Arthropoda; class Insecta; order Diptera; family Drosophilidae; genus Drosophila; species Drosophila arizonae. The sequence continues at coordinate 16,105,255 of NC_142924.1, forward strand.
GTGTAATCAATACGCCAATGCAATCCAATTGAGCTCAAACAGACCGCAGACCCTTTCTCCCCCCACACTCGCCACCCCACTCGGCTCCTCTCTCTACATTGTGTCGTGCGTGGCGCTGTCCCCACCCACAACTGGCAAATGATAGTCGCGTGGCGGCGTAAAGGGGCGCACAAAGTGTCGCCACTGATGGTGGGCGTGGTGCGGATGATGGGCCTGATGATGAGGGGGCGGTGTCACAGTTGTCGCGGTAGCCTGTTGGTGCTGCTGATGGCAGCTATTGGGCTCGAATTTCGGGCGTGGTATGCGCAATTGTTTGATCTCGGTCAAATAGGTCTCCATGTTGCAGTCCACCGCAGTTGTGTTTGTCCGCCTGTTGATTTGTTAAGTTGTTTTAATGAATCGCCTGATTTGCAGCTCTTTCTATAGCTGCGGTTCTTGTTGTTGTTTAACCAACTCGCTAATGTTATGGAGTGTGAAAACGAGTGTCGGCTGTCAACAATTTGCGCGAGCTAAAGTTAAACAAAACAACAAATCGGTTAGTACATATGCGAAATGAAAGTGCTTTGTGTGCATATAAATAGAGAAAGGTGGACAAATGGAGAAAGAGATGGATATATACTTAAATATAGATGGTGAGATGGAAGATAGATAGATAAATAGATGGATAGATATAGATAGATAGATAAATGGATTGATAGATGGATAGAGAGATAGATAGATATATATATAAATGATAGATAGATAGATGGATAGATATATAGATGTAAATGATAGACATATGGATATATAGATAGATAGATAGATATAGATGATAGATAGATAGACAGATGGATAGATAGTTAGATAGATAGATATAAACGATAGATAGATAGATAGTAAGTTGGACTTATGGATAGCTAGATAAATCTACATGGATAGATAGGTCAAAAAATACAATCAAAAATTTTATTCCATTTAATTTTTATCTCTTCCCTCTAGCTCACTTTGTCAAATTCCATATAAGTTCGGCTCTAGCCATTTATCTTTTCATTCTACATATTTTCCTCATTATTTACTGAGGTTTACAGAAAATCATATTTAAGCACGTTTCTTTGCACAAAGAAGTTCATATCTCAAAGAGATTAAAATAATTTGCTTAAACTGTTAAATTCTAGATTTATATTAAAGTTTTTCAAGCAAAGTTTTCTCAATTTCCAGAGCTCCACTAACAACAAATGAATGCGAGCGTTTACATTCACTATTTAAAGTGCGCTGCAGCTCTTTTATATATGCATATATTTATATATATACTTTTAGATATATGCATTTTACTTATATAGGATGCATTATTTAATGCTTAGCCGGCTGCATTATAAAGTTATTATGCTTTTAGCTTGGCAAGGAGTGCACGAAAAGTGAAAGTCAATTGGCTGCATATAGAGACAAAAGCAACACCAACAGCAACAACAACAACGAACGTTTGCCAGGCATTGCCAAAAGACATGAAAATTGCTATAATTTCCGGAAAAGGCGTTCGTCCAAATCCAAAGCCAAATCCGAGTCCCAAACCAAAACGCATCTCGACTGCAAGTTCAATGTGTGTTAAATGTTTCAGCTCTGTCAGCAGACATTTGGCATGTAATGTGCCCAAGTTGCAGCTGACGAAAGAGAGAGGGATAGTGGAGAGGAGGGCGAGAGGCAAACTGTGTGCACAGCTGACAAGAGATGGCGATGGGACAAGGCTTAGGGGGAGTAGGGAGGGGAGGGCGAGTTTGACTACTTCGACGGGTGACCAGCGACCGGCTGGAGCAAGCGTGCAACCAGTTTGATTTCAACTAAAACAGACAAACCACTTTTTGTTGTTGTTACCGTTGTTGTTGTTGTTGCTGTTGTTGCTGTTGTCGTTTAGTGGATGTCTGGGCACTGCGACACTCACTTTTTGTTGAAATTACAACGGGCAGCAAGTCCGTCTGGTGGCAGCAGCAGGCAGCAGGCAGAAGCCAGGCGAAAGACCAAAACTCAAAGTGGGTCATTAGAGAAACGTACTAAATAAGGTACAAAACTTTGTCAAGAGCAGGCCGTGCGAGCAGCATAAATGGAAAGTAAATAGTTGTTGTTGTTGCTGTTGTTATTGTTGTTGCTGCATTTACGAAAGCGGCAAATAAGCAACTCGAAAAATGTTGTTTATAATGTAAATAGACGTTAAATAAATAATTTTGATGCGTAGCAGCAGCAGCAGCAACAACAACAACAACAACAAACCAGCCAAAATCCGGTCCGAAAAGTCAATGGCTGTAAAGGCATAATCAACACACTTTAATAGGCCCAGTTGCTAGTCTAGAACACGAAGAAAATGAAGCAGAAGAAGAAGCAGTAAGAGCAGCAGCAGCTGAACTTCGACTGTTAATGAAGTCCAATTGTGTTGCACAGTGTCAAAGTCTTTGACTTGGTTTTCCATTTTGTTTACAGTTACGTCGATTTTACACTAAAAGTTCTTTCTCTCTCTCTCTCTGTCTTTCTAAAGTTCAACTTCTTTGCTAACTATTTGTTTTGACCAGACTTAATTATGTGATCGCCATTCACGTCTTGCTGGCAACGATTAGTGTTTGATTTAATTGACTACGAAACGCTTGGGCGATAGCAACAAGCAGCAGATTAAAGATAATTCTTTGAGCAGTCAATTAAATGCCCTTTTGGCTAACGAGTTGACTTTAATTTGAGGTATAGATGTAATGGAGATGATCTTATAAAGAGAGAACAGAAGATGCCGAGTTTTAGTTAATGATTTTATACTGAAACTTCAATGAAGTCGGATTGGGAGAGCAGCTTGTTGTAAAGAGAAATATAAATTAATACCTTCTTTAATTTAACTATGACATATGTATAAATTGAAGCAAAAATACACATATATTATTATGCAAATATTTATATTATAATAAAATATTTAATAATAATAAAAATATTTACTATAAAGCTTTCTTGGCGAAACATTCATAGTATTTATGCATAGATTATATAATTAATATATTCTTCAATTTAATTATGCAATATGTGTAAATTTAAGTAAAAATATATATTTTATACGATTATTTTCTATTAAAATTTCTTGACGAAACATTCATAACTTATACAGATTTGCATACACACTTACAGATATTTACTAGAGCTAGTTGCAGTTATTTAGCTCATATAACTATATAGAGTAAGGATGATCTTTCAAGTAAAATATGAGCAAGAGGTATTAAATATACACAAATATATAAATATTGGTATAATTATGTCAACTCTACAATAAAAACACTTCTCAGCCGTTTTAATATTCATATAGAATGCCTTTAGACATAAACTGCTAGCTGTGAATAAAAATCAATATGAATTGAGCTTATGAACAGCTGAATACATATACCCTTTATAGCCTATTCAACCTTAAACTGGTAATCTATGCATTCTGCAATTTGTAAGCTGTCCATATTGATTTATGTATATATATTTACATCATCATACTTTATATTACATCATTTCTATATATATAGTAATTTTTCCTATCAAAACTCTTTACAGTTTAAATGATTTATAGCAACTTTGTATAAATACATATACATATATAAATACTGATACTGTCATATAGATACTGATAATAGTTTCAACTACAAGACTGCATCATAACTTTTATGGAAATTGAATTTCTTCAAGTCTTATAAATTATTGACTAGAATGAGTCATAGCAAGCATCTGCCCTATATAAGTCCCCAACACGTTTCACAATGTAAACAAGAAATCTTTAGCAATTGGAATTAAGAGCGAAAGCAACGTTTTGATGTTGGCTATAATATATTTAGGTCTAATCTGCCTGTCCCTGTTTCAAACCTTTGACAACATCTCTACCTCGCTCCCTCTCTTCTTCTCTCTCTCTCCCGCTGTTCAACTCCCGATTTGTAACTTTGACCCACTTAAGTCAATAACATAAATATTTAATCATATTGCTCAATGAGCGCTTTGAGGCGTTTTGGCTTTGACAGCAGGCTTAGCGATCAGGACAAGCTGTCAGGCTTATAATTTTTGTAGGGTCAACGAGCGCGGAATACTCCATGCGGCATTATGGCCACTTATATTCATATCGAGAGTGACACAATGGGCTGTTCGCATGATCTTCTGGCTGCGGGCAGACAATGGTGTGAATTGGACAGCAAATTAGCTGCTCACCTTTTGTTTACAAAAGATTAATAGACAGCGTTAGATGGCTAAAGAAAAAAGTTTGCTGGTTCTTTTGTTGGAAAAGTTGAGGCTGACGTTGCGCTCAAAACTTTCACAAGCAGCCAGAGAATTTTCCAAGAGCCAACAATAATGAAATTGACGTCCAATTGCCCAGCCCCATTTAACTGTTTTGCCGGCTTTTCTAGCTAGCGGCTATAACTGGGATTTTTTTTTTCAATTTTAGGTTTTTTCTTTTTCATTTTTTCATTTTTTATTTTTTATTTTATTTTCAGTCAGCACTTTTTCGAAATCCGCTTAGGGCTCACAATTTAAAATCAATCAAATTTATGACTTTGCAAACTACACAGCTTGTCGTTATATAGTATACATGGCATATAGCTGTATTTGTGTGCGTGTGTGTGTTGAGATTTGTAACCAAATCCAAGCTCAGGCAGCTTCACATCAACACATGCCATTGACCCCAATGCGTAGAGACTTGACGAGTTGCTCAACTGCCATTAGCTACGCATTGAAATATATATTATATTACTATTATATACGACTCTATAGAGGTGCCTCTATGGATGTTTATGTATGTGTATGCAATTTATTGGGTTATTGACTTTATGAGTGGGTGGTCTATAATACGGGTTTCAAGGCCAAAAATAAATGAAGTTATATTTTAATACGTTTTTTTTTTTTTTACAGTTTTGAGCTGAACAGAAATTGAAGCAATCGAGTTTGATTTTAACACAAAACTCGTTTTAAGTTATCTATATTTGTAATTTATTTTATTTTTTAATTTTTTTAATTATGTAAGTAAATTTATGCCAGTTAAATAATTTGCCAGCTAGCTCTAAGACAGTGCTTGCCCACTAAAAATTGTTATGAAAATTTTAATAAAATTGAACAGGAATTTACTCAATTTGATTCAGAAATCTATTTTGAATTTATGTAGATTTTATATATAATTTAAAAAAAAATTTTCTCTTTTATATTTATATAAATTCGGCCCTTGCAATCATTTTTAGCCAGATCTGATATACTGCGTATTTAGTTGTAAATTGTTTTGTAAATTATAAAAATATAAATATAAAAATTGAACAGGAATTTACGCAATTTGATTCAGAAATCTATTTCGAATTTATGTAGATTTTATATATATTTTAAAAAATTTTGTTCTTTTATATATGTAATTAAATTCTGTGTTTACAATAATTTGCTAGCCAGATCCGAGACACTGCCTATTCAGTTGCGAATTGTGTTGTAAATTAAACTATAAATTTAATAACAAAAAATTGCCTCAAGCTGCTTGGCCATGTCCTAACAGCAGTCAGCTGTGTTTATTGGCAGCGATTGCTGCTTCAGCCTAAGCCTAACTGCTTTCCCTTTAGCTGGCTTTTTCGACTGCCTTTTCTAGGTCGAAATGTTTAGCGGCTTGGCTCGTAGATCTTTTTTTCCTTTCTATGTATAAGCAGAATCTAGACTTCCGTCAGCGCGCAAAGGCACACAGACAGCAAGCAACTTAATTGCAAAACCAGTCGGCACTAAAACGTATAAACAAGAAAACAAAACTTCAACTGAAGTGAAGTTACGACTGTGCGAGGCAAAAGCCGCTGGCTGCAGGCAATTAAAAAACGGCGAAAAAAACGAACATAAACAAAAGAAATTAGCAGACATAAAAAACCGAGCAGAAGGTGAGAAATAGAAGCTAATTGAATGCAAATGCAAAAAGCAAAAAAACAAAAATGAAGATGATGATGATGATGGGTAAAAAATCAGTGCTTGAAGATCCGCAGCTGCCTTTTGGGGTTGTGACACATGTGTGGCAAAAAGGCTGGCGGCCAAATGTTGCAAAAAACAAAAATTATATATATCTATATACATATATAACATACACAATGATGATATAACAACAACAACAGCAACAGCAACTAGACATCGCCTATGGCAATTGCCGCGCTTGGCCAGGCAACTTCTTTCAATTGCTGTTGCTTATTGTTTATGCAACAATTTGTGGCAAACAGAGCGCGAAATGAGCGGCAACAACGCCAAATTTGTCAACTGGCAACAACTTGTTTAACTTAGTTTCTACTTTACTTTTTTAGCCTCTTCTACCTCTACTAGACTCTTTTTTTTTAGTTTTTAGTATTTACACGTAATTTGCAATTTATACGCACGTTTTGTGAACTCAGCCGTGGTAGCTGCTCGCTGCTTCGCTGTCTCTGTCTCTGTGGCTCCGCTCGAGTTTGTCTCTCGTTTTTAGCTCAGCTTTGTCTTTCGGTCTCTCGGTGTCTCGCTGTCTCGGTGGGCCGCCAACCTTACGCTTCGAGCAACGACGCGCAACTAAAAACTGAAAATGCAGACGCGGCCAAAACAGCAGCCGACTGCGCCGTCGACGTCGGCAGCGACGCTGTTTTGAAATATACACTGCAGCGGGGGCATAGGAGATTTGGGAGTTATTTGGATCAAGCCTTTTGATATAAATAATAGATGAGTGAATCATTCAATTGCTCAGCTGACTTATAGGTATCCAGCTAATCCAAGTGTTTCTATTCCAAATGTTCCACAAAATCCAAGAGCTCCAAGTAAGCTCACAAATATCCAAGTATTTTAAGTACTCCAACTATTCCAAGGGTTCCAAGTAGTCCAGATATTTTCTGGCATTCCAAGTATTTTAAATACTCCAACTATTCCGAGTGTTCCAGCTTGCTAGCATTGCAAATACGCATAAACAGACATGAAAGAAATCTCATTTTAATATTAAATAATTTAATATGTATTATTTACTATATACACATATAGGTACATATAAATATATTCCCCTTCCTGCTTCCTCTACTATGAACTTACTTCTACAACAGCTTGAGTTACCTTACACCATTCAAAAGTATTTACTTTCACTTCTTATAATCGCAATTCGATCAAAACGGCTGTCAGAAACATCCAACTCTTACACAAAGTCTCGCTCTAATATGTTATATATACATATATCATATTTATAAGCCATACATATACATTATAGCAAAAGCGTATACAAAAGTTGCCATCATAACTTCCACAAGTTTTAAAGTTGTTTTGTAAATATATCTTTTGTAGCTTACTTTGCGTGTGGCTTTCTTTAAGTCACACTGCGACTGTCTGCGTTTCAGTTGTTTTTTTTATGGCTTGGTAATAAAAAATAAATAAAAAAATAAAAATTACACAGAGTGCGAGGCAAAAGTAAGAAACAACAACAACAGCAACAACAATTATAAATGGTGCAGATTGCTGAAAAGATTGTCAATATTTATGGCTAAAAATTATTATAGATAAATAATACAAAAATATCTCTATATATATACATATACGTAACTATATCATTTTTCGTACATAAATATGCACAAGTTAGATATGTGTGTATATGTATGTATGTATGTTAGTTGTAAGCTTTACGCAATGGCCAGCAGCAGCGGCTGCAACGGCAACGGCAACTGCAGCGGCAACAGCAGGAGACAGCCGCATGTATCTATCAGATATTGTATCTGCAGCTGACACACTGCAGCTGCGCCTGGCTGCAGTCGTTGTTGTTGTTGCTCGCAGCTTGTCGGCGTTTTTGTTTTGCTCTTGCATGACGTAAACAGAAAATGTGTTCAATTGCTTTGGCTTTTTTTATTTTATTTTTTTTTTTTTTGTTGTTGCTGCTGTTCGTTCGTTCGTTCGGAGTTGATGGTCAAAAGCCACGCTTGGCATTGAAAAGAGATGAGCCTCGTTAGCTGTTTATTTTCTCTTTTTTTCACGTTTTTTCCTTTTGGGTCTAATTGTTTACATTTTTACAGTTGTTCAATTTTTCTATATATATCTATATGTTTCTACGTTTTTCTCTTTCTCTCTCTTCTCTCACTCTCTCGTTCTGCTTGCGGACTGATGCAACTTGAACAACGAAAACAAAACAGGAACAGGTAAGCGCTTGACGTTTGCTTTGCATTCGTTTTTTGTCTGCGTCGTCGTTTCTTACAATTTAAGCACTTTTTTCAAAACTATATTTTAAACACACACACACACACAGCCACACATGGAAAACAGCCATTAATACACACACACACACACATGCATACACATACACACAGTATAAATAACTTCATTACAAACAAAATACAATAAGGAAGCGGCTAATTTTTGCTGCGCAATGCTAAAAAACGTCTTTTCGCTCAAGCGTTGTAAATATATTAAGCGCTATTATACTTTAACCAATACCACTACTACTACTACTACTACTAACTACTACAATACATATACAACTATATACTCGTATACAATTTCCCACTGTTTGTTGTTAATATCGGCCGCTGCAGTTGCAAATGGGCTGCGGAAATACGAATTGCCTTGAGCGATTTAATTGCCGACATAATCAAAGCCAATAATTAAATAGCCCATATTAAGCTATACAAATGTGGCTCAAACGAACAATTTGCCAACTGCAGTCAAAGCTTTGCCTCGCGCGCCCCTCGAAAGTATGCAACAGAAATTCAACGAACCAAAACCAAAGAAAGCAACATTTGTGGCTTAGCAACATTTGCTGCTTAGCAACATGCAGGGACAGCAACATTGTAGCCAGGCATAGAGTTTGTGAACCAAAAATGTAGCTAAAAACCCAAATTACAATTTAGTCAATTACAATTTATAAAAACAGTAAAATTTTGAATTTTTAAATTTCACAATATATGAATAAAAATTCATCAACATTTTAGTAAAGAAATAGTATTAAAAAACTTCTTAAAAATCATTAACTATAGTCAACATTTTTCTAGACATTTAGTAAATCATTTTAAACTTCTTTCTATGCAGGGTAGACATACATATAATCAATATAGAAAAAAACACACGTAAATCCCCGATTAAACATATGTATTTAACTAGCTAAAAAGTGTATAAAAACGTAGCTAAAACTTATAATAAAATCATATATATATATTTCTATATAGACTGTATAACAGAGCGCAGTTGCAGGCGCTACAATTCCTCCTCCTCCAATGAAAGACATATCACATAAGACAGTTACCCCAGAACCCCATTCAATTTCAGTTACGTTTCCTTTTTAATCACAATTGTCATTTCTTTTTTTTAATTTTATTTTTTTGCACCTTACATATAAATGCATACATACATACATTTATGTTTCTTTGTGTATTACAAATTCATTTGGTTTTCCCTTTGTTTCGACTCCAATGAATTTTGTTTGTTCAATGTTTAATTTTTGTGTTTCTATTTGAGTTGTGTGCTCTCTCTGTTTGACACACACACTCTATCTCTATCTCTCTCACTCTTTCTGTCTCTCTCTCTCACACTCTGCTCTTTATCTTTCTCAACCTCTACCCGTTCTCCCCCCGAAATTGTTCTCGTTTGTTCATTTGTGTGCATTTCAGGGCGGCTACTTAGATGGACTACGTTCACATTTGGGTGGTTTAACACAACGTGTCAAATCATGGTATTGGGGACGACCTCTTGTAAGTGCCAATGTATTTTTCGTTTAACGCAAAAACTAACAAAAACCAAAAAAAAAAAAAACAAAATGAAAAGTAAACTGTAACAAAACAAAAACCAAATCAAAAGCAAATAATAATAGTATACAAAGAAACAAACCACAAAAGAAAAAAAAACATGAATTGTGTCACAGTTCTTTGCAATGAATGTTTGAACGAATCTTTTTTGGAATTTGCATCTCGTTGCATTTTCAGCGCATAAATCAAAACTTTTAAGCCTGATCTAGTGTTGTTGCCAAACTGTTATTTTATGCTCTGTCTCACTATATTTCTCTATCTCTCGCTCTCTGTCTACTAAATCTCTAAATCTCTCTCTATCTCTAAATAACTAACCAATTAACTAACTGTTTTTGTATGTGCCTTGCAAGAATTTGCACCAAATGCGAGTGCAAATATTTAAAATAAAATAAAAAAAAAAAGAATACTTAAAATAAAACTTAAACTCAATGAGATTTGCATTTCAATTTGTCTGTCACCCACACATACACAGAAAACTTTTTATGTTACGTAATTGTAGGCAATTGTTTGCTTTAGTTCTCGAATCTCAACAACACCTCTCTCGCTCTCTCTCACTCACTCTCTCTCTCTCTCTATCTCTATCTTGTCACTCGTCATTCGTCTCGTCTCGTCTCTCGTTTCGTCTCGTCCCGTTTCGTTTCGTTTATTGTTTCATTTTCAACTAATTGCTTGCACATTCACACTTGACTTCATTTAGAATATTAAAAAATTAAAAACGAAACCTAAACGTAAATATATTTCATTCACATCTTTTTCATTTTCATGTGTCCGCACCTAAAAAGTTTTGTTACTAGAGAGTTTTTGTTATTTTTATTAGTAATTGTCAATGTAAGTATGTTAATTAAAACAGAAAAAGCAGCAGCAAAAATACAAATGCTATAAACTAAATCTAAATAATTCAACACGTTCAGCAACAAACTCAACGCAAATTAAAGCGACCAAAAAAAGGTCAAATGCAAAGCCAAGAAAAAAAAAAAAAAAATGAAACCAGAAAAAAAGCTTGAAAAATACATTTGCACATTTACGCATGAGTCAACCTAATTTGTTAACACCCTCCAAAAGAAAACCCACCCAACCAACCACCAAACCACCCAACCACCAAGGCATCGACACATGCAATAATAATAAAAAAAGAAAAACAAAAATTGATATCTACTTCATCAACTTTTCATATTTTCTTTTGTAGTATTTATATCCTGTAATTAGATTTTCGACTTTCCCTCATACTTTTGTACATTTGCGTTTCTAGTATTATATACCCTATATTTTTGTACTTACCTTAGCTGCTGCTGCCCTCCACCCACACCCACACCTACACAACCACACCAACACACACACACATACGTACGTTCTCTAGTTGTAGCTCTAACTCTTAGATAAATCACATTTGTAATAAAAAATACAAGTTGAAGTTTTAGTTAGCGCTTTTCTAACCAAAAATATATTAATATATATAATACCTCTAAACAAATTTCACTTAAATTAGCAAATTAATTAGTCTTGTTGCAAATCTAGCCAATCAAAAATCTAAGTGTCTTAGTTGCCAATTTTTGCCAATTTAGCCAATTTGCAAGCCGTTTTTTTCGTACACTCTATGAATATATATATATATATGTACATATATCTAACACACAATTTGTATGGCCTATATATGTATGTATATGGTACAACCTGGTACACACACTGCACTTGCATTTTCATAAATTGCACTCAGACACACACACACACACATACACTAATTACTCTTTAAGCTTAGCTAAAGATGACAAAGAAGAAGAAGCAAAGTTTTGTATTATACACATAATATGTGTATGTCTCTTAATTGTTATCGATCAGTTAATCGATAACTGTATTTGTTATTTTTAACTAACTGTTGTTGCAATTAAAATGTCTTAGAAATGTATAATACACCTGAGATAATACACCTGAGATTAGGTCTGTTGCAATGATAAGCTGTATACGGGATAATAATATTACATAGATATTTTCTCTCGAACTTATCGTTTATAGCCGATAGTTTCTTTTATTTCTTGATGAAAGCAGCAAAAAGTCATTAATGAAATTTATGCTCTGTAGCTGAATGGGTTTATATAAAATGTAAATCTTCATTTTGGCCAGGCAGACTGAAGTGATGTGATTTTGGATAGATTAGAGGATTTTTTGGGTTAGATATAAATAATATCATAATATTATCACATGTACTGCAAAATATATAAAAACCAATTCAGATTCGTGGCATTGAAATTAAACTTACATAAATACTAATAAGTTTACAGTATATACCATTAATTACTGCTTGCTGCTAGAAGAAGAAAATCAATAAGACAGCAATCAAATATTCCATCCCATATCAAATATTTCTGGTAAATATTTTTGGCCATGCAACTGCAACTATTGCAATGCAAAGCCAATCATTGGGGCGAGCTCCTTTTTCTCAATCAATTCGCATTGAGTGTCTCAATATAAATGAAGTCCATCCGCTTCTATGACACAGACAGAGTTTAAGCAAATCAACTCAGATTGCAATTGGTATTCAAATGAAATCCCATAAAAGACAGTGTTCACAGTATTTCAGCTCTCAATCGATTCACTCAACTCAAGCACGCAAATAAGCTTTTTGCATTTGCTATTTCTATCAACTTCCCCCTCACGCCCTCAATCCCACACTCTTAGCTAAAACTGCGTACATATATATATTTTTAATATATAATTCTATATATAAAACCATATTCAACTGTCATACTTTATTCAATTACATTTCCAACTGTTCTCTATGTTTGCAAGTCAACAAACTCAAACAAGTCTACAATTAAAAATACAAAAACAGAATACATGGACTTTAATATACCTATTAAGGTCTTAAACAAAATTTTATCCAGCAAAAAAAAAAAAAAAAACAATTTCTTAGTACAAAATACCAACAATTTCTTATGCAAACATTTCTCTAATTTTCATTTTATATTCAACTTATTGTAAAAAAAAAACAAAAAAAAAAAAACAAAATTCTTTACAAACTTTGCGCACTCTGCATAATATTTGGCTAAAAAATTTACCACAAAAATATGTGAAAAATGTTGAAATAAAAATATTAGGAGTTGGCCACAAAACTCTCAAGAAGTTTCGATATGAAGGAAGAAGGCGGCACTTTGCTGGGCGATAAAGGTGTACGAAGGCATCAGGTGAGTGCGACAATCAGAAAAAAAAAAATAAATAAAAAACAAAAAACAATAGAAATGACCAATAAACTACCAAATAAATAAATTGCTAAATATACTAAAACTACGCAGAGAATGCCAACCAACAAGAACAAGAATATTAATAATAATAAAAAAAAAATTAGTAAATAAAGAATGTCATCGGTTTGATTAACAAAATTGTTGCTCAATTCCAATTTTATGCTCTCCAATTAATCAATCAGAATATTTATATATATTAAATAATTACTTATAAGATTTAGACCTTAAACAAATGACACACATACAAATGCACACACGTTAAACTTGTTTTCAAAACCAATTAAAATTTTTTTTATACAATTTGGTCAACGAACAACAAACATTTCATGCTCCATTGACACACAACAGAAATACCAAAATATATATCTATTTTTAATTATATGATAAAAAGACAATTTCATTTGATTTTAGCCCTACCACGTACACTGAAAACAATTAGCATATACTTACTATCAAATTGTACAAACTACAGAATACTTAGCTTTGCTTGCTCCACACACCAACTGAACATGAATCTTAATCTTTGATAAACACCCTACGATTTTTCTCTATTTATATATTTATACTCTATATCTTAATCAATCCCAAGCATTAGTGAATGTAGGCTATATCTATATACATATATCTTGCAGCTATTGAACAGCAAGTTATGCTATGCTTAAATCCATATATAAATCTATACTTCATATTTATATATATTTATATCCCCTATCTGATTTGTTCTGGATTTATATTGATCTTTGCTCCTTTCGCTTGACTCTCGTTTCATGTCTCGTTCCATGCAGTCCATGCAGCGTCTGTCAGCTGAGCAGAACGGTGGTTCAACGACTGAACAAAAACATGAACACAATCCAAACGTCGTACCTGATCATAGAGGCAACTTACACATTACAGTTAAGAAAACGAAACCAATTTTAGGTATTGCTATCGAAGGTGGTGCTAATACAAAGCATCCGCTTCCTAGGATAATCAATATCCATGTAAGTTACTAGAGATGAGCGATCATATTTATGAATATATATTCAATGATGTGATATTCCCATAGGAAAATGGTGCGGCATTTGAAGCGGGCGGCTTGGAAGTCGGGCAGCTAATACTGGAGGTAGACGGCACTAAGGTCGAGGGTCTACATCATCAGGTGAGTAACGGAAGCAGAACAGTTAAACTGTGAAGGATAATATTGTGGCTCTTCAGTTCAGTTCAGTCACTCATTGGTTCATATTCGAATTGATCATGAACTACAGTTGAAATGAACTAGTGAAAAAAGCGAACAACGGAGCCCCCTAACTTCTTTAGCTTATTAAACGGAAAATTCCCCTCATTAATAAGCAGCTTTAATTTCCCATTATTCCATTTAAATAATTCCCTTTTGAAAATTGCAGGAAGTTGCGCGACTGATAGCCGAATGCTTTGCAAATCGTGAAAAGGCTGAAATAACCTTCTTAGTTGTCGAAGCAAAGAAATCAAATTTGGAACCGAAGCCAACAGCGTTAATATTTTTAGAAGCCTAACATTTGCTTGCCCTGCCGGCTAGTGACCCATTGGAACGACAGAAGTTGGAGTTCCTTTATGAATGGGGCATCGATTTAACGGAGACGCCAAAACCAATGCCAACACCGATACCGCTGACAAAAGCTAAAAATCCACCGCCACTGCCTCATGAGCTACATTGCAACAGCAACAGCAACAGCAACAACATCAGCAACAGCAGCAACACCAACAGCAACAACTACGGCAGTAATACTGCGCTCAACAATCATCATCATCATCAACAACAGCAGCAAAACTATCATCCCAACACACCCACACACACGCCAACAACACAAGCTTCAGCTGCAGCCGCATCAAAACAACAACAACAACAAAAACACGTGAGCAACACCAATACACCAACGAAGGCTTCGCGAGAGGCAACGCCCACGCGTGAGCAACAGCAGCAGCAGAAGCAGCAGCAGCATGCCACGCCCACCAGCGAGCAACCACAACAGACACCAACACGACAACAGCAACAGCAACGGGAGCAACACCATCGGCAGCAACAGCTGCGCGAACAACGGGAGCATCGTGAACGCGAATACCAATACGATCACCAACAACATTCCCATGGACACGGACACACAGCACACTCACACCATCGCGATCAGCACGAAGATCATTATCATTATCAACAGCAGCAGCAGCAATCATCATCGCATTATCATTATCAACAGCAGCAGTCGCATCAGCAACAACAGCGCTACAGCAGCAACAGCTACAAGAATCATAATAATTCCGTTTACCAGTGAAGAAAACATAAAAAAAAGCTAAAATAAACTCTAAAACAGCAACAGCAACAACAACAGAAACTAAATTGGAACAATTTTGGAACATTCTTAAAAACAGCTTTCAACAGTTAACAGTTAAATTGTGCTAACAAATATCCCAAATGCTTATATCTGTCTCTCTATCTCTCTCGCTCTCTCTCTCTCTCAAACACGCACGCCTCTCTACACCAACTTAACGAAAACGACAAAAAGAAAAAGCCCAAAAAATGGGACATTTTTGGATATGCTGTTAACAAATATGCAATTCAATGTTGTTGTATGAGCTCTCGTTAACAAATTTTCCAAACTTCTCGTTATCAATTTCCCATGACTATGGTTTATGCTATATTCTTTCCAAGAGCTGCTCCATGAAAAAAAAAAAAAAAAAAATTAAATATAAAAAAAAAAATTATTGAATAATTTGATTGACTTTCGACCAAAAAACTCTTTTCAAATACATATCCAAAGTTGATTTGCAAATTCGTTTAAAAATGTTTAGTTACTTTCATTAAATCTTAAATTGTAATTTAATCCTCTTTTGATTTTTTGATATCAATAAAAAAAAGTATCCTCACTGCCAAAAAAAAAAAAAAAAAAATTATATAAAAATAAAAAATAAAAAAATTATGTAGCAGCTCTCCTCTCGCGCTTTCCTCTGGCAAACTCTCTTACCCCATAGAGCTAGCGTTTTACCTAGTGAAAACCCGAAAAGTAGAACCCGTAACAGAACTTAGGACTTCTAAAAATCTGAGAAAAAACTTATCTAAAGCTGTAACTATGAAACAAGCTAAATGTGTATTATGTATTTATGATATTATGATTATGAACGAGCAACTTAGTCTAAATGGTTAGTCGTTAAACAATTATTTAAACTAAATGAAACCATATTTAATTTCACAAAAAAAAAAAAAAAAAAAAAAAAATTAAGTGAAAATGCAAAAAAAACATATATATATGAAATATCCACAAACCCAACCCAAAGAAAAAAGATATATATATAATAACAAAAATATGGCAAATATTAAATTAAATAAGATGAAGAAACCAGAGCTTAAAAAAGTGTTATAATTAAAATCCCTTAACCGTAAGAACACATTAATTACGCAAGAAGAAGCAGAGCAACAGTCACAGAACATTGTAAAAAGCAAACAAGAGACAAAAAAAAAACGAGATCAGCTTTTGTTACACACGCACACAGATCCACACACACACATGCATAATGCTTCACTATTTATGTAATTAACAGCTACAGCAACAACAACAACAACATGAACAAGTATAAAGCCCACCAAAGCAACTAATTTGTAAAAAATAATCGTAATACTCACTCACACACACATACACAACACACATTCTCTCTCACACACACATACACCCACACACATGTGTACAAAATACCTAGAAAATATACCCAAGCAAGGCGAAGTGTCGATAATGCAGTACAGCAGAGCAGCACTGCAAGCAGTGCAGCGCTCCACTCACCTACTACACCTACTAAATAAAATTAACGAAACAAATACTTATCAAAGACAAAAATACCAGCAAGAAAGGCGCAAAATTTAAACTAACAGAAAAAAACAAAAACAGAAACAACCGTTATTAGTACAATTTTAACTGCACACTGCACACTCTTTTTGAATGTTTGTTAAATGTTTTAAACGACAAAAACAACAGCTGCAAAATTGTATTCCTCTCACGAAAACAAATACCCACAATGAAAAACAAAAATGGTAAACGAATTATAAAATACTATAAAAAAAAAAAACAAAAAAAAGCTACGCTACTCTACCATTAAACAACTAGAAAACAATTTAATACCATTTACCAGCAGAATATGCAGTAGAGAAAAACGAACGCTTAAAATTTGAGGTTGATTGGCATTAAGTAAAAGTTAAAACGATGTAAAAGGCCGACAGGGCGCGATAAAGAGCAAAAACTAAAGGAAACAACAACAACAAAAACTAACTACCCGAAAGCACGACTCAACAACTTTCTGTGTAAATACTATATATATATAAACATATATATATTTATTGTATAATATTAGCAAGAACAAAAATGGAAAAAATACTAAAACTAATACTAAAGAAAAAAAACAACTTTTTATTAAGCAAACAAAATTATGCAAAATTTTTCGCCAACCTTTTTCTCTCTCTTTCTCTTTACTCACATCATTTTTGGCAAACAAAACAAAAAGAGAAAAACAAGCAAAAAATACTTTTCAAATTTTGT
This sequence comes from Drosophila arizonae, assembly GCF_054131065.1. Taxonomy (NCBI): domain Eukaryota; kingdom Metazoa; phylum Arthropoda; class Insecta; order Diptera; family Drosophilidae; genus Drosophila; species Drosophila arizonae. The sequence goes on from NC_142924.1 coordinate 16,122,739, forward strand.
TCGTTGTGTGTGCATTGAAATCTGAATGTCGTATGAGCAATTCGTGAAGAGCTCCTTGAATTAGTTTTGTGTCTAGTTCTTATGAAGAGCATATATACATATATATATGATTATGCCTTGGTTACTGCTATACCTCTTTCTTACTCACACTCTATATCTCTCTATATATGTTTAGTGAGCGAACCAGAGCAGGAAATAATGGAGAAAACAAAGAAGAGAAATGTTGAATTATATCGTAATTGTACTTTTGTTGACTATTATGTAATAACGCTTTGCTGTACATTAATCTTAGTTGGACTAAAATTATAGAAATGAAAAGAAAACAAAAACAAATCTAAAACAAAAAAGTTAGTTATTGTTAGTAAACTATTATATAAAAAATAAAAGCAAATTACAAATAAATTGTTCGTGTACAAAAAACAAAAACAAAAAAAAAAACTATTAACAAAATTTACGATTTCTAAATCCGAAATTCAAAATTGTACTCAAAACAAAAAAAAAAAAAAAATCTTTAAATTTGAATTGGTAAAAGTGAAATTTAAATGAAAAACTAAAACCTTGTTAACATTATTTGGGCTACGTTTATGCGTGAGACGATATCGTGTATTCGCAGTTCGTTTGTAAATTGCAGCAAATGCTGATTAAAGAAAGGCTTACTTAATCTTAACTTAAAACCTAATTCACAAATATATAAATATATACATATAAATACTAACATAACACGCTATACATATAATGCATATAGAACATACTCGTATACTAACTATACATACATACATACACACATACATATATTATATATATATATATACATATGTATATCTAACGTAACGACAATGAAAAGCAATTTGAAGCAACCAAAAGCGAAGAAGTCAACAACAATTTCAATTTCCGAAACATATTTAAAAACACACAGAGAACAATACGAGATCGAGTTGAAGCAGCTACTATATATATACACACACATATAGATTATATATATATATATAGTTAGTTAAGACATAAGCGCTTATGCTATGCTAAAGGGTAAAAGGCATTTAATCATAATTACAAAAAAAAAAAGAAGAAAAGAAGAGAAAACAGCTTATAAATACCATAAAAACAAAAAAAACGAAATACCAATATCGTAAATAGCAATAGCGTATACTAGTTGATATTAAATTTGTTGTATAAAAAAAGATTGAGCTAGACTTTTAAATAAATAAAAAAAATAAATATAAATTAACAATTGCATAATATATATATAAATAAAAGACAAATGAAAAGCTGTAGATAAATGTGTACAAAAAACAATCTCTTCAATATCTCTTCAAACTGTAAGCAACAAAAGAAGAAGAAGCAGAAAAACAAGATATTTAATATATACATATATTCTACTATATGATTTGTAAGGATCTCGCCTTTATGTTTGTTTAATCAGTTATTACCGTTATATATCAACTACAAACAAACAACAACAACAACTGTGCCACCTAGTACATAACAAGACAACAGTTATATATCTGCAATATATATACATACATACATATATACATATAGAAATACAAATGAAAAACAACAACAGAAAACAATGCTCACTTTTATATTTTTATCATACATACCCCCATTTATATAAATAAATAAATATATATATATCACGAAAACCAGGCACCGTTTGCAACACTAAAGCAACTAAAACAAATAAAGGGAAATACAAAAGGAAATTTGAAGGGAGGTACAAAAGGGAATTCAATAGGGTACGCTAAATAACTTGAAATTCGAAGGGAAATACAAAAGGATTATTAAAGAGAAACATTAAAAAAACGAACAAAAATATATCAATAATTTCAGTTTATAATAATAAAGAAATTTTTATGAAATGAGGGACATCTAAATTTTGATTTGCATTAAATAAAAAACAAACTTTGGTTATGCAGAAAATACGAGCGAAATCTAAAAGTAAATTTCATATTAAATTTGTAGTTCAATTTAAAGTTTCAAAAGGGAAATAAATAATATACGATGACAGGAAACATAAAGGGAAATTTTCAATAAAATCTCAGAATACTAAAAGAGTATTATAAGTGCTTTCTAGTATTTCCTATTATTTTTTTTTAGATTGCCTTTTGTATTTCCCTCAATGCATATATTGAAGAACTATATAAGAATGAAAAAATAAAAAAAAAAAACTCGAATTCTATTAGGCAAAGCTTTTTAAGAGCAAATTGCAGCTTTTCTATATACATAAATTATATTCATTTGATATATATGTGAATACATATATACCTCTTTCAATGCGAGATATACTCTATAAGTCAGTTTTACAGTTATTTTGTTATCAATATAGAACCCAAACAGACACCAGTCATAAATCAAGCTGCATATATAGAATGAAAGGAAAATAGTCTATAACAATTATTTCTGTTGTGTATATTGTAAAGAGAAGGCGGCAACTTTTTGAGCAGTGCATAAAGTTAAACATTTAAACATTTATTGACAAACTATTAATAATATTATATATATATACAGAAATATATATGATATATATTAATTATAATTAATAATATTATATATATATACAGAAATATATATGATATATATATGATTGTATTTATCAAAATTAAAAGCAAAGTAAAACGCATTAGCATAGCAACAATTGACATTATTATATATGCATATATATATTCACATATGTATGTATATATGCATATGTATCGCTGATTTATTATTATATTATTATTAATTAAATAATTGCAAAAACAAGAGTAAACAAATGATATTGTCCTTGGTATTTACATATACATAAAAGAAAAAAGAAAAAACAAAAAGTGAAAAAAAAAAAAAAACAAAAACAAAAAACAAAACAAGAAAGAAAATGAAAAATAAAAACAAAACGTTTTTTTATAAACCACAATCCAGTTTCTTGCAGTGTATGCCTTGGCAATAATCGCAATTCGAACCGGTTAAGCAAGCTGCTTTGCATAGCTTAGATTATTTTGTTTTGATTTCGTTTTGATTTCATTTCCAGTTGAGTTTCAAAGACGATAACAAGTGGAAGTTTCAGACATGCCGCAGGCCAAGCTCCAGCTAAGTCCACATGATCAACAGGTACTGGAGTCCATATTCAATCCCCTAGAGCTGAGCGGCATCGGCGCCCACAATGTGGAAATCCAAGCCGAAATGGAGCTGCTCGATGAGCAGCCCGATTCACCGTTCCTGCCGGCCTCCCGAGAGCTGGAGCTGCAGGGGGTGAGGCTGGCAGAGCGTGGGGAATTGGAGCAGGCGCTGCTGGCATTCGAGAAGGCTTTATGTTTAATGGAGCGTGCCTCCATATTGAACAATCGGGCGCAAGCCCTGCGCTTGGCCAAGCGAGATCAAGGTAAGGGTGATACAGCAAGAAAGAGATTTAACATATACTATTTAGATATGTGAAGGTAAATCGGATAAATATCACAAATGAGATTGGATATACCCAGTAGTAGCACTGACTGATGTATTAGTGTAAATTAAAAAATATATTATTAATTCTTATTTTAATTTCACTTATCCTAGACTCGAACCAATCTACATTTTCCCCTATTTCGAGCTTCAACAATAGATGGCGTTTATTACCTGTATTTATACTGTTGTTAAAGCAGTGTTTATACTGAATGTTAATCAGGCTAAGCAGTGCAGCCGCTTATGTTAAGTTTGAAAGCCCCAATATTGAGTTTTTGATAGCTACTGCCAAAGCTTCTCGCAGTGCTACCACCCACAATGATAGTTGCATCTACTATATTGCCGTCTTACTTAGTACAGTTAATACTACTTTAAAAATGAATTCTATTAGTATTACCATCACTACTGACTACTACTACTTCTACTACTTTTTTTAGTGCTACTATTTTTATTAGGACAACCACTATTTGCTACTACTATTCTACAACTATTATTTTTGCTATAAACACTATATTTGCTAATATTGCACTACTACTATTCTACTACTATAATCTTAGTTATTACTACTATTTGTACTACTATTGTTACCTATACTGTTACTCTACAACTACTATTTTACAAATATTGTTACAGGTACTACTACTATTTTGATCTACTACTATTTTGATCTACTACTACTACTACTACATTAATTACCACTAACATGCTTATTGCCTACTGCTACTGCTACTAACACAACTACTACTATTAATATTGGTGTAATTACTGCTACTACTAATAGTCCAATTACTACTATACTACTACTATTACCTTTACATCTTCTGTTAAAGCTTCAACTACTATTTTAAACTAAGTAAACTCAATCCAATTTTCCACAATTTCCGACCTCCGTAGAAGCGCTTAGTGATTTAAATCGCGCTCTGGAGCTTGCAACTGAAAAGCAAGCACGCACCAAATGCCACGCCCACTGCCAACGCGGTGTCTTGCTCCGAAAGCTAGAGAATTTGGATGCAGCACGCGCGGACTTCGAGGCTGCTGCACAGCTGGGCAGTAAATTTGCACGAGAACAGGTGAGTGAAACACTTGAGCAGCTATAAATTAAGATTATTCAATATATACGTATATATAAATTTGTACATATATTTACAGCTAGTGGAAATAAATCCCTTTGCGGCGCTTTGCAATCAAATGCTGCGCCAGGCCTTCGATCAGCTCAAGTGAGCGAGACGTGAGCTTTGATTTAGGCCAAGAGCTGAGCGGCCTCGTTAAAATAAATATACATTAATTAAGCTGCGAGACGCGTCGTTTAATGTGATAAGCCAGAGAGCAGGCGGCAAGGGCAACCGCTGCCGCATAATGTGGCAAGCTGCAAAAGGCTCGAGCAGCGCGAGTACGCAATAAAAAAAAAAAAAAGAAGTGGCACGTGGTGGCAATCGTGCGCACTCGGGGGCCACAAAAACGAAAACAGTTATTAAATGCAGCAGGCCGTCAGATTGCAGCAGGCTGTGGTCGCTGGCACAGGCTGTGCCACAAACTGTGCCCGTAACTGTTCGCTCTCTGAATGCACCGAGCTTCACCCTCAGCCAGAGGACCGCAAGCTAAATTAAAATAAACGAAAGTTGTTTCGCGCAGGATAACGAGCAGGAGCAGCAGCAGCAGCAGCAGCAGAGAGAAAGAGTGAGAGAGAGAGAGGGAGGGAGAGACAGAGATAGCTGTGTATATACCTACTCGGATTAAGTTTTTGGGGCTTTCGGGCTTTCGGGATTTGCGGTTTGCTTTGGCACGAGCAATTGGCCAACAGGTAAACAGGCAACAGGCAACAGGTAAACAGCCAAACGGTGCACAGATCCTGTAAGCGCGCCAAGCTTAACAGTTAAATGTTGACGATTTCGACCCCCAGCTGTTGTAAGCGGCCTTTGCTTTTATTCAACTTGTTGTTGTTGTTCTTGTCATGCTCGTTCGCTAAGTGAAAAGTGAAGTATATTGGCTTAAGAGTTATGAAACTCGGTGAGTATTTTCATGCGAAATTTCTGACTTGAAACTTACTTTTGACAGTTTGATAAGCTCTTGAGTATTTTTATTTTCTAGTTAGGATTTGTTTGATAGTGCAACCAGGAATTATTAAATCTGCTTATGCATCAAATTATATAGCCTAAAACCAATTACAAATTTTTAATACACATATATATAATTAGAGTCCAAAGTTAAGCTGCTAGCTATAGCTGAGCTTAGTTTATAGCTAAGTATAGTTGAGAATGAGCAAGTTCTGGACAAAGTAAATTTTTATAAATATAAAGGCAAAGATCATCTCTTTGACATCTTATTGTCAATTTGTATATATCTAATATATATAAGTTAAAGATTCGTTACAAAATTTATGGCGTAAGAATGGAAAGAGCCAAATGCGCACATCTATCTAGCCTGAGGATAAATGAATCTCTTTATAAGGATCATGCCACATTATTATCAAATTTAAATGAATTTATTTGTCGAATAATTTCATTTGTAAACATATGATCTTAATGAAACTTTCAGAGTGTAATCATATGGTAAATATGTGTGTACATTCCAAAGCACAAGTCTCTAGTACTTGAAATGCGTTTTTTAAAAATTGGGGGAGAAGGGGGCATGGTATCCAAAATCTGTAAATTACAAAATCTTTGTATCGATTAACTTTATATACAACACAAAAAACCTGAATTATATCTTTCACCATTATATAATGGGTTACATGAAAAACCAATAAAAATAGGATGAAAAATACAGTATGGAATATATGCTCCAAGCCCACTCAAGCAGGGTATAAATAAAACCATTATACCCTGATTTCCCATTTTTAATGGGTTCTGGGTATAAAAACAATATGAATAAACTCTTTACCCTTAACAGCTATTGAAATGATGTTGAGATTGACGCAGACAGCTGTGCAGCCAAAATACCAATAACTATAATAACAAAACACAGAAAAAATTCCATTGTATGATTGAACTTTGAACGGGTATAAGAGCAGTCAGTAACATCCACTTGCAGCACTTGTACTTGTTTTTATATGCGATTGCGGTCAAAAGACGCGCGCGTCCTGCTGCTGCTGAAGCAGGTGCAGCTCACACACACACAGACACACACACACACAAGAGTTGCGCATAAGGTGAAAAGGATATAGCCATGCAGTGCAAGTCAAGTGGGTCTGCGTCTGCAGTCGCTGCTGCATAGTAGTAGATGCGCGCCTCGCAAATGTCCTGCTAGGCCAAGTCATACGAGGGTTGTACCAATTTTTGATTGATCTCTTGCAGTTGGAGCTGCACACACACACATGCATGGGTGCATATATATTCCCATATTTATGTGTGTGTGCGAGCGCATGCGCATGCAGTTTAATTTTCTGTTAAAGGAAGTTGTAGGTAGCTAAGTTGCTGCGTATCCTGCGTCAGTTGTGCTGAAGCCGCAACAAAATTCGAATGCCATATGTTGCACAGTCACAGTCACAGTCGAAGTCGCAGTCTCAGCCGAAGTCTCAGTCGCCGTTGCCGTCGACGTCCACTGCAACTGGCAAATGGCCAAATCATTAGGCTCCCCAATACAGATCATCAGCAGGAGTAGCAGCAGCAGTAGCAGCAGCAGCAGCAGCAGCAAGAGCAGGAGCAACATTGGCTCCCCATGCGCTTAGCGGAACTAAATGCCAATCTTTGACCAGGCCGGAACTGTAATTTGATCGAAAGAGCTGAGCCAAGCAGATAGACATTAGATAGCATCTCATAATGTTTTTCTTTTCTTCCTGCCAAAATTGTTGGCTGCAAGGCTCTCATTCTAGAGATTCCGCCACTGGGTTATTCACCCTCAGCTCAGCTTGATGCGGCTCAACAGTTGCATTTGCGAGTCCTTTTTTCCAGCTACCTCTGCTTGCCTTTTCTTCTTCTTCCTTGTTGTTGTTGTTGTTGCTTTGTATACCTGGCTGAGGGCGCGTGCCTGCTGTCGTCGTTGAGAGAGGGCCCTGACTTCTAGTCGAGCGCTGGTCAACCAACATATGACGCCGCTGCCGCTGCCGCTGCTGCTGTCTTTTGTTTAAACTCAGCTCGACCAGTTTTTGTCTACTTCTTATAAATACATATACATATATATGTATGTGTGTATATTTAGTTTTTTTTTTGCTCTTTTGATATCTTTTGCAGCAACTGTAATTCGGGCTTATGCAAATATTGTGATCAGACTGCGGACAGTTCGAAGGCATCAATGAAATAATGCTATAATTGACGTGAACGCCAAAAGCCATCGATGAGATGTGGTAGATCAACAGCAACAGCAACAACAGCTACGAGGACATAGGTCCAGTATATTGCCTGAAATTTCGGTATTCATTATGCCATATGGGCGACAGGGTAGATTATATTCTTATTGATTAATTTAAAGTGTGCTGCATGATTGGCCACTCTATCAACTGTCTTGTCAAAATTTCAGCTGGAAATATACTTTTGATGCTGAACATAAATTTCAATTTGATGAGAAATAATTACTTTACTTTTGATAAGAAAATATTGCAAAAATATTTTGGATTCTATTCCAATTAAATAATTATTTTAAATATTTTATTAATGGCACTTACAATATATAAATATTTAATAATAAGTGAACATATTTTATATTTATAAAAATGTTTATTTTATGTTTATTTTTTATGACTAAGAATATTTATTCAACAATTAAATTATGAATTAATAATGAACGAGAAAAACTGAAAAAAAAAAACATCCTTAGCTTTTTATTTTAAAAAGTTTATTAATATGAAATAAATAAAATATACAGTTGTGCCTCTATAATTTGTGCCCCGCTTAATCGAAAATTCGAAAAAAAAGCTTATCCTCTTGCCATTTTGAATTATAGGGATTCTACCATATAACATACATATATTGAAGTTGTTATAATAATATTTAAATATTAATTATTATTATTAATATTATTTCTTTTTTTATTTAATTTAAAGCGTACCTGGTTTTAAATTTAAAATTATAATTAATAAAATATGTTTATTGGATAAAATTTAAATTGGAATTATCAAAAGAAAAAGCGCTACAGACGTAAATTGCTTCATTAATATTTATTATAACATAATTTAATTTGAATTTGGAATTTAGCATTTTCGAATATATGTAGTATGTATTAATAAATATTTGTAATAAACATTTATTATTATATATTCATATGTTTTATTATATACATTTATATATTTTCCTTTCGACTTTTCTTTACTTCTCTTGCAATTCACTCAAATGTCTTCCATTCTTAAGTTCCCATACAAAAATATTACTAATTTGTATTTATCTTTCTCGCTCACATATTTACCTTCCGACAATCCAAAGCTTTTCTTGTATTATCTAACAGCTTAGCTGAGCAGCAGAAACTTCTTCGTCTCACACCGCCGACAGTTCTAATTGGCATAGATGCAACCAGAGTTGTCCCATAAATCAAGCCAGCAACTGCACTCCCATTTACTCCCACCTCTCTCGCTGCTGGCTTTAGGCTCTTGGCTGTTGGCGTTTGGGCAACACGCGTTGACATTTATGAATTGCTTGGCAATTTACACGACACAACTGAGACAGGGCCAGCCGCCAGCCCGCACGTGGTAAGAGTCAGGTTCTGCGGCTACTCCTGCTGCTTTGCAATTTACACGCCGGCCACAAAGAAAGCGTAGAGCGGATGCCTCTGGCGCCACGTCCCATGAATGGGCCGCTAAATCAAGCAATTATGAGAGCCTTTGTCGCAGCAGCCAAAACATATGCAAATTACGAAACAGTCGCAATTGTTATGAAGATGCGAGCATCTCCCTTATCTCTCTCTCTCTCTCTCTCTCTCTCTCTCTCCCTCTCCCTCTGTTGGAGATGAGCTGAAAGGGGCGCAGAGAAATCTGTTCAGTTCAATGAATTGATTTTGTATGGGCATCGCTGACACTGACTTACGCGATTGGCAATGCAACGAGCGCCTAGTTTATCGCCCGCCCAGCCGGAGATTGAGACAGGGCAGAGCGCTGACTGCTGCTAGCAGTAGTGGGACTTCGACTCGTACTTGAGTTTGCTCTATGTGTGCTTGTTGTTGGTATTGTTGTGTTTGCCTGGGCATATGCAAAGCGACCGCCAAGTCAAGAAGCTCTGATCGGGTCTCGTTTTGGTGCCGCAAAGCCGCCGACGCCGCAGTCGACGCTGCGTAAAGCCGCACGCCACATTTCAATGATAAATGTGCAGAGAGCTTGCCCCGGCTCCAGAGTCGAGCTAGCTAGCTAGCCCAGCTCCTAGCTGGGCTCGAGAGCTCGCCGGCTTAGCTATCCCAGCTAGTTGGCACTGCGATTGCTCTTGGGCTGCGCTATATTGGGTAAATTGTTTTATTGCAGTTCAATTGTTGGGCCTGGACTTTGGGTACTTGGGACTGTCAAGCGGCGGCGCTCCTTCGAGCTTACAGCATCGAGCTACCCCCCAAACAGTAGTTCAGCAGACATTTGATGCCAGTGTGAAGAGTATATTGAAATGAGCAGAAGGTTTGTAACGTGATAACATGAGATCAGAGAGAGAGAGAGAGAACGAGAGAGAGAGAGAGAGAGGCGAAAGTAAGATATACATTAGAGAGTGGATATAGAAGACTGAAATAAATATATACATATTCCTAAATCACTCAGTTGAATGAGGAAAAAAGCTGAGATAGTAAGGCAGAGAGAGAGAGAGAGAGAGAGGGATAGACTACGCACTAGATAAAGAAGAAGTCATCATACTCTGTTGACCTTGAGTCAGAAAACGAGAGAAGTAGTAGATAGATAGAGAGAGAGAGAGACAGATTTATATCTAAAGAAAGAGGAGAAAAGAGGCAGAAAGTCCTCTATCTTTAGAGTGAGAGTAAGTGTGCGACGGGAAGAGTAAGGGAACAAAAAAAGAAGAATTTGGGTGTAACATACATATATATCTGTTCATTCTATATATATATAACATTTCTCAATAGAGTGAGCAGCTGAGAGAGAAAGAAATAGAGAGACAGAAGGGTAAAACAGCAGAATCACTTTAAAAAAAAAAAACAATTCACTTAAACAAATAAATATTTGTTTAAATGTTTTAATTATATTAATTATATGATTTAACAATTTTATTTCAAATATAATAATTTAAATAAACCCACATTGAGTTAGTGTGCTTCTCAATTCGGTCAGCCGTCTCGCAAACCCTTTCTTATTTATATCTTTGCATCTCCTGCGCTGCGCTGCGCTCTGCTGCTGCGGATAGCTGAAGCTCTCTCATATGTCTAACCGTATGCGGAGATTATGGCATCATTTAGAGTCTTGTGAAAAGTTAATAAATGGCTTATCTGACCGTGCGGCGACATGTGTTTGGCTTAATTGTGTCAGCGTGTGGGTTGCCGTTTGGAAAGTCCACATGGAAGTCAGCCCCTGCCAGGCTCGGCCAGGCCAGGCTGAACTTTCGCACAGCCCAAAATGGTCAAATGAAATAACTTTAACCAAATTGCAATTGCAATTGCAGTTGCAGTTGCAGTTGCTGCTAATTACGACAAACAGCAGCAACAGTCGCAGCAGCGGCTGCTCCCGTTCAACTGTCAGAGATTTGTGCGGGCGAATTGGCGCAGTCCCAGCCCAATCCCAATTCGAATCCCAAAAACTCTAGTCGGTGCCTTATTTGTAGCAAATTGTTTGTGGCGCCAGCGTGTTGAACAGCCAAACGACAAACAACCAAACAAAATGCTGCGTTCGTAACAAGACCTCGCTCGCTCCGGACAACATGGACAACATCGACAACATGCCCCCGTGAGGAGGTCGAGTGCGAACGACGGGGCCATTTGTAAGGCACAGCCCAAAAATGGTCACATTGGAATTCAATCTTAAAGCCATTCGCAATTAATATCAAATGAAATTGAAATAAATTTCAACAGAACTGCGATGCCACCTAGCTCGAATCCACAGCCAAATCCCAATCACAATCCCACTTCCAATCCAAATTCGTATCGAGGTCCAAGCCCTCGGCTCGTTGCCAATTGCGAGTCGCTGATTTTCATCATGCGTTGCATTGAGGGGGCAGTTGCCCCAGCAGCACAGGCACAGCCACAGTGCCTGCCAGCAGTGGAGCAGCTTTCGCCGGCTACTGTGTCGCCCCGCAGTGGTCAGTGGGCAACTGCAACCTTTTGGCTTTGCGCTAATCGCCATCGTATTCCCAGTTCCATTCGCTCTCTTCCCCAGCTCAACAACAATAATTTTATCAATTTTTGCTTTATAATTGTGCGCAGCTGAAATGGCAGAGCATGTGCAAGGTGTGACCAGGTTTGAAATAAATAAATAAATATAAATTTAAAATTAATAACTTAAAAAAAAAAAATTAAATAAATAAATAATAAATAGAAAATGTAAAAAAAAATATATCTATAAATAAATATAATAAAATATAAAAGGCATATATTTGATTTACATAATAATTAAAATATCAAAATTAAGTATAATTAAAAGCTTTCCAAATAGGATTTAGATTCGTGTGTTTGAATTATATTTTATTTTATTTTATTTTTGTTAATTTAATAGCTTAAATATTTAATAATTCTTTTCTGGCAAAGAAAAAAATAATAATAATAACTAAAAAAAAATTAATAAATAAAATAAAAAAAAATTTCTGGCCTAAATCTAATTTAAGTTGTCAAATAAATTATGCATTTATTTAATACAAATATTTATTTATTTATTTTTTTTAAATAATTTTTTAAGGAACAACAATATATTCCACTTAATATTTATAATCATTTTAAAACTCAAATTAAAATTAACTTACAATAATAATCCAACGCATTCTCAGTTCTCACAGACGCTGTCTTAGTCTACTTTTGATTCCAACTAAAGAGTTGGCCAAACCTCTTTTCATATCAAAACGCAGCTGGTCACACTGCCCGGCTGTCCCACTCAGCTTGGGTCAACAGTAAACTACGCAGATTTCATTGTTTGGTCAGCGGGTGCGGGAGCGGGCGCAGCAGAGTAGAAAGAGGGAGCAGCATGTAAATGTCCGTCTTGTTGCTAGTGGCTCTGGCCAAGTGGCCAGCAACAACTGTCGGGGTCTGCATGCTCTAGCCAGAGGCTCTCTGAGGCTGCCCAGGAGGCTTGTTGCTGTTGTCTTAAATTAATACCAAATTGTCAACGTTTGCAAAATGCTGCAAGCCGCGCACCAACGCCACATGATAAGACGCAGGCCAACAGCCGCAGCAGCGGCAGCAGCAGCAAAAGAGACCAACAGGCCTGGTCCACGCTGTAGTTGGGGCTTGGGCTGCCTGCAGAGCCAAAGCTGAAACTGAAGTTGAGACTGGGGGCTAGAGCTGGAGGTGCGCATGCGTTTTGGATCTATGTACGTCTGTGTGGCTGCTTTGTTTTGCGGCTTTCGCTCGTTTTTGGTCTCGCTTTGGTCTAAGGTCTTCGATGGTCGTCAATTGATAGCCAGATTTGTGCAATTATCATTTTAATAATTGCCAACAATCTGCACGATATGAACCGACTGCTGCCTGAGCAAACCGCAAACAGCAACAGCAACAGCAGCAGCATCCATTTAGTTCGGACCGTGTTCCTTCTCCTGCTCGTCGTGCTCATAACCAGTAGCCAGCGCCTTCTGGTTGCAGCTGTTGTTGTTGTTGTTGCAGTTGTTGCCTTTTAGCTTTCCGCATTTGTTAGTCCGGGCGCACATCTACATAATAATAAATTTATTACAGATTTCCGTCTGATTTGTTGTTAAGAATTTTCGTTGTATGCAGCCAACTGCTAGCACCCACTGTGAGACAAATAGAATACACTTAAATGGTTGCCCACTTAAAAGCTGACGGCAGATTGTGCGATAAATCAGTGAAGATTGCCGGTGCGTAGAACAGAAGCCTAGAAGGGAATTGCAAAGGCTCGAATTGACTGTCAAAGGAAAACTGCAACTGGTGATTTAAAAAAGTAAATCTATGAAGACGCAGATGAAAGCAAGTCTAAAAAATATATTTACAATTTTAAAGAAATACTATTCTTATAATTTTATAATAAAATGCCCATGTTTTTAATACTGTTGATGAATGCTCTGATAGGAAAATATAAATTCTAAACATTTTGAGTCTGTGAGAGAGTTAAAATTAAAAAAGAAATGCATTATATATTCGTAGCTTATTTATTATAATTTCATAATATATTTAATTACTAAATTTTTTTTTAAATATTTAATGAGAAAATACCTTTTGTTTTACTGTAGTCCGCATAATATTTGATATTTTAAGTATATTCTCTGTAATTTAAAATGTTATGAAACTAAAAATATAATATTTTAATAATTATTTTTCATTATTATTATTATTTTTTAATTTTTACGCTAATTTTAAATTGATTTATTATCTATTTCCATATATTGTGATACTCAAAAGTCAGCTAAAATGGGTATAATTATTTTTTAATTTAGGCTCACTATGTAAAAAAAACAGAAGTCTAATACTTAAATTGAGTATTTAATATATTTAGACAATTCTCAATTTAAATTCAGATTTTAATTTTATTACATATTAAGTTGTTAACTTAAGCAAAAGTCAAAGCAAATCAGAAAGCTCACAGAATTCTTATTACAAACCGTTAAATTTCAGACAGCCAATTGGTGCTTTCTATGCGAGTGTCTACACACACACACACCTACACACACAAATCAAATACAATTGAACTAACGGTTTTGGCTAAGCTCGGCAACTCAACTTCACCACGCAGCAAGCTGTAAGAGGCAGGCAAGAGAGCCCGACAGCGCTGCACACGGACAGCACACAGTGACAAACCCGTTTGTTTGCTTGCTTGCCCAGGCAGCGGGGTGAGCAGTACGCGCAGTCGACGCCCATCGGTGAGCTCGGCCAATCAGCGACGAGCACTGCGCTGCGCCACGAGCCAAGCGACCAAGTGTAAAGGCATTCGGCGCAGCGAAACAGCAGAAACAGAAGCCAACGTGGGATTTGTTTTTGTTTGGCAAAGAGCCAAAGAGAGGGTGAGCGAGAGGGAGAGAGAGGAGAATGCAATGCAAACAAAGCTGAGGGTGTAACTGGGAATGTGTCGCAGTCATAAATGGGGCCGATAAAAATGGAAAGAGTAATAGAAAATGGAAAATGGAAAACGCTATGCGATTTACACAGTTGCTCTAGCTGTTCTATTATCGTTGTTGTTGTTGTTGTTGCTGTTGTTGTTACCTGTGCCGCTTGCGACTGCGCATATCAAACGATGATGGATGGGCACGCGTCTGGCATAAGGTGAATCCGTTACAAAAAGTCAGGCGGTTGCGGCTACCGCTAACCCTCGATGCGAACCCTCGCGCTCTGAAGCGCATCGAGGGCGATCTGCCAGCCAACAGCCAAGCAGCCAACCAACAGCCCTCATCGTAGCTACAATAAAGAATGACTATCGGGGCTGATATAGCGCTGACTATAGGTATAGAGATATATAGCCCATATATGGGGTCTCAGGCATGTGTCTATGGCATGCTTCGCTTGAGCTATTGCGGCTTGTGGCACGCTCGTGTCTTGGAATGTCCTCGGGGGTGTCTCCCTGATCTTCAGTTAACTGTTGTAATGGCGTGCACATGTCCTTTAAATGCATGCAAAGGCGTCCGAGGAAATTGCGCCAAACGACAAGAAGGAAGGAAACTGATCGGAACAGGATCGTTAAATGCTGTTGCCAGTTGCTCGAAGTGTGCCCGCGTTTTCTTGTCAGGCGTAACCTAGGCAGGTGTGTGGGCCACAGCGCCATAAACTGGAAATAACTAAGCAGCGGCAGCAGCAACAGCAACAGCAGCAGCAGCAGAGGCGACCAAGCGAGCAAGGATGAGCTAGCAGAGAGAGAAAGAGCAGAGAATAGGAAGGGCACAACGTTCAGGACGAGCGACTAAGAAAAAATTGTAAACTATGTGGAAAGGTGCATCTAAAGGCGAAGAATGCAGCCGCAGCCGCAGCGGCAGGTGATGAACCATGATTTTTAATTGCTTTACAATTTTCGATAAGTGCCAAACTGTTTTGAAATGTTGCAGCAGAGATGCTCTCTGAATCGAAATATATATGGAAATATATGAAATTTAATAAGCTTTAGTATAAGCAAAAATAGCTACATCTTTATCATAAGCTCAAGCCGCAAGCAGGAGTTAGCCATAGAGATATTGAAAGAATTCCTTTTCAGCCATAACGCCAACTTTTTAAGCTTTGAGGTAAATGGTCGAAACACTATAAGAAATTCTTTGCTGAAAAAATAATATAAGAAAAATTTAAGACAAGAGCAGAAATAATATATAAAAATATAAATAAGCAACAATCATAGTTTTCTTTTGATTCACAATAAGAAAATTTTATATGTATATTATATCAAATATTGAAACATTCATATATATTGTTTTAAATTTTTTTTTTTTATTTTTTTTTTTGTTAAGTAATAGTAAGTATGTTGTCAATATATAAATAATTTAATAAACATCTTAGAAATAATATATTAATAATTTATAATTAATATATACAATGAAATAAATGGTATGTCTACTCAGAATCAGCTTCGGCTTTAAATTAATTTTGATTATATAGAAGCTTTAAAATGAAAAAAAAAGAAAAACATATATATATATATATATATATATATATATATATATATATATATATATATATATATATATATATATATATATATATATATATAAATAATAATATAATATACTAAATTAAAAAATTTAATTTTCCCATGTGTCTAAAATAATGTGCAGAATCAATATTGAAAAAAAAAAAAAAAACGAGTTGACTAAATAATTGTCCATTTTGCTAAATAGAATGTTAAGAAAATCGTTTGATAATGATATTTTCTGATACTTTAATGCTTAGAATTGAATTACATAAATCATAAATATGTTTTCCATTTGTTTTTAAATTTAATTATTTTGTACATTAAAAAAAGAAATTGTGAAGCTGCCTGCTCAATCATTTTTTCTCCAATATTATTTACATTAACAGTTTCAATTCCAAATTATAAGCTGCTTACATATGCTTAGCCAATAATCCGGCTACATATCCGTTTAAAATGTACAAACCTCTCACACTCTGGGATCAGTCGAATCATTTAGATCACAGTTTGCTTAATGCTCAACCCTCGAGTATCCTTTGGAGTTGCTCACACGCGCCTGTACTTCAGCTGAGTCAGTGACAAGCATAATCCCCGGGCTGGACAACAGTTGGTGTCAGTTGTGCCAACAGCAATAGCAACAGCAGCAACTGCAACTGCAACTGAAACAGCAACAGCAGCAGCAATAACAACTGTAACAGTTACAATACGAAAAGAGCAGCGCGGCGAGGGCAGCGCAGAGCAACAATGCAGCAAACGCCCGCCAAACTTTAACTGCATACCAATTAGTTGAGAAACGCGTGCTGCCAACAACAACAACAACAACAACAACAACAGCGACAACAGCAGCAAAACAACAACAACAATTTGAGCTGCGCACGATCAAAGCAACTGATAGAGAGGAGAACAGGCGGCGCGGGCCCTGGCGCTGCGTAACTGTGTGTCTTGACCCTTACAACATGCAGGACAACAGCAACAGCAACAACAACAGCAACAACAAGAGCAACAGCAACAGCAGCGGACTGCCAACTGCTGCCAAAGGTGAAAAACCAGAGTTGGCAACACACACACACACACACACACACACACACAAAGAGGCAAGCATAAAGGGCTCAAGAGCCACCACTAAAGTCAACACCAATACAAATGCAACGAGGGTTCGTTTTGATTCGGCTTACACACACACTCATACTTATGCACACACACATACACGCCTCGAGCCTCGATTTTCGGGCCAAGTCGGCCTGGCACTCGCTTCACCGTTGGCTCAATTTAGAACCGCACAATCGGCCAAAGATTCAGTCAGGTGCGAAGCACCGAGCGATACAGACGTGTGCGTCTCACAAGCGAACCAGCTTTCCATACACAAAGATCTGTTACCAAAAAATTTAAGAAAAATATATATAAAAAAAAAAAAATAAAAAAAAAACAAAGTAAAGCTAAAGTTAAAGAAAAGTTAGTAAATAATTTGAGAAATTCCAGCGATCTTTGTGTTCGTGTCTCGTCTTCAAATTGTTGTCAAGCTTTAGTTGAAATACACTAAACGAAAAGAAGAAATTGAAAATTATATTGGCCAAATTTAACTTAGCCAAGTGTATTTGCGAAAAGTGCTAAACCAAAAAAGTACAAATTAAAAGCCAATAAGAGCCAGTGCTTAAGGCCAACAAAATGAATCATTTGTCGCCGCCGCCATCGCCGCACTCGCAGCCAAGTCCAGCGGGCTACGCGGGTCTAACTCTGGACAAGCAATGGATGCAGCGCGCCTCGGCCTTCAATACGGTTATAGCATCGGCTGCCGCACAAAAACTAAACAATCGAGGTGAGTAGATCGAAGAAATATATGATCTATGTGAGACAACTTTAAAGTGAGAAAGAGGTCCGATTGAGCCTTGATGAATTAGTGTATAAAACATCTCAGAATTTGCTTGAAGATCAGCCAAATAGAAAAGCTGAGCAGAAGAGACTTTATGAAGGTCTGAAATATTTAAGGGATATAGCCTCAAAGATGAGCATTAAGTAAGCGCTTGATATATATATGGAGGAAATAGTCTAGTAATCTGCATTGATCAAGCATTAAAATTGAAGGAGAAAAAAAAAATAAATAAAATAAAATAAAAAAAGTCCTTATTAAGGTTCAAAAAGTAAAATGAAAATTTTAAAATATTTGATACAAAATAGTGTCAAAATAAAATGTTGTTTAATGCTTAAACAAGCTCAGAGAAAGAATAAAGAAAATAGAAGCAAATCATTTAATTAATAAGAATTTCTTGTTCAATGATCCATTTTGATCAGAGCTTCAAAGCTACTTGCAATAAGTCTTATAATTTTCATTATATTTGAAAGTAGCTCTCATATCATTTTCATCATTAATAAATTTCTAAAAAATTGTAAAATAAGTACAAATAAATTATTAATATATTCTAAGTATTGAAAATTATAAATAAATATATTCTGAAACTATTAATTTTCTTTAAAATATATTCTAATATATACATATAATATATATATATATATATTTAAAAGACCTTTATCAAATATATGCATTATGTATATTAAGTCAAGTTAATATCACTTCAACTGCTTCCATAATCATTGCATTTAAAATTCATTCAAAATATAGCTAATCAAATGTTGATCAGGAAATCTCATTGATATTGAATATTATCAGGCATTTTTATTCATATACAATACTTCTTTTTATATACCTGTATATCTAATTCTCAATTTCTACATATCATATGCTCCCATGCAGATCTGCCCTTTCTCTACAATCCGCTGCTCTACTCGAGCGCTCTGCTCTGGCCGCAGTTTCTGCTGTCGTCGGCTTCGGCTTTGGGCACGCCCCTTACGCCAATGACTCCTAAGTCGCCCGCCTCCATTGTACTGGGGCAGCGCGATCGCGACTTTGCATTGACGCCCGAAAAGGAGCAGGAGCTGCAGCACAATAGTAGCCGCAGCAATCATGTGCTGCTGCAGCAGGACGAGGACATGCCACTCAACTTGAGCACCAAACAGCGCGCCAGATCCGACTCGGAGCAGGATCACGATCACAATAGCAGCAGCAGCAGCAGCAGCAGCCGCAGCAGCAGCCTAAGCGGCGGTAGCCTCAGCCTGGATGAGCGGGAGCAGCCACTGCATCTGACCACGCCACCTCCATTGAGGGCTGTCAATCTGAAGACTGCCAATGCTGGGACTCCCTCGCAGCAGCGTCGCTCGCAGGGCAACATCATCTGGTCGCCGGCATCCATGTGCGAGCGCTCCTCGCGGCATGAGGCTGCAGCAGCAGGAGTAGCAGCAGCAGCTGCTGCTAGTGAAGACTTTGAGGAGCAGCAAGTGGATCCCATAGTGCGCAAGTTCAAGTACGAACGTCGCTCGGCTGCCTCCATATCGTCAATGCAGTCGCTGCAGTCGCCGCTGTCCTCGACGAGTGTCGCACAGGATCTGGACTTTGAGACGGCGCAGCAGCAGCTGTACGCACATCGCAGCGCTTTCATGGCCGGCCTGACTGGCAACAATCTGGAGCTGCTCACACAGCACCTCAAGACACAGCAGCAGCAGCAACAGCAGCAGCAACATCAACAGCAGCAACAACAACAGCAGCAGCAGGTTAAAGCCGAATCGGAGGCTGAGCAGGAGAGCAAACGTTCGGCAGCAGCGCTCATGGGTCTTGTGGCAGCCGCCGAACTGGGCTACATGCGTAATCAACACCAGCAGCAACACACGACCCAGCAGCAGCAGCAGCAGCACCAACAGTTGCAGCAGCAGCAGCAGCAGCAACATCCTGACTCAACGGCCACAGATGTTGCGCGTCGTTCGTCCTCCTCATCATCGTATCAAGGCGAGTGCGAGCAGGAGAAGCGCACCGGCAGAAATTTTCAGGTAAGCCAGACGGGAAGTTCATTTTTTCCACTCTTTTTTCTTGTCGTTGGTCAAAATCGAATCAGAGTTAAAAGCGGAAGTGCAAGAGGCTGAGACTGAGAGAGAGGAGGAGGAGAAAGAGAGACAGAGAGAGAGAGTTGCACAGGCAGAGTTCAGCATTTCTATATTTATTAATAGCAAACTCCTATCTGAAGTATCTGCTATAAATCTAAAATAGATTTTCTATATTTAGTTATTTAGTTATATAGCTCAAGTCCTATCTGAAGTATCTGCCATAAATCTATGAAAACTAAATCATAATCTGCAGACTGTCAAAGCCTTGTCCTTGCTGCTAATGACCCAATCACGTGACATCAGCGGGGGGTCGAGATAGAAGCCTTTTTTCAATTTCCCTTTCATATCGTAAACTCATTGCATAAGTCTTCAGCATATATCTGGCTATATCGCTTGCATTGCGTGTCTAACTCCCCCTCGCAGTACCTCCCTCCCTCCCGCTCTCTCTCTCAATTTACCCGTGTTAATTGTTTCATATTTTCGAGGTTCCTGTCGCGTTTTAATTGCTCTGCCCACAGTTTGTCCACCCAATTCAATTTGGGAAAGTGGCGCAGCACAATATCATGTCATAATGAACACAAACTGTTTGCATTTACATTCGAACTCTTCTATGGAAATTCAATTAGGCACAATCGAAATCACGCAATTAGTTAATCAAATAATTTTGATTATATTCCGAATGGGTTCTCCCTGTAAGGTCGGAGGACCTTTGGAAGATTTATGCATTGAAATGACGCCTTCAATGCTTTGGGCTCAATCATAATTGTCGTTTTGTTCAAGGGCTCTCGTAAGCATATGAATTTTTTGCCACATTAAGCACCGGGGCACACGACCAAGGTATGTCATATGAGCTGCCTAGGGTCGGTGTCCAGGGCATGGTCGGGGTATGGTCATGCTCTGACTACCCCCGCTGTCAGTTTATGTTTTTATCAAAGGCATTTCAACACCCGCGACGGGCAGCTACGTTTTCACACATTCGCCAGAGCAACGTGAGATAGAGAGACGCAGAGAATGAAAGGGAAGAGCATGTGAAATGCGATAGCCGAGCTAAAAGGGTTTCCAGACATATGGTCGAAACAGTTGCGCGAGTCCTGGACGCAGGCGCAGTCATATTTTTTCTTGGCCCCGCTTTTTTTGTAAGTCTTTACATCTGCTGCTAGGCCCACCCGGCCAGACTCGACTCGACTTGGCTTGACTCGGACTCCAAGCAGCAGAGGCTGAGTCTGCGACTGAGGCTGAGTCTGCGGCTGAGTCATGTATTTGGGGTTTCTACGCGAGAGTTTTGCCAACTTCCGCTACGTTTTCGAGTTGAGCAAATTGACATTATGGCTCAGACTGGGGCCGCAACAATGGGCCAACTAATTGGGGCTCTGTCTAGGCATGGATACAGCTCAAATGCAATCCACAAATAGAAAATCCAGAAAGTAAAATAATTTGTGATATTTCTTCTTCTCTTTTGGCTTCTTGTTTTGGAGCAGTTGTGGAGCACTTGTGTCAATTGACAGTATGCGTAGGTTTTCGAAAGGTTTTTCTCATTATTAATAATATTTTTGTTTTGTTTCGTTTTTTTTTTCTCTCTTACTTTGTTTTTTCTTATAAATGTCACACACGTAGCCGAGGTGGTTGGGAATGGGATTGAGTTGTGTCAATACGGGAGCGACAATGTTTAGATACTGTTGCATGTTGCAGCCAGACAAACTGTGCAAACATTTAATCTGCTCGATGCGAAGATGTTACGAGGCGCAGAGCAGGCCCGTTGCCCAGTCCTCGATACTCGATACCCAATGCCCCCACAGCTGTGTTTGGCCTACAACAACACACACACACACACACACACATATACGTCTATATATCAACATGATATACAGATATTATATATATAGCTTAATAACACTTTTTCTTGGAGAAATGTATTTCACTTGAGATTTAACATTGAGGCGTAGCTGAGCTGCTGCTGCGGGTATTTGTTTAGCTGTTTCATAAAAATAAACGCAAAAAGTATTATGATAAGGCTGCCACGCCTTCCGCGCTCTCTATCTTTCGCCCCTCCCTTCGCCTGCCAGTCAGCCATATTGTCTAGCTGTGTCTGTGGGTTTTACCCTATTTCGAGGCACCTGTTGCCAAATATTTGCCCACTCACAAATCTAGTTTAATTCATAAGTATTTGGCACACACATTATTATTCTGTTTGAGATTTTATTTGCCGCCATCAGGCTGTCCAAATAAGACATCTCATTATTTCAATTATTTACTATAGCCTGCTCCAATTCGGCATTGTTTTTCTTGCAGTGTAAACAGTGCGGCAAATCATTTAAGCGCTCCTCAACACTATCCACACATCTGCTAATACACAGCGACACGCGGCCATATCCCTGCCAGTACTGCGGCAAGCGATTCCATCAGAAGTCCGATATGAAGAAGCACACGTATATACATACGGGTAAGTTTCACGCTCTCTAAATGTCTCCCTCTTTCCATCTCTCTCTTTCTATACATCTTCTCTTGCTATATCTAGCTCTTTCTGATATTAGCATATGTGATAAGCAGGCTCTGTTTGTGAGCTGTTGACCCACATCAGTTGAACTTTGGCATGTGCTAAAAGTTAAGAGAGAAAGGGCTGCTCTATATATATGACTTAGCTATCTATGTATATTAATATAGCTCAGAAGAAGCTGTCGATAAATTCATATAATATTCCAAATTCCTTTCAATTTCACATGCAATAAAAATGCATAATAACTCCCTCTCTATCTCTCCCTCCCTCTCTCTTTTCGCTATATATAAACCATATAAATGCTCTGCAAATATGTCAAACCTATAAACGAACTTAAACAGCACTGACTTGACAGCTCTTTGCATGCATGTCCACCCTAATGTGTGATTTGAGCCACCCTCATACAGTCACAGTCAAGTCCATTAAAATCGGCAAACGCTCGTCGATGTTTATCAGCTTTCAATTTGTCTAATTGCTCAAAATATAGTAAAGTTACACAATTAATAAACACCTGCCCCTCTCTCTCTCTCCCTTTTGCTTCCCCTGTCTCTCTCTCTCTCATTTTATAAATTTGCTTTCATTACAATAATTGTTTTTTATTGATTTGCGCAGGTGAGAAGCCACACAAGTGCACCGTCTGCCTGAAGGCCTTCAGCCAGAGCTCCAATCTGATCACGCACATGCGCAAACACACGGGCTACAAGCCCTTCGGCTGCGGCCTCTGTGATCAGTCCTTCCAGCGCAAGGTGGATCTGCGGCGTCATCGGGAGAGCCGGCACGAGGAGGCGCCCTCAATGCCCATCAAAATGGAGGTTAGCAGCAGCAGCTGCTAGGCCCCAGCAGCTATAAATATATAAAATGTAAATAATAAATAACAAATATCCATACATATATATATGTATTCCATATACATGTATGCACATATCGAAAGATGAGACACCATCCGAATCCAGTGGATTTTAAGCTAAGAATACCAGTTACCACCAAGTTGGCACGCCTGCAAATGCAAAGTCGTCTAAGTCGTTGCTATGAAGCCAAAGTTTGTTTTGTTTAGGCAACCGAAAAGAAAATTTAAAAAAAAACATAAAAAAATTTTTAACATATTTAAATATATTGTTAAGCGAAAGGAAAGTGTATTTCTCGCGCACTAGTTACTAGCTAAGTTAATCTCTGCTCAATCTTAGATCTAAGCTCTGTAAATACACCCAAAAAAAAAAAAAAAAGAAAGACTTTTCAAATTAGCTCTTTAAGCATATTTATTTATAAGTAAATAAATATTATTTAGATCTAAGCTTACATAATTTATTTCATAGTTAATGTTTTATACATCTTTTGAATTTGTTTATTTTTTTTTTTTACCCTAAATACCAAATCCAAAATTGGCAAAGAAAACGCAGCTAAAAGTACCAAAGATCCCAACAACAACAACAACCACAATTGGCATAGAGCGTCATTATTATTATTATTATTATTATTATTAATATTATTGTAATGTAAACTGACAAATTTCTTGTTTTATTTGCTCTATATTTATATTTACTTAAATTATTTAAGCTCATTTGAGAACCTGATTTATTTATATGATTGTATTAGCGTTTAAGTTTTCCAATGACAATTCTCTATAATTTATAAAAACCATTTTCATTTTGTATTTAGTTATGTTTAATTGTAATTTTTTGGCGAAAATAAAGTTGAAAGCTAAAGAACCTTAAATATGTGTGACAATTATTTGGAAATTGTTTATGGTAAACCATTTGTATTGTATGTTTGATTGAGGTGAATATTTGGATGGATTCATTTTGAGGGCTTTGAATATTTTGAAGAACCGCAAAGGATTTTTCCTTTAACAAAACATTTTCCTAAATAGCTAAAACATTTTCCTAAATAGCTAAAGGCGTCTTCTACATCTATAGCTTTTAAAAACTCTTCTTAAATAGCTCTCACTTCATTAAGAGATCTTTCAGCATTCAGTATTAGCCAAAACTCTTAACCTTAATGAAGCATCTTAGACTTTTCGATTTTGTAAATTTTGTATATATTTTTTTTTTCTGAATTCAATTAAATAGCTGAGACTTTTTTAATTTATAATATTATATTTATTATTTTTAAGTATTTTCTAAAACTCAATGACTATGACAATGAGATAAACATATAAAACATTGTTTCAGTTCATTCTAAGCTTAGTTTCATTTTTTTGTAGAACCATCATCATCATCAATTGAAAGTAGGCCTTAATTTTTTGTAGAACAATCTAGCACTGATGTATAATTTTTCAGTACTGAATTATTGTTTAACATTATTCAGTTTTTATTTATCATTACATTAAAGCAGACTACTGAATATATGCCAAAGATTAAAGTATTCCAATAAAAAATATATATAAAAATATACATATAAAATAAAATATACATTAAAGGCTATTTACAGTTCAGCAGATCCTTAGCTGTTTAATAAAAATTCCTCTGCGGAGCTGATGGAATTCCTGAAATGTTCTGCAGCAATTTAAGCAGCCCAGTCTTTAGGGGTTGCAGCTCAAGCGTCCTTCAGTGGCACAAATATTTGCTGATCTATAAATTTGCTTGTCTCTATTAGTGTTAAATACATTTGTATCAAGGACGAACTCTCTGAGCAGCTGAATTGATGAGGCAACATTTTGTTACAAATTGTCCAAAAATGCTCCAAATATGTTTTTTTTTCTTTTGCTGTGTGTGTGTGTGTTTTGTGGGCAGACGAAAAACCTGATTTTATAGTTAAATTTTTGCACGTCTTCAATTGGGACTGAGGGACTTTGGGACTGAGAGCTGCTCCTGTTTTCGGGTGACGCGGTGATCTTTGATCTCCGCTCATTGTGGTATGCTAGGAATGAGCTTTGTAAAACGCCGCATTACAAGCAGCAGCGGCGGCAGCATTTTCCATTCTGGAAAAGAGACCAGACGATCTGGAGGCGATCGGGCGACGATCGGGCATGGCAAAACGCCAATAAGTGTTCGAAGTTCCAGCTAATTGCGCCCGAGAGTTGACTTTAGGTAATGGCAAAGGCAGAGGCAGAGGCAGTGAGGGAGATCGGGAGCGATCATCGACGATCAGTGATCGTTGCAATTGCCAGCCGTAAAGCGAATGTCAATGCATTTAGCGGCACTTTAAAACGCCCGAAATGAAGTTTGGCAGTTTACAAATCACCGACTGCGGCTTGGGGTCCCCACTCTCATTATCGCCATTCATCTGGTGCTCGCAATCAAAATCAGCGAGCATTTGGCAAGGATTTCACTTTGTGCGTCGCTTCGCCACTTGTGCCCTGTGGCATGCAACAAATTGATCGAAAATTGACAAAATATTGGCCCAGCAAAAACAAAACAAAAAAATGAGAACAGCGATCAAAAATATGCAGTTCAATTGCATTGACGGCTGCAACAAAACAGCAGCAGCAACAACAACAATAAGAATGCAGCCCAAGGACCTTGGGGCAAGTGCCGACAAAGCGATAAATTGCAGATGAGACGCAACGAGACTTTGCTCCACTAGCTCAAGTATTTCATAATGTAAGCCCAGAGATATTGGCCATGTTAAGAGAAATTTCATATTAGAATATATAGCAGAAAGTTGAGTAAAATAAAAAAACTGTGAGGTAAAATAGGAATTATATGAATATGTGATAGAGAATAGGCTTTATATAGTCTCAAAAACAGACAGAAATAACAGAAATTTAAAAAGTTTTATTTTTTAAGTTTTAATATATGCATATTTAAAATAAAAAATTATACATAATATTTAATAAATAATCAGTAATAATAGATACAAAAAAATTAAAGAGAGTTTAGCGTAAGAGTTCAGAGATCTTTATAGGTTTAATTTTCATTGAGACAGTCTAATATTTATTTTATAATAGAAAAATGTTAAATAAATGAACAAATATTTACAATTTTTTAATGTAGTTGAGGCTCTAAATTCTCTGAGACAATAAGTTTAAACAATATATAAAGCACGTGTCGTTAAACAAGGTTCAGTATATTATGAAGTGTGGCAGTCTACTAACAAACAAATTCAAAGACAGAAATATGCTTAAGAGTTATATAAATATTGGGAAGAGCTGAAATGAGGGTAAGACTTTCCAAATGTTTTAAAGAAGAAGAAGTCTTTCTACATGAAAATAAGCACAGATATAACAGACTGTCAGAGCAAATACAAAGCTGACAGAAATTAGAAAAAGTTCATTTTAAAAAATTTAGTTTAAGTAAATAAAGTTCATAAAAAATATATTAAAATAAATACTTTGTTGATAAGAAATTAAAATGGACAATTTTGTAAATAGTCTCAACTCTAACAAAAAAATAAATGCATTTCTGTATTTGATATTATATATTAGATACATCATTTATTTGATATTAGATATATCAAGAGCAGAACTGTAAGAAATTACAGGAAAATATATACAGATGTTTATTATAAACAGGTATTTATTAAAATTGAGTTAAACTATTTAGAAAATAAATTCAATTCAAACAAAAGTTTATTTCGATTTCCTAAAAACATTTTCTTGCACCATTACAAACCCTCTCAAGAAGCAAACAAAACCTCTATAAAACAAACCCGTTGCATAGCTCGAGCTAAGGCTGATAAAGTTGCGATTGTCTCTGCCATATGTTGGCTTCAGGTTTATTAACCCCCAAGCCGTTAACACCTGAGCCCACATAATTTGTCATGGCATTTGAATTTGTACAGCATTCAAATACAAATAGACGACAAGCCCCCATGAAAACAGAAAAGAAAGAAACGTATAAATGAGAGAAGACAAAAATAAAAAAAGAAAAGCTGCAACCCCAAATTGAAATAAAGAAGGGGAAAATCATCTTAGAAGTGCCTTGAAGTGATCTAGGCCCGCAACATATCCGTTTTCCGGCTACCCCTAGCCAAAGGTGCCGGGCAGGTGACTTCCACATTGACTGACTTCGGCTGCGACTTCGACTTCGACTTTGGCTATTAATAAAAATAATAGGTGCGGCTAAAAAAGTAAAAAAAAGGTGAGCCAGTCGAGCGAGGATCTACACAGACAAAGAGAGAGAGAGAGAGATAGAGAGAGAGAGAGACTGACGTGAAGACGTGGAGGCCATCACATGAAAAAAAGATGTCTTAGGTCAGTTGCAGTCGAGGGCTGCTGCTGCTGCAGGTGAACCTAAGCGAGGGCACAATTAAAAAGCCGACGAGGGCTGTGGCAAAAGGCACCTGTGCCGCAGGAGCCGAATAGGAGGTAAAGGCAGTCCAAAATGTTACAGCGGCTCATTTATGTTTATGTCCTTTCGTTGTAAGCAGCGCTGATTCCGATTCCTTTTTTGAGCCGCACAAGTGGCGCGCCAGCACCTGCTGAATCCTGGAACCTGTCGTTGTCATCGTTCGTCCTCAACATTCAGCTCCCCCTGCTCAGCCTGCTCCTGCTCCTTCTCATCGTCGTCGTCGTCGTCCTGGCTCAATAATTGTGAGCCAGACGAGACGCGTGCTCAGAGCCGGTTTACAGCAAACATATGCCAGGCTTGCCGTCGAGGCAAATTACAACAGCAACAGCAGCAACAGCAGCAACAGCAGTGGCAGAGGTAGCAACCTGTACCGGTCCAATTGGCATGTGGGCCACACGCCAGCCGAGCAGCCGAACTGCCGAACAGCAGTCATAAAAATCTCTCGAGTCAACCACAAAGCAGACAGACTGCAATCTTCGTCTAATCTAGGCCCCGTGCACCTTGAGGGAGTGTGCCGCAAGCTGACGCATGCAAAAAGATGAAACAAAAACAAAAACCAATGGAAGGTGCACAAACCAACAACAACAACAACAACAACAATGAGTGCTGTAAGTGCGCCTGCACCTGTCACGCTCATCGATATTACAAGCAGCCAAAATGACCCAATTTTGAGGGGACCTTTTAGGCCGACAGCCTGAACCTCAGCCTCAGCTTGAGCCGCAGCCTCAGCTAGAGCCAGCGTCTCACTGCTGCTCCTTGCTCCGTGTTCCTTGCTGCCGTCGCTCTCATTTATATTATGCGATCCTCGTTTTTTTATGGGTTTTCCTCGCTTCAAATTGTTAAGTTATGATTGCTTCTTACCCTCAAGAGCAATTGTCACCTGCAGCATGAGTTGGGCATATGAAATTTATGTCGGATTGATTGTTAGAGATTGACACATACAGTGAGTGTGTCCGTGTGTGTGTGTATATGTGTGTGTAAGAGAGAAATGTATTAATGAAGCAGGTGAATGTTGCACATGGTATCCGTTTTAATTATTCCATTACTGATTGATTCTGAAAGCGAGCCTAAAATTGTAATCAGATTATAGCATTTCATATGAAAAATGTTGAAGTATTTGAAGCCAATACTATATCTATATATGTTTGAATTATATGAAGTATAATGGTAATGATGAATGAATAATATTTATGCCTGAATAATATGTCTACTATGTACCTAAGCTAATCTGCAGGAAATATCTAATTAGATAACAATTCCAATCTCTTTAGATTATACCTTATGTTGCAAACATTAATATATATGTATTATAATAAATTAACTTGTATTATATTATATTATATTATATTTTTTTAAACACAAATCTCTTAAATTAAATTAATGATTTCTATAAAAATATCACAGATCTTAGCTACAGCTGTTTGTGTTTACATTAGAGTCTACTAAGACAAATGCAAGTAGGAAACAGTTTAGCAAGTTCGCCGACCAAATCTGAAGCCAACAGAGTGCCAGGCTGCCAGACGGTCAGAATAGTCAGAAAGTCAGCCAGTTAGTCAGAGATTAGCCTTACCTTACTTAGGAAAATCTTAAGCTCGTTCGATTTGCATGCGAACATTGACAAAGGCAAAAGCAATGAATGACAAATCCAAGTCAAATAGGCAACCCCTACTACATGTACATGGTATATACATATATATGTATGTGTGTGGGGTAGTCAAGTGGCAGGGCATACGTGTATATATATATAGCAAGGCAGATTGTGAAATCTATTTAAACAGCTTAATTGGCAACAAGAGCCACGGAATAACAAACAGAAAACAACAAAAACAAAAGCAAAAACAACCCGCAGACAATGAGCCAATCAGCTCAGCTTAGCTGGCAGGGTGCAAAAAGTCGAAGAGTCAAAAGCCCGAGCCAGCAATTAAAATGACAAAATCTAAACACACAAAATGGTTCGGATTTTGCCATGTGCCACAGCCAAAACGGCCCCCGAGAAAGGTGCACAGCCGAAGAGCAGCAAGAAGAAGCTGAAGGAGAAGACCCAAGAGTGCAACAACAACAAAAACAAGTCCGATTGAGAGAGGCGAGTGTGCATGACTTGTAAATACCCTAACTGAATGCTGAGCAGAGCGCACTACAGGCAAAGATTACATGTTACCCTACAGATTTATATATACACATATCTATACACCAACACATTGATATCACTTGCTTTGCCTTGGGGGCATTTCTTTATGAAATTCATTAACTCTTTGTTGTGGGAGATTCCGCAGAATATAACATAAATTTGTATAAAAAAAAAATAAAATAAAATAATAAAATTAGAAAAAATAAAATATCTAAAATCTAATATATTTAAAGTACATATATGTTTATTAATATAAAAAAAAATAATAATAATAAAAATAAAATATAAATAAATCTAAAATCTTATACATATATTCATATTCTGTCTATCTATTACTATACAAAAAAAAAAATAAAATAAAAAAAAAATAATAATAATAATAATAAGCTTGGTAACCCAATGTTTCATTGCTTGAAATCAACCTCAAAAGAAATATCAAATACATTTTACAATATTTGTTGACAAAAAGCAAACGAGATGAGTTAAAAAATATTTAATGCCATGGCATTCAAGAATATATAATACAATTTTCACTTCTCTCAATTCTGTAATTTACGAGTTCGTTTAGTATACGACTAGGCTTGGTTAAAAATCACTTGAAGAAGTATCAAGTACACATGGACTTTTTATCATCCACCCCGTCTTTCATTCACCCTTAACACATCCTTCCACAAAACCAATATACCCTCATAAGCACTTGATCAATGGGCACAAGAGCAGAACCAGAAACGTGCATTTTGAAGGCACGCACAAGGTGTTTTGTCTGATGTTGAGCTGAAATCAATGTGCATGGCCTAAACACAGATTATAGACAGATTTGGGAGGCAACAGACGGCAAGCGGCAAACAAAAGGACAACAAATTGCGGCAAGAAGATGCAACACACACACACACACACACACGCGCGCACGCACACACAGAGAGACAGACAGGCAGAGAACGGAGAAGTTCTGACTGCGCGTCTGCGCTCTGTCCGAGTCATTATAAGAATTTAAGCGCACCTTTTCATTTTGTCTGCAGATCGAGCAGCGACAGGTGCGCAGAGATAAGCAAAAGAAGTTGCAGTCAGAGCATAGCGGTAGATGGAACGATTGGTAGGGGTCCTTAGGCGTTATCCTAAGAGCTCCACTGCTGCGACTGCTGCTGTGCCAGATTCGGACTCGGTTCGCAAGCTGGCCAAATTAATTCCTTTGCCATATTTTATAATTCAACAGATGACACGAGCCAACGCAAGTGCCCGAAGCGCAGAGGCAAAAGCTGAGCTTAGCTAGCAGAGAGGGTGTGAGAGTGAGAGAGGGGAAGAGAGAGGCAGATAGAGAGGGTGCCTCGGCTCGTTTGTGGCACATGCCACATGCAGGACCTCTGCCTCGGACATTGCCACTGCTGCTCCTGCTGCTGCCTCCTACAATGTCCTGCACAAAAGTAGGGTACTTGCTCCTGCGCTTGCTTTTGGCTGGCCGCAGCTCCTGCTCAGTTGTTAAGCGCTTTCTTGCGGTTCTTTGCGAGCTCTCAGCTTATTTATTTGAAAATGCAAAATTGTTCAGTTTATTGAACCTGCCTGCCCCGATGACAATGACCTTTTTCTATGCCCAAATTAAAAAACAACAAAAAAAAAGAAAAGAGGGTTAGTTCAGCACCCTATAACTGCATGTTGGCCAATGAACAGTTACGGCCTTAACTGTCTACAGGTGGAAATTGTTCGCTTGTCACACTAATTTCTCAAGTATCCTTTTGTTTATTGTGGTTGCCAATTGTTGCATTTGTTTGAACTTCGCTTTCGGCTTTCAGCATTCGGCATTTGGCTTTGGCCCTTGGCTACTGCAATTTTGTGCCAATATGTCGCGAGCGCATAATTAGCTTATAAATGCAGCAACAAGTTAACTTGACAAAAGCCATTGAACCTGCCCCCTCTGCGAGATGATCATTAGAAGCGAGCTGCACCATAGGCATTTGGTTAGCAGTTGAATGAACTGCACTGAGTTCATTGGCTGTTGCAAGGGTAGCTATTTCTTATTTATATTTGCATTATATATATGTATATGTATATGACATATGAAGCTTGATTTGCCAAAGTGATAAAATAAGAGAATATTGACTTTTGGTATTTATAATATTGAAATACAAATTAATTCATATTATTCATATCAAATCAATTAAAATCAAAATGTGAATATGCCAAATTTGAATGTGATAATAATTATAAATATAAGATTTAATTTAAATAAAATCATTAATAGTATTGAATAATTAATAATATTAAATGTATTAATTAAAACAAAATTTATAAATTTTAGAAATTAATTCAGAGCCTTTTTTGGAATTGAGTCGTGAGAAAATCTTATCCAAAATTAAATATAATTACATTTACCATTACTATGTAGTAAATAAATGAACATACAGATGTAAATAAAAAATATTATATTAGTTATAATAATAATCATAGTAATAATAACGAATTTTTGTCATGTCTTGATAATTAAATACATATAGCACTTATTTCTATGCGTGTTCAATATGTATGTATAAGAAGGTATTTATGAGAGTAGTGTGTCAAAATTCCAGCCAATCATAAAAAAAAAGACTAAATCAAATAAATTCTCATTCTCGTATATGACTCGGCCTTATTTTATTGTCCTCTTAAGCTATACATATACATATCCATATGTATATATGTAAAAGCGTCTCTTATAATAAAGGCACAATATTTTAGTGGTATTAAAAATTCTGTCGACAATCAACTGCAAGTGTTTTCTCCTTAATTCTTTGCTTGTCTGTCTCTCATTTTATTGATAATTCTTGATCAGTGAGATATACTCATTTGTATAAAGCATACATACATGCATGCAGAGAATAAAAGTTAAGTAGAGTATGGGAGAATTAATATTCAGAGGAGAAATCAGTTTTCTCAAATACTCCACACAATCTCCATACAGCACTAGCTTATATTTATGTACGTATACTAATACTACTCTCCCCAATCTCTACTTCAGCTACATACATATATGTATACATCACGTATCTATTTTTTCTATGACATACTTAACCGTATACTAATATAATTACATCAACGCTTAATTAACAATACAATACTCAAGGCAAGGATTATGAGGTCTTATATTGTTTACTTAAAACAGGTATATAATTAAATTAATAAAAATGAATTCACAATGCATTATGTGCATTAAAATAGTATTTAGTTTGAGTCAAAGATTAGACATTCTAAACGCCTTAAACGTTGCTCCAGCTGCATCATTTGAAGGTTCATGTCATCGAGCTGGGCGGCACAGCTGCAGCAATCGGAGCCCGACTCAGATTCCAGCGATACATCCAGTACCTGTGAAAGGTTTTGCTATAAGCTAGCTGTTCGGGTTGTTTTAGTTTTTGTTTTTGCTATGTGATGATGCAGCTGTGTGTTTTGCTTAGAACTCTATTACTTAAAAAATGGAGCACTTTTATATTTGGTATTTAGCTTTTGCTCCAGACCCGAAACTTTCGCATGTTCACGAAATTTTGGACTGGTGGCGTTAGAGAGGTAGCTCATTGGTGGTTGTAGTTGTTTCGAGTGTTCACTTTCAACCACCTTGAAGTGTTCGTCGAGCGCTCGATAGGCAGCCGATTCGCGCGGATCAATGCGAATGCTCAAATCATTGCTGGCCTTTGAGGCATCGTCCAAGCTAGTTCTAGAGGCGCAGCTGGTGTCGTTGGCCGATGTTGCCATGGACTTCTCGTCGAACTGTGAAGCATCATAGGTATGCAAATTGGATTGCCAAATGAAGAGCTGCAATATATAAATAGGAATTATAATTTATACATTTACATATATTTCCTGATTTAGTGCACTCACCTGGCGATCGCTGCCTGCAGTGGCAAACTTATTGCCGTCATGATCAAATGCGACAGCATTCACTGAATCTATGTGCCCAGTCAGCGTATAAATGGGCCTGCCCTCCAGTAGATCCAATATGCGTATAGTTTTGTCATCGCTGCCCGACAAGAGGAAGTTGCCACTTGGATGGAAAGCCAGATCATTGACAGGTGCCGAGTGTACGACATATAGTTGCAACAGCTGGTTATGGACCACATCGAAGACCTTGATGCGATTGCAGCCGAGGCCAACGGCTACCATATTGCCCCAAGGATGCCAAGCTAGCTGACGGGGTGAAGCACGCTCCTCGGTAAAGGTGCGCACACATTCCCCACTGTTCAGGTCATAGATGCGAAGAGATTTGTCATCACTGACGGTGGCCATGAGTTTGCCATTGGGACTGAACTTGGCAGCACGCACCCAATTGGTCTGCTGGGTAAACGACGAGATGAACTGACGTCGTGATACGCGCCACAGTTTGGCCGACTTGTCATCGGAGGCAGTCAACAGGAGCTGCCCAGTGGGATCAAAGTCCACACTGCGCACCGGCTTGCCGTGAGCGAGAAACTCGGCCGAGCCACCGCGTACCTTGGGCTCCCAGACTTTGACAGTGCGATCATGGCTACAGGAGGCCATAAAAGTGCCCTTGGGCGACCAGCTCACTCCATAAACGGGCTCAGAGTGCGAGGCAAATCGAATGCAACGCGCTGCCTGCTTGAGGTTCCACAAAATAACTGTGGTATCCATGGAACTACTTGCGATTTGTTGGCCATCGGGGCTGAAGCGCAACTGTGTTATGGCACCGCTGTGTCCGGTGAAGTGGCGCTCCAGTGTCGGATCTTGAAACATTTTATGCTCCATAGTTTTCAGTTCTTTTTAGTTATTTTAATAGAGGTTCACTACAAAAAATTTCCGCTCCAATTTAAATACTTGAAGTGCGCAGCGACGCTTGCTTCGATGCGAATGTATCGATTATTTTCGTAGTATAGCAGTTAGCTTTTGAAAGTAGGGCAGCGCTGTTGCACGATGGTGATTTAAAAATGAATGCAACACTTACTTCCGTTACAGCAGTAATCCTACATGTATTGTATGGTTTGGCGGTTACGGCCAATGCAGTGGGTTAACTGATCGACATTAATTCGCACTCTTAGATAACTCGAAACATTATTTCCTTGCCAGGGTGAATATTTAAAAAAAAAAATTAAATTGAACACGACACAGGTAAATTTATGCTTTAAATGAACTGCATGAAGTACGAAGCAGCGCTTGCTTAACTCAAATCACCTTGATTGCATTCATAGCAGTTAGCTTTTGAGTGTTTACAAATGGCAAGTGATGTTAAGCGATATTTCTGAACACTTATACAGCACTACCGATAGGCGAAGAGACTAAAGCTATCGGCACATTTGTGTTGCCCAAGTATTTGTTAATATTATTACTTTATTAATTTTGGAAACTAAAGTGCTGTATAAAAAATGTCACTACTCACACAGAGCATGCGCCAGCTGCTGCGCCACACAACACAGCGTGCCACATTATGCGGTAAGCTTGTAAACAATTCTATTCAGCATGCCATGACATAACATTCCCATGTTCGCCTTCCATTGCAGGTGCAATGCGTGCCCTGAGCTTAGCTCCCACTCTACAGCAGCAAAACAAACCCGCTACTATTGATGTGTCTGCCATTGCAAAGGAGCATCAGAAAGAGTGTCAGACAGTATGCGAGCGGATTAATCAGCAGGTGGCTAAATCCGAGCAGGGCCGGCTATTCGCTGTGGTTCATTTGTGCGGCAAGCAATTCAAGATTACACCTGGAGACATCATTCTAGTCGAGGGATATTGGCCACCAACGATAGGCGATGAGATTAGCCTCGATAAAGTGCTGCTGGCGGGTGCCCGTGACTTCACATTGATCGGTAGGCCTATTCTGGAAGCGGGCTTGGTCACTGTTAAGGCCACCATTATCGAGAAGACGCTGACGCACACGAAGACACACTTCAAGAAGAAGCGCAGGAAACAGTATATGCGCATCAACTTCCAGCGATCTCCCAATACAATGATCCGCATTAACTCCATTGAGCTGACTCGCCCGCTGGACAGCAATGCCGAGCCGGAAGCAGAGCCATCAAAGCGTTTGTTTTAGTTAGCAACTTTGCCTTATTGAATTAAATATATGTGTAAAAAGATAAACAAAGTATAACAAGTCATTTTAAATAATTTATTTAATATTTATACAGAACGCAACAACGGAAAAAATTAATTTTGTTCTTTGATTTCAGAACCACAACTGTTAAATATCTTTAGCAGTTCTCTTAAGAGCAGCCAAATTACATTTACAGTTCGTGTGCTGTTGCCCTAACATATGACTGTTAAGCTCTCAGCTCTGTTAAATAGAACTGCTAGTGAGTGGTTGTTTTTATACACATCTGGCAGCCGTCATCTGAGCGCGCTTTTCGAAATTCTCTGCATAGTCAACATTTATTGCTTTAGTGTGAATGTTCATGCTTTCTGTACAAACTCAGCTACATTAATCAATTACATATTCAACTTTCATCTTGATTCAATGCCTCGTACATGGCGATGCCTTTGTAGTTCCCATAAACATTCATTTGGCGACATATTTGCTAAGCGTCAACCTACTTTAGCCCCAAAACACAGTCGCAGTTGCATTTACAGGTCTCTCTCCCTCTTCTAATGATGCGGCTGCGGTAACTGTTGCAATTTTAATAACAACCTTTTATCGTGCATGTGGTTGTTGTCATCTTTCATTAAAAGACGTCGCCCAGTCTGGGGGGCAACACACACACACACACACACACAAACGCATACACAGAGTTTCTCTTTTCTTTATCAGTAGATGTAAGTCGCTTTGCTGCGAGTCGTATTTGTTTATGTTTCGTTTCACTTTTGCTAAGCAAAAGCGCTTACATTTTTGTTTCTTTCTATTTATTCATTTTTTTTTCGCTTAGCCCCATTTAAGGCCCGAGGAACTTGCTGAAAGTGCAATGAATTAGAAGTTTCAGATCTGCCATGACTTACTTTCGCATTTACCAACACTTAAAGTCACTTTGTTTTGCCCGGGCCAAAGGCAAGGCTTTTTTCGTTAATTTTGAAACTAATTCGAAATGAATTTTGTCTCATGCCATTAAAAATTATGCATGTTACACATGGCCCCCACTTTGCTCACCTGCCCCAACAAATTTATCACAAATTGCATAAATTGAATTGCCAGTGAGTGAGAGAAAGTGTGTGTGAGGGAGAGAGATAGAGAACGGGGAGCCTCCTTCAGAGTCTTGAGACACGGCTCAAACAGCTGACAGCGAATGTCGCTTGCACTTTGGCCAAAAAGGTGTCGCAAATCAAATTTCAATATGGCAAAAATTACGTTTGGCAACGCAAATTGAAACATTTTCGTTGCGGTTAAGCGGCGACAGGTGCTACTTACCTGCATCAGCAGGAACAGCAGCTCCTCGTCTCCACTCGCTCTCGCTCTCGTTCTGGCTCTGGCTCTGGGGCTTCAAATGTTGATTATGTTATTTACCCATGAAAATTGCATTTGATGTGACGATGGCAACGGATGTTCGTTTATTTGTTGAGGCTCAAACTCTGCGTACTCATGCCCAGGCACAGGCCCAATTCCAGCTACTACTACAGCGCCAATTGCAGCACACACACACACTCACACTCACACACACACACACCCTTCAGTCAGTCACAAATCCCATGGAAATGCGTTGCTCAAGTCGCAAAAATGTTCTAAATTTATGCGCCGCGGCGTTTGATGCATGAGGATTCAAGGCGCGGCAGGGCAGGGCAGGGCAGGGCTGGGCAAACGACTATAGGGGTGTGGGTGCTGGAAAAGTGGGGCGTGGCAACTAAAGGATGGCAATTGCGTCCATCCATCAACAGCATCACTCAGTTTTGACATATCATTGGAAATCTAAGGCCTCATCATCTGTGACGTTTCATTAACCTACACAAATCCCATTAAAGTAAAGGCGAGAGGGAGGGCCAGAGGGCCAGAGGGCCACAGGGTGTACGTAAGAGTGTGTGTGTGTGTGCTGGGTATGAGGTGTTAATATCAACAAGCAAGTTGCTGCGACGCAATCTACCGATTTCCGCTTAACCAAGCCAAACATTGCATTTTTGATTACGAACCGAAGGCTGAAAGCTGACGGCAGACGGCTGAAGGCTGAGACTGAGACTGAGGGCTGAGACTGAAGGCTGAAGGCGACCCTAAGCCGTTGCCCGAAAATCCGGTAAATGTTTGCCGCAGGCAAAACCAGAAAACACGAAAGGAATCTGTTGCCACAAAGGGGCGTGGCCGGGCCACTGTTGTAGCTGTCGCTGACGCTGACGCTGACGCCAGGGTGGCACAGACGACTGTTTAATATGCTGGTAAGGGAGAGAGGGGAGAAGGGGGCGCAGCTAAGGGGAGTCGCACAGCGCTTATGATCGATAGCAACTAAATCATGAGGGGAAAACTTATTATTTCGTTCAGCAAAAATAAAGATGATGCTAAGAAAATACACAAATAAAAATGAGTAAGCAAAAAAATAAAATAAATAAATAAGTAAAATAGAATAAAAAGAAAATTAGAGGTATATATGTATATAAAAAATTATTTACCTAAGCTGCAATATATGTATTTATAAATGTACAAGAAAAAAATTTATACATACATATATGTATATAAATATAAAATAATATTTACCTAAGCTACAAAATATTTATAAATGTGCAAGCAAAAATAAATAAATATTTATAAATATAAAATAATATTTATTTTATTTATTTAACTGTGAGTATATTTGTATATATATGTACATATATGATATTACTAAGGAAAAGTTTTTCTGGTTAGTTTAACTATTTTTTTTTTGGAATATTGCATCTAATAAATTGGTACTTTGCATTTCATAAAAAATATATATTTTTAAAATTTATTTAATTTAATTTTGTATTTATTTAATTTTATATTTGAGTTTGAAATGCATAGAAAAAGAGGGAGAAACACTGAGGAGGAGCAGAATGTATGATAGGAAAGCCTCTACAAATATAAAATCTAGCTAAGCTAATCTGTTGGGTTGACTTTCGCTCTTGAGCTAGAAGTTTTATTAGTATTATATTTTATATTTTATTTCATTATTACATTCATTCTGTTTTAATTTGTATATGATTATTAAGTTTTATCACAGCTGAATTAAATTGCTAAAAATACATCTGGAAAGTATTTATAATCAATTAATTTTCTTACAGATGCCTTAAGCTCTGCTTAGCCTAAGGCATCTCTTATACTATATAAAGGCCATTTAAATATATTAGAAATTAGGTTAAAGCTACTTTGCTTATCTCACACGAATCTAATGTGTGTGCTGCTCATTCATCTTTATCTCGATTTCCACCTCCATCGCCATCTCCATCTCCATCTCCATTTCCATCTCCATCTCCAGCCAGCGAGCATATTATATTTACATTTTGTTTATTTTTCGATTTGGGGTTGAATAAATATTGTTGCCATTGTTGTTGTTGTTGTAAGCTTCAGCATCTTCAAACTGTGTTCAAACTTTTCATTTTGAAAATTATGCAAAAATCGAAAGAGAACAAAAAAGAGGAGCAGAAAATTTGGCTATATCCTTGGGGATATTTTGCTGTTCAGTGAATTGCTGTTGATGCCAAACTGATTTCCGAAACACAAAATGCAAGGGTTGTCAACACATCTCCAGATATCTAGATAAAGCCACACTAATATCATGCGAACCTTTACGCCCAACACACAAGCACACCCTCACACACACACCCACACACACGTGTCAGAGGAGTCGATTTAAATAAGTTTTGACATGGTGCAAAAGTTGACAAAGTTCGCTCAGTTGCCTAATGATGAAATTTTCAATAAATGTCATTTGTGAACTGTGCAAAGTGTCAATAGCGTCAAACAGAGAAAACCAATCCAGAGTCAGAGACACCTCCCGCTCTCTCTCTCTCTCTCTGCGTCTCTCTTTGTCTCCTACCAACTCGAATGTCCAGCTGAATCCTTTGGCACACACACACCATTCCCTCCTGGTTGGGGCACAGCTGTCAGCTTGTTTGGCATTCGCGTTCAATGCGTTAATAATGACACTTTTTTACTTGTTCCCAGGGTGTCTCGCTCAGTGCACTCAGTCCCTCTAACTAGCTGGCTGCCCAGTGGTTGCGCCAGTGTGCGCCCTTAAATTTAATTACTTTTTCATAGCTCATACGCACAGTGTGACGAACACACACACACAGACACAGAATCGAATGGGGAGTTGGGAGTTGGGAGTAGACAATGGCCGCTGGTGATTGAAACTCGTTTAAATTTGCATGTAAAAAGCAAGCGAAGAAATTTCCAACTCTGATTGCAGACAGCATACGAACATAGTACATACTACAACTGCCCCTGCCACGCCCCTTTGCCCAGGACCATGGGAAAGTCAGGTCATCAATAGTTGACAGTTTTATAGTCGGTTGTCGTTGATTGTCACAATCGTCATTTAATATTTAGACACGACAGAAACTTATTGTTGTTGTTGTTGTTGTTGTGTGTGTGCCCTAAAGCGTTAGCCAACACTGGCGAAAATGTGTATATAAATACTTCATGTATATAAGTAGAATTTAGTTCAGTTGAACTTTTGTATAAATTTTGACGTTGCATTATCACATACATAATCACATACATTCACAAGATATATGCACCTGATATCTTGACTTGACTTGACTAGTCCGACTCCGAAGAGCTATCATCATTGCACATTAAACGTCTGACGAATTCCGCATGCTCTATCGCATGCAGATTTGTCAGCTCGACCACAATATTAATTAGTTCATCCTCCGTATCGCTTTCCACAGACACATCGTCCGATTGGCTGCCGTACCTCTCGTAGTTCTTATAGTCACGCACATCCCTAGCCAGCTTCTCGATCTCCTGCTCCAGCACTTGTATGCGCTCATCCAATGTGAGGATCTGCGACCTCTGCAGCGCAGTAAGCTTTGGCTTGTAAAACGACATCGTTTGCTTTGCTGTACAAATATGGATTAAATTACATATGAAAATATATATTCGGCGTATTTTATACGAATAAACTTACATTTTTGCTGATATTTCCTTTAATATCACAGAAGCATGTGCTGCTCAAAAACTGAAATCTGATATGTTAAGGCAAACGGTAGGCAGCACTGACATTAAGCACGAAGCACTGACTATCGATAGTCGATAACTTGAGCACGTTCGATTACAAATAAAGTGAAATGCGCATTTATAATGTAAATGCTTTTCGTTGCAAACTAAAGTTATTGTAAATAAAATTTTGCATATATTTAGAAAATAATCGTAAAAAAAAAATTTGATTATTATTTATTTCTATTAACAATTTATAGAAATATATAATATTATTCTTTTCTCGCGTATTTCTTTTTATTTCGAAAGCAAATAAAATCAGATTACATAAAAGATTGGTATTAAATAAATAAGAAATAAAATTAAAGTCCCTTAATGCATTTCTTTAAATTTTATAATAATTGTCTTTTCCATTTTATTTATTTTTTATTTCCGTAGCAAATGAAATCATATTAAATAATAAATAAATAGGAAAAGTATATAAAAATTCTTTTGTGAAAAAGTAAATAAATAAAAAAAAATAATACAAATATTAATAAAATAAAAATTTATTTCATATAAAATTTTGAGTACTTTATAAAATACAATAAACTATAGATTATAGATGATAAATTCCTTTGGTTCTTGAAAAAAAATTGTAAAAAAATAAAACAAATAGTAAAATAAAAGAATATATGTATTTTCTTATTAATTTTATTTTTTTTTAAATAAAAGTATAAGTATAAGTTTTTAAGTAAAAATAATAAATTATTATATATATATATTTTTTTATATATTTTTTTACAATTTTTTTTTTGCTTATTTATTTAATTTAATATAATTTTTTATTGCAATTTTCGGACCTTTCCTGTCTATTTTCTCGTAAATAAAATTATAAATTTGTAATTTTAATTCAATTAAACACTTACTAATTTTTTGTAGTTTATAAAATTGTAATAAATATTGATATTATCGTTTTTCGTTCGGTTGATAATTGCCATATTTTAATTTATTTTCCATTTTTATTGGCATTAAAGCTAGCCAGTCAGTCGACCCGTTGAAATTATTGCTTTGGTCTGACCATTTATGTCAGATGGCAGATTTTCATAATGGCTATTTCATTGGCATCAGCCTCGCCCCGCCCCAGTCCGGCCGGGCATCCACTTGACAGTCGTGGGCATCCCGTTTACTTGCGGTTTTGCCCACATTCAAAGCCCGACGCTGACGCCGCTGGCTCACGTCACATTTCCGGCTTTTCGAGTCGTGTGTGAAATATTAAAATTCAATTAAAATGGCGTTAATCCCAGCAGCCAGCAGGCAATAATGCTGCCAGTGGCATGTCATAATTGTCATCCCCATTGAATATCCATCCATGTCATTCGCAGCGTTCCGCACTTTGCCATAATGATGCTCATCAACGTCTGCTCCGGCACCTGCGCCCAGTCCAACTCCTGCTGCTCCTGCTGCTGCTGCTGCTCCTGCTGCTGCTGTTGCAGCTTCCTCTTGTGTTCAGGTTTTTGTGCTGCATCTGATTTAAAAACTCGCATGCAAATTGCACTTCAGACATCCATTTATCATGAATGCTGCTGCCGGCTAGCTCGACCAGTGCAGCCGGAGCGTCAATGGTTAATTAATAAATATCTTGCTGCCGTTGTGGTCCACTGAAGTGCCATAAATCTGAAACTCTTCAGATGGCCAATGGTCCACAAAGTTGTTCACGTCTATTGACCCACTCGTAAAAACCAGGCTAATTGCCCGAGTCTAGACTAAGCCAGAAAATGTAAAGTCTAAAGTGTGTTAATGTAACTTGTACTCATAATAATAATACATATTTATAAGCATAACAGCAATGATAATAAGAATTATACTATATATTATAATTTAATATTTTTCTTAAAAATATTTCAATAAAATATTCAATTATATATGTAATATTCCTAACATTTACTTTGCACAGATTGCGTATGAAATGAACTCTTTTGAAACATCCAATCAGTCTATTGAATACCTTTATATATAATATATATGTATGCATGTATGTATGTATGTCTGTACATATAGCAAGTGCAGCTCATTTCCTATTGTCAAGCAGCTGTGATGTCTGTTTGATTGGGCGTGCCGGCAGCCAAATAAATACCAATAAACAGACAAACACACACACACCCGCACCCGCACCCTCACACACACACACACACTCCCTCACACAGCAGCACACTCTTCAAAGCGCAAAGGTGTCAACTGTACAACACACTCACACCCAGGCAGACAGTGTGCATGGGTGAGACGGTGAGCCAGAGAGAGAGAGGGGGTGAGAGAGGGCGAAAGGTGGACCCCTTACAATTGAGGTGCTTCAGCCATCGAGTGGAGCGCGCGTTGCTGCTGCTGCTGCTTAAGTCAATATTTGAGGGCGAGCAAAAGTTTCGCTAACAACTTTTCTATCTTTTCTCTTTTTGCTGCTGCTGCTGCTGCAACAGTTGGAAGGAGTTTCTAGACCAAAGAGAGGCAGAGAGAGAGAGAGAGAGAGGGCAGAAAGTGGCGGGCATTTCTTGGGAGTTTCTTTGAAGTTGCCCAGAGTTGACACAGCCAAAAAAATGTCACGAGACTTTGCCCACAGTCTGGGGGTCACAGAGGGGCCGTAGTCTTTGGTCGTTGGTTAAATTTTTAAATTTAACTATTTTCGATAGTGCAAAAATGGGCGAAGAAGCGCCCACACCTGAGTGGCAGGGCTAGTACGCCTCATTGATTGCCCATTTAGAACCGCAAAATTTAATTTATCTGCCATCAGTT
Source organism: Drosophila arizonae (assembly GCF_054131065.1). NCBI lineage: Eukaryota > Metazoa > Arthropoda > Insecta > Diptera > Drosophilidae > Drosophila > Drosophila arizonae. Next base: position 16,166,314 of record NC_142924.1, read on the forward strand.
GATGTTCTTGCGGTTTGCCAATACACACACACACACACACAGAAATAGAGAGCCCAAACCCAACGTTGGTTGGCCCTTTGTTTGGCATTTGTTCAGTTTTTTTTTGCCGTTGTTGTTGTTGTTGTTGCCTGTTGGAAAACCCATGTCAAAAATTGTACAACAGACCAGGCGCTTGCTTCACTGATAACATTTTGCACTATGTGTGTGTGTGTGTGTGTGTGTGTGCATGTGTAGTCATGTGTGATTGTGTATCTGTCTCTGTGTGCGTGTGTGTGTGTGTGGTGTTTAAGATATCATCTGTCTCTGACGCCTCCCAGTCCCAAAGGCCCCCAAAATCCCCCAATCGCCCCAGCTCCATGAACCGACCGACACAGTCTACAGTCCGCCATCTACAGTCAAACTGGGGCCCCAACCGTTTGGGCATTTCCTGTTACCTGCTGCCATTGCCACCTGCTGTTTGACACCTAAATTCGCTCATTGTTGGCGTTACTTTTATGAACTTGTAGCCGACTTCAACGGTAATCGCATTGACAACGGGAGCAGACAAGGAAACTCCTCTAGATGCTGCACAAGGGAATCGAACTACACTCACGCACACACACCCACACATACACTAGCTCTGCTATATCGAAAGGTGTGAGTGTGTGTGTGTGTGTGTGTGTGCAGTTCGCACTCAAATTTCAGCACTTCATTCAATTCGCAATTCGCAATTCATTTCAACAATTGAAATACGATTAGCGCCAAGGTGCGCGCTGAGCAAAGAGGAAACCCCACATCCACGCACTCACACTCACACACACACACACTCACTCACACGTAGAGCTCCCGGCTGGGTTTAGCTACATTTTTGATTTATGTGAAATTGAGTTAAATTCGCTACACACATCTCTCGCTCACACATACACAAACACACACACACACACACACACTCATACATGTGTGCGCACTGTAATCCCATGCTTGGGCGGTCGCGTTCTAATCAAGACTATTCACTGGCCATAAATCAAATTAAATGGCTGTCACATATCGCCGGGCGCCAGTTCCGCCAGCTGCTCCATTGGCATCCATTGTGCCGGGCTGAGCTGTCAGAGCTGAGCATAATTAAAAGCGAGAAAAAAAGTAACCAAAGTGGTTCGAATGACGAGCTGGTTAAATAGTAAATGGGAATAGACTAAGGGGAAGTACGTATTATTAATCAAAAGCTGTGGACGAAATTCTATAGCTCAAACCATAGCTAATTTCCTATTCATGGCTAGAGGCGACAATGGGTTAAAGGATTATAGAAGAATAATCTGGGCATAGGCTATATAAGAGAGAGCCATTTGATTTAAGAAGGGTAAATAATATAATAAATATGCCATAAGTTGATAGTCGGGGAGAAATCTGTCTTTATTTTCTCTCTCTCTCTTTTTCCATCTCTCCCTATTCTTCCCTCTCTATCTCCACCTGTTTCTGTCCATCTCACTCTATCTATCACTCTTTCTACATCCCTCGCTGACCACCTGTCTCACTCTCTCCATCTCTCTCTATCTCTCCATATCTCCCTCTCTCTCTCTCTCCATCCTTCTTTCTTCATCTTACTCTCTCTCTCTCCCTCTCTCTTTTTTTTTTTTGTATTGATGTATAATCTAAAAAAAAGGTTAATAGATGGAGAAAGCTGTGAAAGGCTTACCATATGTATTTTATTCCAAATTAAATTCATATAAATTTATTTTGCTAAGCCCTGTTAGTTTTTTTTTCAATTTGATCTTACAAAAAACCTCTGTGCGTTGACAGTACAGGAATTTACTAAACCTCACCAAGCGAACCTCGGCCCAAGTAACATAGCTTCAGCTGAAAACTCCCATGATCTATATTTATACAGCCCATTTAGTCTCCCTCCGGCTACAATTCAGTTCTCAACCTTGGTTAAACTTCGCATAGCCGCAGTAACTCCCATTTGCAGTTCATGCCCGGAGACAGACCTACCCACAATTTGGATAATAAAATTCGTATAGTTAGTTTGTCATACCCAGTTTATTTTTTTTTCGTGTTATGCAGCAAAATCGTATATTTAAAATGTCAAACAGCGTCGTGTTGTCAGGCAAACCGAACATGGCATGGTTCCTATGTGAGGGGCGTGTTCTTGTTGTTGGAGCAGTAAATAAGGGAAACACTAATGGGACATCGGACCTGGACGACGGCTAATCTTTCGCATAAAATCCAAATCAGTGAGACCTGCGCTGTAGCCCTCGCCAGTCACCGGATTGCCCGCTGTGTGAAGGAATACACAGATATATATATATATACATATATCAAGACATATAATCAGAATTTAGAACTATCTCACCTCGGCTCTTGGCTATCTTGGGCTTTAGTCCACCGACCCCATCTCCGTTTAGGCCCATGCCAGTTATGGGATTGCGTGAGCACAAATCCTTGTCAAAGTTGTTTACATCAGTTTTCGGCTCCGAGTACTTATCAGCCATATTGTAGCAGCTGCACTTCCAAAAAGTCCTTGAAGTCCGATTGAAAATTATATATATTTACCTTTCAGGAATTTGGAATGAAAGCTCTAACGGCTTCTCTTTTAAAACTAAATTAAAAAAATATACCGAAATTTAAAAAAATATTTTGCTGTTGACGAATGTTTTATTTATTTTGAAAACTTCCGGCTCTTCCGGTTGAATGAAGCGAAACCAAACAGACGTTATGAGTAAATATATATAAACTTTTTAACTAACGTTGAAATATCGATGGACTCGTGATCAAAGTTTAGATCAACGACTACTTGAGCTGTGTGTTTAATTTTTTTTTTTTAGATTCTGGTTTTCCGTAGCATTAAGTAGACGAATGCTATGGAATGTTGAATATGCACTGAGATTGTACAGAGTTTGTAGTAGCTGGTCGAAATGATGGATTGAGCAAAGGCAGAGGGTTTCGGTAGGAAAACTATAAAATATATATCGAGGCAAAGGTTGCTCTGATGCGAGATTTCGAATAGGGAATGGGTGTATTTGTATACCATAATTAATGTTTAGTGAGAGTTAAGGGTTTCTTCTTTGTGAACAGGCAAAAGGAGGTGCGCTAAACTATATCTATATATAACTACATATATATAGCTATATCAATCTGTTCGCTCTATCTATCTGTCTATCCATGATCTCGTAAGCCCATGTATGTAAAATTTCCGGTAACCCATATCATATCTTTAAGTATTCTTCATCTGCAGAGCTTAAATGTGACTTAGACACAGATCAATGTATAGAAGGCAATTGTTCCGATTCGAAATTTTCACATTAGGGTAACTCCTCCAGTTGATGCTCATAAAACCTTCCCCTGCCTCATAAAACTATTCAATTTATCCATTAAGTATACTCCTTAATCATATCATCATCATGAATATCAATAATTAGTATTATTGTCCAACTTCCCCTCAGTTCCTCCCTGAGTTCCGCTGTTTTTTTTTTTTTAGCCCCTCCTTTACCTAGCAAAGCTCATATCCTGTGCCCATATTCTCGCACCTTGCCCCCATTTGATTAGCTGCGGCATATTGTGGCCTGCAGCTAACACTTTTAGACCTTATTGCAGCTGCTCGCAGATTCCCCACTTCCTGCCTCCGCCTTGCCTCAAGAGTAGCTAATTTGGAGTTAGCCCAACCGCCCAACCGCCCAACCGCTCGGCATTCGAAATCCTTTTGACTTCAAAGGCAGAACTGTTGCTTGGAGTGCTTGCGTTGTCAGCCCTCCCTCAGGTCCAAACACTTCACGTAGTGGTAGGCCGGGCCCGGACGCTCTACGCTGGTAGGCTCTCGCCTTTGACACTGTGCGAAACGTGCTGCTCTAGTGCTCCGTCCAGCTGGCACTTCAAGTGCATTTGTTTTTTGGCTTTTGTTTTAATTGGCATGCGAACCAGCTTGAAGGAGTCGTTCCCTCTGATTCAGCTTCAGCTTCAGCTCCAGCTCCAACTCCCGCTCCAACTGCAACTACATGTGCGCTCCCCCCTGCATCGCCCAACCACTTCGCTCATTAAACATTTACTCTCAACGCTTTGTCGGCGTGAACTTTGATGTTGACTTTGCCAGGACTCTGAGGACTACGGCTACCTCCAACCCTCTCTCTCCCACTCACTTTCTCTTGCTCTCTGCTACATGCAGAAGAGATAACCACTTGAGATTGCATCTCTCGTTGCTTTTGGCTCGGCTCGCAGCTCTCGTTTTGTCTTGTGAAAAATGCATTTTGCCGCAATTTGTGGCGCTTCAGTGTGTGGGTGTGTGGAGCCATGTGTGTGTGTGTGTGTGTAGGGTTGTATGCCCTTAGTTGATAGCCTCGCGTGCATATCTATGCAAGCTTGCCAGGCATGACCCCTCCGGCCATCGCTGCAATTGCATCTGCAGCGGCTCTTGTGCTGCATTTTTTCCACAAAAATTAACATGAGATTTGTGGAAAATGTTGTTTACCGTTGCAACTTCTCGCCTTTGTACACACAGAAGGCTGCACGGACGGAAGCAAATCTTTGAGTTGGAGAGTTGAGGCTATACGATCAGTTGAAGAGAATGGGGCGAGTATATAAAGTAGAGTCTATAAGATTAATTTGACGGATTAGGGATAGTACAGAAGTCTTATCTAGAGGCTTGGTATGTCCTGAGTATAATGATTAGAGCAAGGTTTTAGTTGCTATGTGACTGTAAAGCTTTGAAGTGCCTGTCCTTACATCTCTCACTCTCACTTACTATACATTCTCATTCCCACTATTCTTGTGCGTTCTCTCTCTCTCTCTCTCTCTCTATCTCAGTCACTCTCTGTCTAGTGATAATTTGCTTTCTCTCCTTCTGGCTATCTTTTCTCTCTCTCTCTCTCTCTCTCTCTCTCTTAGTCACTCTATCTATCTAGCGATCATTTGCTTTCTTTCCCTCCCTCTCTCTTTCTCCCTCAGTCACTCTCTCTGTCTAGCGATCATTTGCTTTCTCTCCTTCTCTCTCTCTCTCTCACTTAGTTAAATTCACTCTATTGATCTCTCCCACAGTCTATCACTCTCAGTCTAATTCACCATCTGCCCTGTCTATCTTTCTGTTTCTCTCTCAGTCTCTTTCTTTCTCAGTCTCTTATTCTCTCTATATTAAGGGAAAAGCCCTTATTCATTCTCATTTTCGATTCCTACTCTCTCACTTCCACTCTATTAGTCTCTGTCTTTCTTGCAAGGCAGTTCAGCTCAAAAGTAGGCAACTGTTTTTTCACAATGTTCTTGCCGGCCAATTAAGACCGCAACTGTACCAATACCGCACTCCCTCTCCTTCTCTCTCTCTCTCTCTCTCCCACGCCCCTTCTGCTCCACACGCATACACTCAAAGAGTTGGCTCGTTTGGAAATACAATCAAAATTAAAACGCACATGCCATAAATCAAAGGCTTTCTGCCCGGGACTTGCAACTAGAAACAATGCAATAGAGCTCCTGGAATCAGGCTCCACTAGAAGTCGAGTCGAGTTGAGTCGAGTCGAGCTCTGTTTGGCATTGTCATGCGGCTGTCTGTGGTCCTGTGGCAAGCGGCAATTCACTTAGGCAGCGCACACACCCCGCTCCCACCGCCCCCACAGCTCACCTCCCCTGACAGCTTGGCATCGTTTACCCAGCCATTCAAAATGCGACTACCTGTATTTATGGGTTTCCACGGTGGCTTTTATCTGGCAAAGAGCAATGGCAAAGCCAGCGCTAGTTACATTTCATTCAGCAAAAAAAGCAAAAAAATTTCATTCACTTATTCCTATATATCCTGCACTCTCTCACTCCCGCCCTCCCCTCTCTTTCGCTTTATGCTTGCCATTTGTTATTGCTGTTGTTGTTGTTGTTGCTGTTGCTGTTGCAGTTGCAATTGCAGTTGCAGTTGCATTTTAAGCGCTCGTTTTGATGCTGCACCTGGAGTAGCTTCAAGCTGCGGCAGTTTCGAGCTCTCTATAAAGCTGGCATTGTTTGCATATGCTCGCATCCCTTTGATCTTTCGCCAAGTGAAAGCGATTGCTGCCCCTTCAAGATATTCCCACTCCAGTTGCACTGTCAAAGTTAATTGCAAGGCCCGCTATCACATATGCACCTGTGAATATAAATGTATCTAGCTCTTTCTCTTGGCTCTAATTAAAAATATGTTTTCCTTTTTTTTTTTTTCATTTCTTTTTTTCATATTTTTTCACATGTTTTGCATTTTTCGCATTTTTGTGCTGCTTTTCTGTGAGCTAAGTGCAATTAAAATGGTCAAAGCTGCGCAGTTCTTATTTGCATTTTTTGTCTAATAAGACTTGAGTTTTTTGTTCACATATGGTTTGGAGGGGTAGCTGAAGGACACACGACTCTATGAGTGGGTAGAGCACTTCTGCTTGCAGTTTGTTATTTTTTTGGAGAGCCTTGCAAATGCTTTTGATGAATTGTTTCTGGTGCATGTGAGAGTGGAAATTGAATGGGATTTTCCTCAATTATTTATCAATATATTGTGTACATTAATAATGTTAAGATAATGAATAATTTGATGATGTCTTTGATATATTTGACAAGTGCAATAAACGCTGGAGGGAAAAATTAGAATTACATCGATCAGAGTGAAAACCTGGCTGGCGGTATATAAAGCAGTACAGCATTATTTGAATGAGAATGAAACAGTGAAAGACTTAAATAAAAACATGATCTATGAGAGTGAAACCTCGACGCTTTAAGTTGAGCAACAAACGTAGAGAAAATTTCATGGAGAGTCAAGGCTACAGCTTACGCACACAGCTCGCAGGCAATACAGGAAACTATCCTAAGACTTCACGAAGAAGAGATTGCTACATACTCTCATTATCGCATACTCTCATAATCTCAGCTTAAATGTTAAGAGACAACGAACTGCTGAATGGAACACTATAGAAATAGGTGGAAGAATTGGAGGTAAATAGAAGCAAGCATAAGGAGCCATGAAGGTGTAAGGGAGAGAGAGAGAGAGAGTGAGAGAGGGAGAGTGTGTAAACATATTAATATTGACTACGATTATTATTCTGAGTCTTATTCTCATTTCATTATCATTCTCAATTTCGTTCTCGTTTTAATTATTTTTTTCGTACTCATTGCCGTCCTAATTCTAATTCTCATTCTCCTTCACCTTCTCATTCTCATTTTCATTTTCAGTCCCATTCCCACTTTGACTTTCATTCACATTCTCAATCTCACTTCTCATTCGTCTTCTCACTCCCTTCTTTCTTCTTCCATGTTTCGTTCTCTATTCCAAAATATTATTATTCTTATTAGTAATCCCATTATTATAAGCATTAATATGTCAATTCGAATTGTTATTATATTTACAATCATTACAGTTGCTCGTACATCTTTCTCTCACAACATTGAATCAACATTCCCTAATTTTCCCGCTCTGCTTGCGCAATAAAAATTGATCATCCGTTTATCCCGTTGACAGCAGCTTAGGCTGCCCGCACTCAAAGTGAAATTCAAATGCCTAATGCTAATGTCTCATTTATGAGATGCACAACAACAACAACACACACCCACACACACACACACATGCGTTGCGTGTGTGCTTATTAAATCATTTATGCAGGCGTGCTTTATACATTTTCATTAAAGTTTAATCAATTTCGGTCGAGGCGAGGCGGCAGCTGCTTAAGTCTGAGTCCTGTTGCTTGAGCAACTGCTGCTGCTGCTGCTGCTGCTGCTGCTGTTGCTGCTGCTTCTACTGCTGCTGCAGCAGCCTGTTGTCAGTCAGTGATTATGTAAATATTTCAGCACAAATTAAAATCAAAATTAAAATTACAAAAAGCTGCCAGCGGCAACACATGTTCGGCTGCCTGCGGTTCTGTTTGGGCGAACACAAATCTCCCAACTGGTGCCTTGGTGGGTGCCTAACACTTTGCCGCCTCGTTGCGCTGCTTAGAGAAGAAGCGACGAGCCGGAGAAGCTGGAGAAGTTTTCTGCACGAGCAGAGGCTGTTGCCTGACTGCCTGCCCGCCTGCCTGCGCTCCCCTTGCGCACCATGTGTGTCTTATGGGAAATTTAAATAAAGTCAGCAGGCAATTTATTTGCATTAACATGTTGTCTCTCTGTGTGTGTGTGTGTGTGTCTGCCTCTTTCTCTCTCCTTCCCTCTCTCTCTCTCTCTCTCTCCATCTGTTTCTGTGTGGCGTATGTTGCCGTATGCAAATTTCAGCGCCTGCTGTCAGCCGTTTGCCGTTTTGTCATTTGGTCGTTTGGTCGCTTCATTGAATTTTGCCATGCAATAAAATCAAATTGTTTAAAAGCTGCGTCCATGGCAACAACAACAACAACAACAGCAGCAACAACAATGGCAACATCAATGCAAGCCTGACCGCGCCCACTACCACAGTGCCGCCCACATTTGGCCATGCGCTGATTTATTGCTCGATTGCAGTTCGTTTTTATTTTATATTTTGTATTGTGCAGCCAGCCCAAAAGTATGCTACGATTTTTTATATTTTCACATTTCCCACTATAAATCAAAAGCAACAACAAAATTGCTGTCGCCCATAGCTGTTGCAATTGTTGTTGCTGCTGTATTTAATCATTAACGTTTTTATGCGTGCCACGCTCTTATTGTTATTAATTAATCAGTGGAAATTGTTTAAAAGTCAGCGAGCGTATGTGAAAAAAATAACACAAAAAAAAAAAAAAGAATCGGAAAAATTATTCAAGTCGAACGGGAATTGCTCTATAAATGGAAGAGAGTAACAGGAATATACGCATATGGAATATAGATAATGAAATATTGATAAGTGAAAACTTGAAGGGGGGAATATCTGCATATATTTAAACAAATATTCACACATAATTTTGTGGCAATTTGATATAGGCTTGAAAATCGTAGCTTTAGAAAAAAATTTAAATTATATTATATTATGTATATTATATTATATGTTATATTTTTATATAATTTATGTTTTTATGTTTTACTTCAAATTTATTTAATTATGTTTTTTTGATATATTATTTATTTTTATGAATATATTTAGTCTTGAAAAAAAAAAAAATGTGTAACGTAATATTTTATTACTAATAAAGTGTCACATATAAAATAAAAATGAAAATAAATATGTATATAGAATGCAATTTCCCTTATATGATTTTTACTTTTTTGGGTGGTATTGTTTAACTAATTCTATATATGGTTCTATTTAAAAGTATTCCTAATAAAAATGTTTTAATTTAAAAATATTCAAATATAAGTTCTTTAATTAACGGAAAGTTTAAATATTTCAAAAGTTCAGTAGATATATACATATATATAAAAATTTGTTGCATCAATTCATTGCGATATCGCCTTGACTAATTGGAACAGTAATTGCTTGATTCAAATAGAATTATAATTATCTTTCTGTTTACTGAATATTCTATATAGTTTATTTAATTAGATAATTAATCTAATAAAAATTTTTATTTTAAATTTTTGGTTATGTTTGTAACATACCCACTGCCTAGCCGAAATATTTACCCATTTATACTCTACCTTAATTTTGTAGTCTTAAATAAGAAATAAAATACAAAAAGCAAAAAGCGAAAAGCGTAAAAAAAAGGACGTATACAATTGTCATAATATTCGCATTTCCGTCGCTCTCTGTTTCTGGCCGAAATGTAAACACAGTGCATTTCAGCTGACAGACCACTTATTGTTTATTGTTTATAATTTTTGTAATTTTAATTAAATAAGAGCGCCAGCCTTAATTAAAGCTGATGGCTCACTTGCCAGCTGACAGCTCGGCGCTGAATTATTCTATTTTTTTTTTTTTTTTGGGGGGGACAACTATATGAACTTTAATTTGGGCTGCAATGAAGTATTTCCGACACATTAACAGCATCATCATTATCATTGTCAGCAACATCATCATCACAGTCATCAGCATGACTATAATCATTCTAAGAGCTGGCATATTAAATCAAAGTCAAGTGTAAATCGTCAGCCAAGACAAGTGTCAAATGACAGTTGCGCAAATCATTACGATTAACAAATATAATATAAGAGCTAGCCATAAAAACAAATGAGCTGCAAGGGAGCAGCTCTTTGGCGGCTGGCTGGCTGGGGGCATTACTCGTTCTGTGGACAGATTTGTGGTGTGTGTAAAAATGCTAAATAAACAGAAACAGAAACAGAGCCGAGTCGTACAGCTGATTGAGTGCACTTCATGTGGGCGCGAACCCTGCTGCTGTTGCTGCTTCTGCAGTTGCCTCTTGAGAGCCGGCGGATAACTCAATTTCCTCGCCACTTGATGCTGTTTAGTTAACGCCAAAAAGCAAATTATTAAGAATGGGTGGGCACTGACTAACAGATACCCTAAGTCATGGGGCGTGTTGCGGTTGGATGTGTTTTATGTAGAATGCCCAAATATAGGTTAATCATTTTGCATAAATGAATCGACCAGGCCGAAAAAGGAATTTCTTATCAGCTGTGCAGTCCTTGGAAGAAACTATAAACCAAATTGGAGCAAGCTAGCTTCTAAAATATTCGAGATATATTCAAAAAGCTGCAATTTTATAACGAGATCTATGAAATATTAAAGGTTATTCGGGATTTGAAAATAAACTTTAATTGAGTTCACTATAAAAGACGAGCAGGTAAAATTAAAACCCTATACGGCCTATAGTTGCCAAGTTCCTTGAGGTCTATTGTATATATATATATGAACAGACTGACTGATAGACAAACTAAGCTCAATTACACATTACCCAATATTTTCTTATATTTGATATTTTATGAGTTGAGTTCTTACATACCCAACAACCAATATACCCCTTTTATTTGCTTTCAATTGCCATGGGGTGTTCAGAGAGTGAAACCGCATTCTTCTTAATTTGAACTCAAGCGCCTCATAAAAATGGCAAATTGAGTGCCGCCCCCGTTGAGTATCTCATGTCCAGGCCAACACCAGCCCCCCCCCCCCCCCCCCCTACATACCTGCACCGCTCACTTTGCCCACCCTGTCCACCTGCTGCAGTGCGTCTTGCCGGCATTTTAACTAATTGGCCAACAGTCAGGCCTCGATATTTTGGCGCATAGTCGCAATAGGTCGGTAAACAAACAAAAGCTTTCGGCCATAAAATAGCGTGTGGTAAACTGAAAAGTTCCTTGAGCATCATCACTCTAATTGCTTTTTTCCCAATTCCTAATTGCAATGCAAACATATTTCGATAGCGCCGCAGGTGTTCGCTCCACAATTGCATGAATGAATTAAATTGTTGGAAAAATATTTGGCCAACGGCGATTTATTGAGCAATTAAGCTGGAGGTGGGGCCAAAACGCTTATCATAACGGACTAAAAACATAAACAGACCAACTAAATGGGAATCGAGGGAAATTTCTTTAAAAATAAATACCTCAGTATTTATCTGTCTGTCTATGTGAGGGTAGCTTGTATATTTGTGAAACCCAAAGGAATTTCCATACTTTTGAGCATTTTTCATTTTTCTAGACTATTTTACGCTTTTCAATATCAGTATGTGCCTAGACTACCTTCTATAGGGCTACAGCTCAGTTCTTACTTCATTATTAGCCCACTTCAGCTACTACAAAGTTGGCTGCTTTTATCGTTCGACTATATTGTTCAACAGAGTCGCCAATGTCAGTGGCATTTGTCAACAACAGAAGCATTTCGACCCTTTAGGTAGCTGACCACAAGTGAGCCGGCCGGCAGGTCTTACAACCTGCTTACATAGCTGCTACAAAGCCACCCCTAGCTGGGTCCTTTCAGGGGGCTGGGGGCGCTTTGTTTTTGTGTACTTGGTGCTTGCTACGCGCGTCTTACAGAGAAAGCGAACAATAGGAAATATATGCACTCTCAGCTCATGCGCATTGCAATGTTTCAAATTCCAAATTCCCCATTTCAGATCCAATTGGATTTATAAAAATATTTTATTTTTAAAATTACGTTTGTTAGTTATTTGCATTGAAATACAAAGCAAAAAATTAAACTTGTATTCAAATAAACTTTTCCAACCATTTAAACTCTCCTCGCTGCTCATCTCCATTAGCCAATTCAAATTTAACGCACAAAATATCTAACGAGTTGGCAGCACTGTCAACCGCATTTCGCAAACGTTTCGGATTGTGACCGGCGCAGTAGACAGCTGTTTGTTCTCGCGCTCTCGCTCTCTCTCTGTTGTGCTCTTTTTGTCGCACATTTTGGCGACGCGCTCGCGATGTGCACGATAGACGAAGACACAGACGGCGGTCCGGTTGGAAAAGTCGCTAGAAATGTCAGTTAGCAAGTGGAAATCACCGGAAAAACTACGTAAAGCGGCAGAAACCAAAGCGATTAGCGGCAAACAGCGCAGCAAACGCTAACGCACAATAGCAGAGCAGCGCGTAGGGCAGCAGGTCGGTCGGTGGCTGCAGTGTGTTAGAGAAGTAAAAGAATGCGTAAATGCGAAATGCGAAATGCGAAACGCGAAAGCATAAGCAGAATCAGCAGCAGCGACGGCGGCGAATGCTGATAACAAAGCGTACGGCGTGTTAATAACAATAACAAAACGTCGCGCGTTTAATTAACAGACAGCGGCCAGCAGCGGCAGCGCAGTAGACGCTGACGTCGCGTGTGGGAGTTTAATAGTTGAGAGAGTGTGAGAGAGAGTGACGTAGTGGAAGGAGCTGCCAGTTGAACTGATAAAAACTGCATTTGATTGCAATTTTGGCGGCATTTGCAAACCGAACGGCGGCGAACGCGCAACGAAAAAGAAATCAATAAAAAACAAAACAGCCAAACGGTAAACGACAAAAGCCTGCCAACATTGGCTACTCTGTGTGTGTGCTAGAATGTGTGTGTGCGTGCGTGTCTGTGCCTATATGTGTGTGCGTGTGTATCTAAATAGCAAAAAAGTTTGTGCGCTTGTGGAGCGCAGCTGTTTGATGAAAGTGAAGTACAAATCATTGACGGAAAATGCAAAAAAAAAAAAAAAAAAAAAAATCAAATAAAACAAAAAAAAACAAGCACAAAAGCAGGAACAAAACACAGTTGCACAAAACTCGCAACGACAACACCAAACACAAACAAAGCAAAAGAGAGCGAATGTTGACGGCGACGGCAACTGCAGCGTCTCTGTCGCCAGCTCAGACTACGAATAACGTTTTTTTTGTGTCGTTTTAGCGTATTTACGAGACGAGCTAACAACAACAACAACAGCAGCAGCAGCTAGAGACATGCCAGACACACTTTGTTTTTGTTTTTGCTGTTGTTGGTGTTACTGGCTGCAAAAAGTATCTAGATAATTTCAGTAGACACGCTTTGTTTAGCTTTAACTGAATGCAAAACGGAATTTAAACTTGCCGGCAAAAATATTTTTAATATAGAAAAATATACATACATCTAGCATCTACACTTGTGCATGCATATATGTATATATTTCTATATATGTATTTAAAATGCATATTTTTCTATGAGCCAAAGGGCTAGTAGCTATTTTGTATATGCGGTCTTGCTCCTGCATGTTGTCTGGCAGTCAGCACTCAACTTCTGTCTGCTGCTTTAATTGAGTTAGTCTGGCAAGGCAAAAACAGAAACAGAAACAGCAACGGCAACGGAAAAGGGAGCTCACGCAGGCAAAGAGAGCGGGCAAAGCGGAAAGCGAATCCTTCCTTCTCCTTACATTGCTTGAATGGGGTTGCCACTTTAAAGTGCAACAACAATTTAAAAGTCAAGGGAAATTTCTAATACACACATGTATGTGGGCGTACATGTGTGAGAATGAGTAAAGCCCAGGGGGAATAACGGCATGGTATTTATAGTATTTTATATGCAGAGAAATTAAATGGAAATTAAGGCATAGAGATAAAGGGAGTAAATTTATTTTTTAGTATTTTATATGAAGAGAAATTGAAGGGAAATCAAAGAATAAACATTCAATAAGAAATAGAATACGTTATTAGAATATTTATAAATATATATAAATCTATTTTAAAAATATTTCTTATTAGCATTCTTCTTTTTAGGTGTATCACGTTCCAATTAGCTTTATACACAGCTTATTTAAACAAGTTTTTATATAAAAAAATAATTGAAAAATATTAAAAAGATTAAAACTTTTATTATATATAAAACAAAAAACATTTTTTAAAATTAAATAATATAGTCTCTCTTCATTTTTAAATTTTAATATATTTATATATTTCTAAACTTTTTTAAAAATATAGTTTAAAAAGTATATAAATTCATGTATATTTTCCTTGTTAGTTTTCATTATATTTTTTATATAAAAACTTTATTGGCTTGTTACCAGAAATGTTTATTCAGCTCATATATTGTTAGCCATGCCGTAAAGAGCTGCAATTTGCCGTTAGTTTTATCATATGTTTTTATTTATAACAAACACTTTAGAGAAGGGAAAAAAGAGACAGAGAAACAACATGACAAACTCAAATTTGTATTGTTGTTGTTGCTGGCATTTGTTGTGCGCCTTTTGAAATATCTGGCATTTTTTGTATTAAATTGTCAGTGAAACGAGTTGCTTCACGTCCTGTGCCTGTGCCTGTGCCCAGCTCCCAGTTTCCCCAGTTTCCTAGTCTCTTTCAACAATTCAAAACGTGAACTGCCACTAAAACATGCCAAAAATCTGCGCATTTAAAATATTTGCCCCAGAGCCCATTGAGAGGCAGCCAACCGGGCAGCGGACTCGAATTGTTCAACGTAAAATGTAAGAGGGGGGAAGGGAGGTGACTGGGGGTACAGGGACTAGAGCGTTGCCAGCTGGTTTTTGTTGTATGTGTGTGTGTGTGTGCTTGTGGGTCCGCCACTTGGCTGCGATTTGATTTAGTTGTTTAGCCTGCCGGGCAGCCAGGGCCAGGGCCAGGGCCAGGGACAGCGACAGCGACAACGGCGTTTGCCGTTTACCGTTTGCTTTTTACTGTTTGCTCTTTGGCTCCCTTTTTGGACCAGCAAGCTCGCACCTGGTTGCCATTCGGCGTTCTCTGTTTATTGTTTGCTCTTGGCTGTGTGTGTGTGTGTGTGCTATGCGTGTGTGTCTGTGTTTTGCCACGTGCGTACCTCGTTTATCTTTGGTCCTCTTTGTAGCCGGCTTTTGTTGTGCTAGCCCGCGCTTTCCCACTCTCTCCCATTCTCTCGCTCTCCTTTTATTCAAATGCTTGGCAATTACTAATCAATATTTCTACAGGTCCGCAAAATGGATTAAAATAAAAACAATAATCGAATAAAAAAACAATATAAACATTCAGCAATCATCATAAATCTTCTCTCGATGTTTTACGCATAATTTAATAATTAAGAAGCAATCGCAACCGTTCCGTTCCGTTTTGTGCTAATGCAAAGAGTATACGACATACAAATATACATAAATCTTTTAACTTCACTAAAGTGCAATAACTATAATATAAACAACCCTATCGAATAAATATAAATCTATAAAAATATATGCGAATGCCTGCGCCACTATCTAGCTGCAATATATACAAAAATTGGTAAGTATTATTCATATTTAATAATCTACATAAGTTCTTAAGCCTATAAAAATCCATAATAAGTATTTCCTATAATATAGACAGATTTTTTTGTTATTCGGTTGAATCTAGAGATAAAAATTATTTGAAATTTCAAATAATCCTAATTATAGGATTGACTATAGAACAACAAATTAAAACAAATATATATGATATTTATTAATTTTTTTTTTTATCAAATCTGAAATTAAAATCCCATATTTAATTTTTTATTAAATATAATTATATGTAGAATATAATAAAATTCTATATTTAAAATATAAAATTATAATTAAATCCAATTGAAGAGGATTGATGCTCTAAAACTTATTATTAATATTTAAAATAATTAAAAAATAATGAGGCTTAAAATTTATTGTTAATATTTAAAAGAATTAAAAAATACTGATGCTTAAAATTTAAAAATGTGGAAATAGTTGTTAGTTAACTAAGTGGAAGATGACGTAATAAAAAAGATAGATTATACTTTATTTCATTTGATTCTAAAAGAGTATGGCCTTGACTTTTTCCGTTCCTCAGAAGAAACATCCTAATGTCAATCAAAGTTGTTTGTTGTCAATACAGTGCCTACTAGCTATTAAAACCCTGCTACTCCTAAATCATGTGGCAAGCTTAAATTTCTAGTTTATTTGTCGTCTCTAGTCTATTTGTTGACTTCAATTCGGTTGCAAACACTAAAAACGAACTCAATTGGCTGCCAGAACTAGAGGGAAAATAGACTTGAGTGACGGAAGGAGGTGGATAAGGGCAGAGGACAAAGACGGGGGGCGACAGGGGAGAAGAGGGCGCTACAAATAATCCCAAACACTATTCAAGGGCAACTTTCACCAACTCTCGAGTGAAATTCATTGCTCTTCCTGTTGCCTCTCTCGCTCTATAGCTCCCTTTCTCTCTCTCTCTCTCTCTCGACGCTGTGGTTGCTGCTGCAGTAGCTGTGCGGCTGTGGCTTTGCCTCTGTGCCTGTGCCGCACCACCCGGTGGCTATACGGCTTGGCCATCAGGGCTACCGTCTGGCATTTTCATTTCGCTTGCCGCAGTGGTCGTCCACATTGGCAGTTTTCCTTCTTCAATTTGTTTTTGTTTTTGGTTTTTTTTTTTTTTTTTTTTGGCCCGGACGTCCATACATCAGGCCAAGTTCAAATTTCCTTTTTTATGAGTGGCGAAAATTGTTGCTGGCGCTCTTCAAGCTGTTGTTGTTATTATTTCTGTTTCGGCTGCGTCCCCAGCGCGAGAGGAAAGAAAATTTTGAAAATGCCTGCCAGGCTCACAGGCTCGGCGGCACACAGACTGCCATGGCAGACTGGCTGGCTGGCTGGCTGACTGACTGACTGGCTGGCAAGGACATGGTCACATGGCACATGGAGCATAAGAGCTACGTCAATGGCGGCGTCTCGCACCTTAGCCAACCACCCCCAAAATGCGTCCAAGTCCGTCGAACCCGGGCACATAACGATGCAGGAGGCTCTGTGCCCGGCTCTGTCTCGGCAACGTTTTCAACAATTTCCACATTTTATCTAACCACCCCCAAAAGTGTCGACTGCAGGCAAAACAAAAAAAAGGAGGAAAAATGAAAAAAGGGAAAATTCTGCGGGCCAGAGAGACAGAGACAAAGAGAAAGAGAGGAGAGAGCGAGCACGAGCATGAAAGGTAAATTGTAGACGTTGCAGCCATTGCTCCAGTATTTGCAGTTATCGCAATAACCGTTAGCCGGCTATATATGTTAACTTTGTTATCAAGTTTGTTTATGCTGCATGCAGCAAAAGTTTTCAAAGAAGACTCTACGCCGGAGTCCGTCTGCAGACTAATAGTAAAACCAAAATAATAATCTATATCTCTTCAAATAATATTCCCAAATTTAAGCAATTTATCTTAATCTCTCGCAAAACTCTGGCAACACTCACAATACATTTTGCTCAGACAACAGGAAAATTATGAATTCTGCAAAATGTTTTGGTTACACCATTAAGCTTTCTGTTATGCGTAGATTGTTGCTTGAGTTCAGCTCGAGTTTAGCGTTGCCAGATTGAGAAAGTTGATGAATTGATGCAGAAATAACAAATTGTTGAGTGTATTTAATTTTAAGAACAAATATAAAAAATTAAACTAAATTAAATGAAATTATAAATTATTATCATAAATTAAATTATATACAAATAATTATATTAGACAAATATAAAAATATACTACAATTTTAATAATACAATTCTCAATTATATTTATTTAAAATAATTTTAATTTATTTAAATTTTATTTTAATAAATACATTTGAATAAATTAAATACATATATAAATAAACAAAAATTGTGTATAAATAAATATATTATACATTTATTTACTACAAAATATAAATGAATACATATGAATAAATTAAATATACATATGTATACATAAATTAACATTTTTTATAAATAAATATATTAATAAATAATATATAAATTATATAAAAATAAAGTAATCATAAATAAAAGAGATTTATTTATATCAATTCAAATGTCTTGCCTTCCATTTAATATTGACCATAAACTTCTTTCTTAGAGCATCAAAACTTCGTCTATTTTGCTAAAGTTTTTCGCTTTCGGTTTTTCGTTTGTTTTTGTTGTCGTTTTCTTTACTTTTTTGTTGTTTTTATTGGTGTTGCGGCTTGTTCTCGGGCTCTTCACCTAGACAAATCACAAACGACAGACAGCAGGAAAAAAGGAAATAAAAACAATCGGAAAACGTGTTTAACATTTTCATCTGGCGCTCATTGCCACTTTACAGTTTGCAATTTTAAACAATTTCTCTTGTTGCTCTCTGAAGGATTTCCACCTAACCCTTTTTGCACATGTGAGAAAATGGAAAAGAGAGAGAACACACAAAAAAAAAAAAAGAAATAAAATAAATAAATAAAACGTACGCTGGAAAATTGTTTTTCTTTTGCTTTAATTTCGGTAATTTTTCTTTAGCCAAAAGAAAAATCGAGTTGTCGGGTTTTCTTCTTTTTTTTTTTTGGGGTTCGAGTCCCCAAAACGATTTTTGGGGGTTGGTTTTAGCGTTGCCTTTGCCGTCGCCTTGTACTTTATTTTGTTGTATGTTTATGCGCTACGCGTTTTTCCCAAGATTGACTTTGACATTAGCCCCAAACGCACACACACACACACACACAGAGCAACACACTCATACACACATAGCTAGAGGACTAGGGCTATATTCTCTGGGCGCTACGGGGCGCTCTGCTCGCTTTCGACACGGTTCGTCGTCGTCGCTGTTGTTGCTGTTGTTGTTGTTGCTGTCGTTGTCCGCCATGTTGTTTTATTTTAGCACATTTACGTCATAATGGCATTTCCTTCCGCCTGCCTTTTTTCCTTGGCTTTCCTTTGACTTTTCCTCTTACTTGGCTGTACGCATTTTTATATCGCTGCGTCTTCTTCGTCTTCTGCTCCTTTGTTGTTGTTGTTGTTGGTATTGTTGTTGTAATTTTCATTGTGTCTGCTTTGGAAATTTATCAGAGTCCCGCTTTAATTTAGCCTTCGTCTTCCTTTATCGCATCGCCGTCCTGCCAAGCTCTGCTGTAATTGCTCTGCTTTATTGTCATTATTCCATGCGTCTCTCTCAACTGTTTCTTCTTTCTTCTTCTTCTTTCGTTGTTGTTGCTGTTGTTGTTGCTTATTTAATTTGATTTCTTTTTGATTTTTATTAGTTTCTGCCACCATACATTGGCCTCATTTTCCCTTTTTTCCCAACGTCTTTTCTCCTTTCGTTTCCTTCGCCTTTCCTTCGCCTTTCACTCGCACAATTTAAGAGATCTTTTCAGCCCCTAGTTTCACATAGTTGTAAGCAATTTAAGTTGCTGTCAGCCCATGCACCCAGCCCCTGCAGCCCACCCCATGCACGCTGCACCCTTAACCGCATTGACAGCAACGACTGACGGCATTGACAATGATTGATTACCAAAATGGGCAACTGTATTTGGGGGCTACCGCAATGGCTACCCAATCTGGCACATTTCCCCACCTGCTCGAGCACATGAACCTGCCGCCGCCCAGCTTATCTCGGCCCACACAATCATTATGTATCTGTATATATATACATATATTTCATTATCTTTTTTGCTCGTTAGTTTCTCCCTCGCTCAGTTAATTGTAATTACACATAGATAGCCGCACGATTAGATTCAATTTGTGGGCGCTCTCCCGCCTGCACTCGCTTCACTGAGTTATCTGAGTGCGGCTTTAGCTTTTCACATGCTATATCGAGTTGTTTAATCTGATTTTTATGTACACACACCGAAAAGTTTTATTTTAGTTTATCAGCTCGAAAAATACTTGATTTTGTAATTTTAGTTGTAGCCAATTATGGGGACACGCCAGATAAGTTCTGTAGACCTTTGTTCGAGCATTGGGTAATCTACGGTTGGCTCTGTAGACCGCCTCCGGGGCAGCTACCGAGATTTATGAAGAACCACTCACTGAATTGTGCCATAGAACTCGAGCAATTGACAGTTGGTTGAGATTTACGATGAAGGTAAATGAAATTTTTAACCTAACTGCAGCCATTGGCTGCACTCAATGTGGCAACACCAGCGTGTGATTTATAATATCTTTTACTTTTGATTGCCTATATAGACAGAGGTGCTCTAAGGTACTACTATAAATACATATACGTTTCGGCCCATTTAACTGCATCTACTATGCAAAAGGTTGTATATTCTTTAAAGTATTTTCACAGTCTGGCAACACTGTTTGAATATAGTTTTACAATCCATAGGGAAATTTTTGAAAAATTTAAATATTTTTCCAAGATTTGTAGCTCATTTTATTAAAAACTCATTCCATTTTATATGTATATGCTCTGTTTGAAGTATTGTGCAGTCGTGAATTGACCTATAGCAATCTGGTAACTGTTCCAGATGTTGTTCTCTTAATTTTGTTTCTCACACTAGTTAAAGTAAATTAGAGATTAATATTTGCACCAGTTATAGCAGCTGATATAACTATTTTGTTATTTTTCAACAGTCTGGCAACACTTTCAATTCTCTTAAGAAAACCCTTAAACATTTCTAGCTGAATAAACTATATTTATAGATGATATTCATTGTTCTTTAGAGTATTTTCTCCTTTCACATTACTCGTATGAATCAATCTGGCAACTCCGCTCATTAAGCGCCTCCCCTCTTTATAAAATGAGAGCAGTCTTTGAAGTCTAAGCTGACATATACAAATGGGACACCTCATAAGGCTCCCCGAGTGCCATTATCACGGACATAATTCAGTCACATTTCGGCGCTACATCTGACTGCCATCTGGCAACCCTTGTCAATGTTGAGGGCCAGCGCGCCTACAGCATGGGACGTGTGAACGAAAATTCGGTTTGCTTCGGTTTGACAATTCTTTATTAATCAATTAAATTGGTGTAGGAGTGTATGAGTGTCTGTCTGTCTGTGTGTGTGTGTGTGTATTAGTGTTGATGGTGTGTCTAAGTAATTAAATTAAAATGCAAACATGTGTTTTTTTCACAGCATCCTAGTATCCGCTTGAAGCCCAGGGGATTACCCGCAGTCTGCGCCGTCGCCGGCGTCGCCAGCGTCGCCTTCGATGACGGTTGACAAAAGCGCTGACAGCAAGACGGAAGACGAGCACTGCGGGACTCCCTCAGCTAGGAAGTTGGAGTCGGTTGACAACGGCATTTAATCAATCAATTCTGAACGGTAATCAAGCGGGCAGCTTAAACTAAAGTAGGGGCTGGCTTAGGTAGTCGCTCTCACAAATGGAACAGCTCTTCTCGTTGTCGTTGAGCTGCTGAATTTGATTGATTGGTCGAGCGGGCTCAATGGATCACTCTCAGTTCGCTTGAGTTCCGGCTGCTACGCACTTTGCAAATCGTTTAATTTCGAAATTATAAATATACGCAGCAGCAGGAGGAGAAACGAGCCCAGCTGACATTTCCTTGATTAACTATGGGGAAGCGTGGCTTTCACTTTAATTAATTTTCCAATTAGGTGATTGAGTGGCTCAGCCTTACTCTGCTAGAGGGTAGGTAAAAATAGAAAAAGATGAATCTAGGATAGAATTGAAATAGGATTTTAGAGTAGCGATGGGATATTCGTTGAGTGTTTGTCTATTGTTAGCCAAGACTCTACCTTGAATGTGCAGCTAAAAATGTTCTTTAACAAAGTTTTGCTTCGACTCTTCTTAGTTGCTCGATTCCTCTTCAATTTTCAACTTCAATTAGTCAACACCTTTGGCTAATTTCTGTCACCTGTGCACACTTTGTCAAGTGAGCAAAAAAACAGAAAAACAAAGATGCCAAATTTGTCCAGCCAAAAGGCCAACGAGTGCCTGACTCCAAGCTCCACTTGACTTGATTTCTTTCAGCTGTTGCCAATTGCAATTAGTCTCTGCGAATTGCAGCACAGCTGCTGCTGCTACTTCTACTCCACCCTCTCTTGCTCCTTCTGCTGCAGAGTAATTGCGCTTCATTAATTATGCATATCAATCAAAGGCAAACAATTTTCGTCCAAATGGTAAATTTGGCCAAATTCATAATGCTGACAATACGCGATCAAAACAGTTTAAACGCCAATCGAGCTCTGCGGGTCAAATATATATATGTATATGTATATGTATATATAGGTATTAGGTGATTATGCAAGGCCGTCATCGACATCTGCATAAATAATAAACGATAATAATAAGCTATGTGGAGGGAGCCCTCAGACTATTTGTCGTCTAACACTTGTGACGACGGCACCTTTTGATCTGTCGATGCCAATTTAGCTTTTTTTAGCTAGTTTTTTTTAGCTTTTGTTTCTTTTCTGCTTTTTGTTGCGAGCGAATTCCAATCAAACGGGCTGCGTCTGCCCTCACACTCTCTCTCTAGACTCAAGCGCCCTAGACGATGCTAAACTGTGTGTGTGTGTGTGCGTATGTGTTTCAAAGACAAAAAGCCGACGACGCTGTAAAAATTTGTTGATATTATTGTTGCCATTGCCGTGTGGAAGTTGGTGCAAAACTTTTTATACTCATTCACATTCAGTGTAAGGGGTATATTGGTTTTGTGCAATGTGTGTCTTGTTGTGCTTCATGCTGTCTATTCGTGCGTCTGTTCATTCAATAATTAATGTGCCAAGATTTGCTTGATGTGCCCACTAGGGGCGTGGCCAAAATAGCTTTTCCTGTATCACAGAAATCACAATTGAATGCTAGTATTGGGGGTGTGACGAATTGGATGTGGGATCTGGCTGTGCTTGGGGCTTGGCTGAGTATTTTTCAGTCGGTAACGCCCGACTGCAAGGCTCTCACTTATTCTTTTCTGCAAAAGCAAGCGACAAAGATAAGCGAAATAGTTGGCAACGCGCAGAGCAAATGTTACCCACACACACACACACCCACACACACACCCACACACTCACACACATACACACACAGCCATTCGCTCTGTGAGCACCTAGAAGTTAGCTAATATAAATAATAATTACTTGCAGTTTGTTATTGCCGTGATTTGTAGCAGCAGCAAATGGAAATGATATAGAGCACAAAAATTTATGTGCACGAGAAAGTTTTTGGGCTACTGCGGAGCGCATTAAATATTTCATAACTCATATTAATGCTTATTAATTTTTATTGTTATTATTTGTAGCCCATAATTAATTGTCTATTTTGTCTGGCATGCCGTTTGGTATTTTTATAGCGCGCTACGCAGCTCGAGGTGCTAACTAAATTCGTATTTGTATTATACATACATATGTATATATATGTGCATATCTCTCTTCCTATAAATGTGTATTTTTGTTGCTTTTTAATGAAAATTAACGCGTGTTTCAGTTTTTGTTGTGCTTTGGTTTTGTGTTTCGTTCAGGTTTATTATGCAAATCGTTGATGGTTTTAATGCAAATGGCAACACTTGCTCGAAGAAATTATAGAGCGACAAAATTCCAGTTATTTGTGTTGTTTCTTGTGGTTTCAAATAATCTTCAAATGTTAAGAAAGCGCCAGTTGTCTTCGCCTATATCTTTATTTATGTTGCTATCTTGAGTTTTGACTGATATTGCTGGATTTTCCAGCGGGTTTTTTGATTTGGCATTTGTTATATATTTTTATTGACTTATTTATAGGTCAGTGGAGATTGGTTAGTAGAGATGGGAAATACGTAATCTTATGAGATTATTGACACTATCGACTAAAGATAAAGATAATAATTGTCTGAGTCTGAACAGGAATTATATATTATTAATATTAACTAATTATTGGTTACATGGAAGTTAAGATGAAACTCTGTATATAAATATGCTATGCATATCGGTGATATTAATTGAGAAATCAACCGAATAAAATCATATAATACATCAGAATTGCTCTCGCTCTGAGCAAGAGCCTTCGGTTCTTCTCGTTCTGTTTCGGTTGAGTTGATCTATTCTTGTGACGATCGTTTGACAAACATCGTTTAGGCAGAGCGACGTTCGTACAGTGAGAATTAGTAGGTGAGCAACTAATAAAATCAGCGAACACTCAACTCAACCAAAAGGTCCGAGAGAAAAAGGTTTCTGTCCGATCAAGAACGAGCTCATTGAAGAACCGATGCAATCGGCTGCTCTCTGATCTTTCGTTTTTCCTTCAAAGTATGAGTGAGTGAGAGGTGAACAGTTGTCAGCGAGCTGTGCTTAAAAGTTATATAAGCACTATTTTAGTAACAAAAGGAACATACATTTTGTGAAAAATATAGAGCCATATTTAAGAAAATATTTTATATTTATTAAATAATATTCATTTTTATTTTATTTTATTTTATTTTTAAAACGTTTCATATACTATTAATAATTAATATAAATTTGATTAAAAATACATTTAATATTTTTAAAATATATGAAAATAGTTTATATTTATTAAGTCTTATTAAAAAATATATTTTATTTACAAAATAAATTGTAAATATTTATTTAGATTTTTTTTAATATCTTTAAATGTATAAAAAATGTTTTATTTATATACATAAATAATAAATTAATAAAAAATAATAAAAAATTTAAAATAGAATTTCATATATATTTTATATTTTAAAATCAATCAATCAAATATCAAACATTATATATAATTTAAAATAAATTTAAATTCAGAAGCATAAAGATTTACCAAAATGTGTAATAAACATAAAACACAAACAGCTTCATAAAGCTTATATATTTTTCAAATGAAATTTCCTTAAGCTTCAACTATTTTAAAGCAAGCAGCTGCGCAGTGCAATGAAAAGAAAAAAAAAAAAGAAAAGGAAAAACCAAACAGTTTTCCCTTGCTTTAGCGAGTGCTGGCAAGTGTCTGCACAGATTGTGCTGTATCGTTTGCAACACGCGCTGATACAAGAGTCTGGCGATAGTTGCGTTAATAGCTCGTTGCACAGGCCTGGTCGAGGCAGACAGCAGAAGCTGTGCCAGTCAGACGAGTAGAGCAGCAGGAGTAGGAGCAGGAGCAGGAGTTGGGTTCGCTATGCCTGTGCTGCCAAAAATTTCATGCAGTGCCATGTGTGGCAGCTACTGCCTGGCCCCAGCTGCCCCCCAACTGCCCCACCCCTGCTGCTGCTGCCAACATTATTGCCACAAAATGTCACAGCGCAGTTGGCATCCTTTACTCTCTCTCTCCCTCTCTTTCCCTCGCTCTTTCTCTCTCGCCTGCTTCGTTAGTTGTCGCACTTCATTTAAAACTTCATTACACGAGGACAACGCAGCAGCCTGTAAAGCACTAACAACTGTCTCACACCCATTGTCTCTCTCTCTCTCTCTCTCCCTCTCACTCGCACTTTGTCAGCAGCATAATTGAAAAATTATTTTTATGGCAATGCACGAATGCGAATTACTTAAAAATTTAATAAACTTTCAACGCACCGTTAAAAAAAAATCAACCGCGAAACATCAAAAGTCAATTTGTGCACACAGGAAAAAAATGAATGGAAACTTTTATCTGCTGCACGCATGGCAAGGGGCGTGGCAGAGGGACATGGCCAGATAAATGTGGCAATTTTACGCTTTTGCGGCGTTAAATTTTAATAAAGGAGCCGCCACAGCCTCCGTCGCCCCAAAAACTTTGCCCCACCACAGTCAAATGGACAACAGCTCGACATGTCCAACATGTCCGAAGTCCGTCTGTCCGATGTCCGTCCGTCCGTCTGTCCAGTTGTCTGTCATTTTGTCAGTTTGTGTGCTGGCTAATAGTTATGCGGTTTACTGTTGGCATTTTGGCCAATTATGAAAATGACTAGACAGCTAGCTGACTCTCTCTAACTATCTACTCTCTATCTCTGTCTCTCTCGGCTCACCATTGGCGCCTAATGCGATTTGCATAAAAGCCGCGTCAAATATTTATTTTGATTAACCAATGTTAATCGTTATGGTTCGCACACAAACATACATACATATATAGACATATATACATACCGAAAAAAATATACATGCAATATTTACATTTAGTTTTTGTGAAAATTGATTTTCAGCAAAAATTTGTAAAATTGTTTTTTGTGGCCGGCTGCCATGCAGTCGAGCGAGCAATTTATTTATTATGCTGTTAAAAACCCAAAGAGCATTCAGCAAACAAATTCAATTTGAAATATACATATATATTCACAGCAACAAAAAAATAAATATATATCATATCTGAAATGTAAAATGTAAAATGTATTTGAAATTCATGCTAGTGTAAAAGACATGTGTAAAAAATTTGCAAATTTGCATTCGCTAAAGTGGGGCCAGAACATAACGGATCTCGTCTGCAAAAGAAAAAACCTACTTGAGCGAAATTAAATTGAAAAATATTATGAAAATAATATTTAATTGAGCGCATAACTGAATGAAATACATATAAATGGGAATATAATATAACAAAAGCAGATTGAAGAGGTTCGATTTATGTTTTTCTTAAATCTTTGAAATCAATTTTTGATTTTTCAATAGAGCGTAAGGAAAAGTAAACGAGTAAAATAGTGGAGTATGATATAAAAAATGCAATGCCATTAGAGAGTGCTCAATCTGCAGCAAACGAAGTAGGAGAAAAAGAGACAGTATCATTCCCTTTCGCTCAACTCCAACTTCAAGTGTGGCTCCTATACAAATAATTACTTATTGCTGCACAATATTCAAATTATAATTTAACAGAGAGCTAGAAAAACTTCAAAAATGACAAGTCACTAAGAAAACACAGAGTTCTTTACATTAAATAAACACTATACAGAAGTTATTTATGTTTCACTTCAGATCTCAATTCATTTTCGGCTGTACGATATTTTCATTTCTGACTCCGATCACAGTCAAAAATTAATTGGATTTTTCCTGGTGAACCGGTACGAATCTAAGCCGATTAGTCACCATCAAATGCAGTGAACAGAAAAACAAAGAGTTTCCCATCATTTTCATAAATCAAATAAAGTTATTACTGAATTAGTTACTTTTCACATAAATAATAGCAACATATGATATGTTGATAGCCAAATCCGTAATGCTTCAAGACTCAATTTCATGTGCTTTATTCATTTGCTGAACAAATGCGAACAAAAGCCGCTTAAAAATATATATACCTACATATATGTATATGTATGTATGTATATGTGATCGAAACAATTTGCCCACGCAAATGCGAGTGCGGGCGAGAGACAATCGAGCATCGAGAATCGAGTGTGGAAATCGAAAAAACGAGCCGTGACAAAATTGAGCTGCTGTCAATTGATGTCCGCTCCGCCTCGCCTCCCCAGCTGCCCCAAATGTAACTTGAAACGTTGTGGGGGAGGGGACCACGAGGGAGCGGCAGTGAGGGTGAGACAGAGAAGGCGTTGAAATTATAGAATGACGAGGTCGTGTCCGGTCGGACGTGAGCGGGCTGCAAAGCTGCGGCTTAGGCCAGCTCACGTGAAGTGGAGAAGGAGACAGTGAGAGAGCGGGAGAGAGAGGGAGAGCGGGAGAGATGCTGCAGATGAAGACGTAGATGGAGCTGTAAGTGGGCCTGTGACATAGCCAAAATGTAAACAAGACCAGAAAGGTGTGTAAATAATGCGTAAAAATAATAACAATCATAATTTGTGTTGACTGTTTCGAGTTTCTATGCGCGTTTGGCCAACCAACCAGCCGAGCTCGAGCGGGGCTTATGGGCTCAAGTCGCCGACTTATAATTAAGCATAGCTGTTGAAATGTTTGCCCACATGGCAGCGTTGACACTCAATTCAATTACGAGTACATTTTCCAGCCTCAAAATAAAAAAGAAACCCAAATGGCAGAAAATAAAAGCTAAATAAATTATAAATTGCTTAATTCTGTGAAACCAGTTAGCCCGGGCAATGGCCAAGTTGGCCAAGTCGAGCCGAGAGACGCACTCCAAATTGTGACGCGGTCTCGACACTGTTTGCATCGCCAACTCGGGCCGGGCAACGCGTCAAGTCCATTAAAGCCAACAAGTTGCAAAAACTGACCAAATCCGAATGCTAAAATGCAACCAAACCGAGGCACAGCCACAGCCTCCGGCTTCAATGTGGCAACTGGCAAGTGGCAAATGATGCTGGCCAGCTTTGGCTTGGCTCTATTCGGCTCTAGATGCGGCGGCTGTCACGCCACTTGACCAACTACTGCCTCACTTGGCTCCACTGACGGCCACTTGATGTGCGAATGCTTCGCACTGCGCCTGTCTCCCAATATGATTCGCTTGGCTGCATCCCAGACAAATAGCGAAATCGTCTCTGAGATTCTATTTTGAATGGTTGCAACTTGGCTGATGTATAGGCGCACAAAATATTTAATAATATGAATAGCATATATCTCAGTTATAAATTATTTTTTTAATATGAAAAAATATTTGAAAAATTAAGAAGGGACATTTTTACCTCTTATTTATTAATAATATCTTTTAATATCTGATATTTAATTTAAATATTTTCGAATACTGTTTAATCTATTTATTTTAGCATAAGTACAAAAATATATATTTTATTTATTTATTTATTATTTAAAAAAAAATTAAAAAAAGTATTAAGGACATTTTAAAAATAATTCCTTAATGTCAGCTATCTATTTGAAATATATTAAAATTAAATATGATTTTATTTCATAAATAAATTACAAAATATATATGTATTTTTTAAAAGGCATTTATTACATTTGATTATTTATTATAATTTTTATAATCATTCTTAAAAGTATTTTTGATTGTCTGCTATATATTTAAAGTATATTAAAATTAAATTAGATTAGATTATATTTATTATCACTTTTTCAATTTTATTTTAGTGTAAAAAAAAAAATATTTATAATTTTTAATATTTAAAATCAATTTTAATAAGAAATAAGAAATACATTCATTTGTATTTTATTTAATTATTTATATTTAATATAATTTAATATAATTATATTTAAAATATAATTCATAATAAATTATTTTATTTACATTAAATATGTAATATTGAATTTTAATATGTTTCAAATGGATAGAAGATATTTAAAAAAAAAAAACAAAAAAAAAAAAAACAAAAAAAAAACGTTTAAATGTTATATTGCATAAAAAGTTGAAACGATTAAGAAAACTACTCAAGACAACACTCCAACTTTAGAGTCAGTGAGCAAGGGCAAAAATGAGCGTGAAGTACACATGGATCTGTGCGTTTCTTAGGGTTGACATCAACATGCAACAACTCGGAGCATCATCTTCAATCCCCTTTGGGTGTAGCGCTCATAAGAGTTGCTCCAACTGAGTTTGCTCTAATGCTCAGTCTGTGCATGCACTGCTCAGACAAGTTGCTCCATGTTTAGAACATGTCGAGATTTGATTGGCTTTTCATTTATCTCTAAACTGTTTTCAACATGAGCAGCTTAAGCAACTCTTTGCAGCTTGCCACCGAAGGTCATTCGCGCTCAGCTACAGCGTTTATCTCTGGCTGCAAATCATAAACCATTTAAGATGCCGCTGCCATTATAATATGAACTTCATTTTAAGATATATCTCTCACTCTCTCCCCCGCTCTCTCTCTATATAAGTATATATACAGACGGGAATAGTGTCATTGCCCAGTCGCCTACATAATGCGACACCGAGTGGGAGTGGAGTGGATTCTTTTTTTTTGCCAGACTGCTGGCCTGCTTTATGTAACGGCGCCTGCTGAGTGCCGCTTCAAACCGGAAAAGTAGGCAAAAAAAAAAGAAAAGCAGAAATGTGAAATATTTAAGGCAAAGTGTCACATAAAAATGACTTATCTGCTGGTATCAAGTGGCAGATGGGGGCCGTTTAGAGCCGAGAGCCGAGGCCCGGGCCCAACTTGCCACGCGCTGAAAATTGTCCAATGGCACATTTGGGAGCAGCGGCGCAATAGTCGAGTCCACCAAGAGGGAGGCTTACGTACTTTTTTTCTGTTTTTTTTTTTTTTTTCATTTTATGCTATTCTCCCTGCAGCTATATGACGACAAGAAGGAGCAGGCTGTTGTCTTATCTTTATGCCAAATCCAGTTGGGATTAATTGGTGTACGCGGGCGTTGAGTAAGGGAGAAGGATGAGTGGAGGGAGAGTAGAGAGATTGGAGAGAGTATCTAGAGTGTATAATTTAATAAAGTGAGGCAGGCACCAAGGACGCCGTCTGCTAAGATACGAGGCCGTTATCGTTATCAGTTCAGATTGTTGTTGTTGTTGCCTTTATTGTTGTTGTTGTTGTTGTTGTTTCTCAGTCATTCAGTCATTCAGTTTCGACAAGCATTCAAGTGGCCCGCTCAATTTGCGCCGCTTAAATCGCATTAAATTGCGCGCTGTGTCAGCATACATTTCGCTGGCACTGTAGCAACACTAAATATATGTATATGTATACCACCACACACATACTTATATATATGCTTGCTTCTAAATTGAGTTTTAGTGCATGTTTACCCACGCAAATTGCTCGACTGACTTTGCCATAAATCTAACTAAGTGCGACGGAGGCAGCAGAGCAGCAGCAGCAGCAGCAGCAGCTCGAGTGATACGATCCAACATCAGCTTTAGCATCAGGCATCGACTCATATCGCAGCCAAGTTGGATTTGCTATGCAAAAATAAATTATAAGTATTATGTACTTGACTATTTATTGCTGACAATGGCATTATAGATAGACAGACCCACAGACACATATACATATACACATACATAACCAAGCCCAGCCGAGGCGAGGCGAGGCGAAACAACAGACAGATACTTCAATAAAGTGGAGCAACTGCAGCGACTCTTAATTATAATGCACTGGAGCGTAGACGGGAATCAATCGACTCGATGGCGTCAGCTTTAACTAAATTTGTAAAATGACTTCAATCTAATTGGAATTGTGTGCTCAATTATATTGTTAAGCCGCTGACAGTAGGTGTAAAGGCACTGAAAAGGGGTTTTTTAGTGAGACAAATTTGTGTGGAAATTATGGAAATTTATGCAATAGACTTGTGAGAGTGTGTAAATGCTGACAAGTCTTATATACAATATTGCTCTTGAAGATTGAAATATCAAGTTAAATTAATCTATTGTGCATAGTATTTTAGGTTCAATAATACTGCAGTCTTCACTTATATCAATACGCCTTCTACGCAATTCTCATAAATGAGTTTTTTAAGGATTACAAAGTACTAAAATAATTATACTAGAACTAGAACACAGCTTACCTTTTTTAATAAATAGCCTTTCTATGCAATTCTCATAATTCTCATTTGTTTGTCAATCACTTTAAGCACATGAAACTATACAGAAAACCACTTCAGTCATATTAAAGCTACATCATGTCTAGCAATAGAACTCATCAGTTTTCTACGTAATTCTCATTTAATTCAATCATTCAAAATCAAGATAAGCTAATGAAAAAATACTGAATTAAACACCTGCCAAGAGATTTATCTAGAAGCCAACCTCTCTCCTTCTCTCTCTCTCTCTCTCTCTATCTTAGCAAAACCCGCCTTTCTCTGCAATTTTCATTAATTAACCTGCAACGCTGGCCAGATAGGCTAATGAGAAAAGTGGAAAAACTAGATGCCAGTGCAGCTTTGGTTAAGCTTTACTCAAAATAGACAAAGAGACAAAGAGTGCATAGTCTGCGAGTATATCAAATATAATTATAAATAATAAGAACCTGTTTGCCTCGTGCTGGCTGCAGTTCCCACTCGACAGCTATGCAAATGAAGCCACATGTAAATAGTCTGGCTAAATAGTGGGCGTCTTTGTTGTTGTTGTTGTTGTTGGCGTCGATTGGGCGCAGTTTGTAATGAATCAGTCTATGAGCTGCATTTGCAACTGAATTTCTATGTCAATTGAGTGACTCTGCTCACTTGACTCAGTTTTCAAATCAATTCACTTACAGCAGACTGAAATTGCTGATAGAGGAGCTGTGTCAGAAATCAGTGCAGCATAACAAATTTCTCAAGCAGAGCAGAGGACGTTCGAGAAAAATGCTTATGCAACATGAAAGACATGAGACACAAAAGGAAAGTGTTAATGACGACAATATGTCATTGTCAGTGCCAGCTGTTTGTAATCAAGGAGAAGAGAGAGGGTAGAGATACAGAGAGAAAGAGAGTGAGAGAGGCGGAGGTAGAAAAGGGTAGCGTGTCTGGGTCGCTTGAGAGTCTGTGTGGCCAGTGCACATCTTCCATCATAATCATGTATAGCAGGAGCTGTAGCACTGGCTCTGGCTCTGGTTAAGTCCCTTTTCTGCCAACACTAATGGCATACAGAGCTGCGTACACGCGGCGTATGCGCAATATCTAGGGGTGGAATCAATAAGCGGCTTTGCGTGTGAGACATTAGTACCCCCAATAATCAAGTAGCACTAAGAGGTGCCTCAGACCGCCCGCGGTTCGTCTAGCTCATAAATTAGCCCCAGTCCCTTGGCCGGGGCCGGGGCCCCAGATAAGCCCAAACAAATCAAAGACAGGGACCAAACCTAAATGAGAACGTGTTTCGCCTGTCGGCCTCAAATGGAACCGTTTGCGAACGAAATGCGAGCAAAAATTTGCATGTAACACTTAAATAAAATTTAATTACGCTTGTCGCCTGTCAGTCCTCATTATTCGGGGCAAAACGAAGCGCGACGGACATGGCAGGATGGGCAGGGAGACTATAGGAAGACAGCAGGCGGTGTACGGGCAGCAGAACACCCTCTTACACGAATTCAATTAAGGTGCAAGTGGACGCCAGCCACTCCAGCTGACAGGTGCTAGAGACTGGCCAGCCGTTGGCTTAGACAATGAATTAATTGGTTTTGGATTGGCTGTAAGACCTGCATCAGAGGCACTAAGCGAAATTGGGGTAAGGCATCGGGAAAAATATTCCATGGGCCTTATTTGCCTGGATTAAATCGATACCGACAATGCCCAACCTTCTATTCTAATTGTTATTTGAATATGCTCAAGTTTTCCTTAACGGAAAGAGAAAACTGAAATGGAAGTAAAGCAAGCTGGGAAGGGCAATATTTTGGAGTTTGTTTATCGATATGAGGCGGAGAAGTAAAGATTAAATTGGTTTTGAGGCCTTAATAACTCTTGCTGCCTGAATAGATATTAAACTTTATGTATTTGAGTATATCTGAGTATACTTAAAAACATAACTTAAAAACATATCTAGCTGACTCTACTCTTTGGATACTGCTTCCAATCAGAGCAGTATGGATAAGGCTTTTTAATGCTATAGACATGCTATATACATACATACATCAGACAGTGGCATTCAGAGTACAAGCTGCTGTATTACTCATGCTCTACCTCTTTTTCGTACTCTTCTAGTTTATGTTCTGTTATAGTCAAAAAATTTCTAGTCGTAGCTATGCTCCTTGTTTTCAAATGTCATTCTTTCTCTGAGATATGTTCCACTTCATAGGTCGTTTCCATTTCAGTTTCTGTTTACAGTTCAGGGTCTTTTCTAGTCTCTAGCTTGCCTTCTAAGGATTTTTTTTGTCTCGTTCCCTTTACTGTTCAGAGCTCTAATTAAATTATCATTCAATACATTCAACAAATACTCCCGTCTCCTTCACTTGATTATATTCTTCTCTTAATTAAAATCTATCTCTTATTTATGACCCATAAGTTTTGTCTAAATAAAAATAAAGTTTCCTTTCAGTTTGTGTTGAGTTATCAAATAAATGTGACAGAATCTATAAGAAAAGAGAAAAATAGATTCACTGAATATTAACTGAAACTAATATAATGATAAAAAAGAATAACATATTATATTTAATATAGTGATATATAAGACTCTCTTCTTCATATTGGAATAATCTCGCACAAATGAAATCTATATTCCTCTTGCTCAGCAACTATTCTCAATCTTGCGAAACTCTGTTGAAATTCTTTTCATAATCAAAAGTTTCACAAAATGCTGATGAAGCATGCATTTGATTATTAACTAGCAAAACGATTTTGGCTTATGGCCGAAAACTTTTCTGCTTGACTGTTCGAAGTGACAAATTAACTCGTAGTAGCTGCAGTCGGCACAGCTGCTTGTTATTGAGCTTGATGGGCAAACAATTTCTATTGCCTCGGCACTTTAATGAATTGATGAACATTTTTAGCTTTGCCAACCAACTTTTGCCTAGTTGCAATCGAGACTTGGTCCTACTCGACCCGACTCGACCCGACACCCGGTGGTTCGCTGAAAGTGTAAAACCAACGACAGGCGACAACAGCTGCCTGGGCATGAATTATAGCAGCAGCAGATGAAACTTTTGCATTATTTTATGAAATTTTTGTTAAACAAATTTGTCGATGTTGTTGTTTTGCTTAAGTGTAAACAGTGAAGACCCGACTTGTTAGACCCCCCACCTCCCAGACCAGCTTCCACCTCTTAAAAGTTGCGCAGTTTCTGTCACATGCGTCCCAGGCCAAAACACACGCACGCACACCTGAACGCTGAGCTCCGTTGTAGAGCTTGTGTGGAAGGGGGAATTTTCTTGTTATTGAGCAGAGATAGAAGCAGAGCTGCTGTGGATGCTGCTGCTGCTGCTCCTGCTGCTGTTGCTCGTCTCTCGGCTCTGGTACTGTAAGTATGGTATTATAACTTTTTTTCACGGCATAATTTATGCGCACTTTATGCAAATTTTTTCTCTATAAACCGTTGCCTGAGCGCCCGAGCTGAAAGGATATGAGTATATATATATATTTGTGTGTGTGTGTTGTTGTTGTTGTTGGTTTGTTGTGTGTGATGCAAACTGTAAGCGGGCTTTGTGGGCGAGAGATATCCAAGCGAAACTCTATGTAAACGCACGTAATTATACATTTTTGTAAAAGTTTTTGCCACACAGGTAAAGCGAGTCTCTCTTTCTGTCTCTCTCTTTCACTCTCACTCGCTTCTCTCAGCTGGCGCTTAATTTTAATGAAAAAAGTTGGGCAGCTGGCGCGTGCCAGCAAGTTCTAATTGATTTTCAGATTGATATGCAAAACAGCGTGTCCACACTTTGGACACGCCCCCGCGTGGCATCTGCCCCTGCTCCCGCAACAACGCTTGCTCACTTACCACACGCCAAGTTCATTCGGTTGACATAAAAGTTTGACTGCCGCCAATGGGCATATAAATTTTCAATTAAAATACCTACAAAATGCTAATGATCATTTGATATGCAACTCATTTGCAATTTGTGCGATTTTTTTTTTTTTTTTTTTTATTTCTTTTATTTTTGCGGATCTTTGGATTTTGTTTAAATTATTTTATTTGTGTATTTCGAAAATTTATTACTTTTGGCTTAATTTGTAATCCATTTAGATATCAGCTCTGGGCGAAAGGTTTTTTTTTTTTTTTTTTGTTAATGTTTATCTATTTATGCTAATTGAGGTTTCTATGTAGATAGACCGAATATATATGTTTTATTTGATTTTATTTTATTTTATTTTATTTATTTATTTTTTTTTTTGTTAGGGTTTGTCGGCTTGATATATTAGGCCAGCTACTAAGGGCTTATTTTTTAATTCTTTTTCCCATACTATCAAATATGACTTTAATATAAAATTTTTGCAGCCTTTAAAATTTAATAAAAATGCCTAAAAGAATATATTGTCTTTAATAATTAATTATTTTATATATTTTATTTTATTTTATTTTGCTGATTGCAAATTGGAATTCTTTAGTATTTCCAAATATCTGAAATTTAATTAATATTCCTACATATTTATTGTTATCTCTTAACTGATTTCTCATTGGCTTAAAATACTTTACTTCAACTAAAATCCAACGGAATTCTTTAAGAGAAATACATTTTCATATTGGTAACTCCTATACGGTTCCCTGGTCAGCGCTTTGCTCGTATAGTTCCATAAAAAAAGTTTTGTGCTGCAGGCAGCTGCTGCTCCTGCCGCTCCTGCTCCTGCTGCGGCTCCTGCTACTGGCGCTAGTTTCTGCACCAGCTGCACTTTAACTAAACTCTCATGCAAAATTCATGGCCGGGCGGCACAAATAGCGCCCGGAACAGACTTGTCTACATTTAAAATGCAGCCCGGACATGGTCGACGGGCATGACCACAACAACTACAGCAACAACAACAAGTCAGAGGGCGGCTGAGTGGCAGGGGGTGAGCCGTTAAAGTGAGCAATGGCCGCCATTTTGTTTTTGATTGATAATGATGGGCGCCCAAAACAGAGTTATGGCTGGGCCCTATAAAAGAGCTTACTCAAACCCATTTATATATATATATATACAGATACATATAAATATATATGTAAAAGGCAAAACTAACCGCAAATTAGCTTATTTGGCATTTTTACAGTCATTTCATTTAATTTACACAAACAAATTTGCGCCTGGCCAGACGAGGATGGGCTCCAAGCCCCAGACAATGGGCCGAGCCAACGAAGCGCGCCGCCAGCCTCATAAAAGTAATGAAGCTGTTTAGGCGTCTCTAAGTAGTCGTCGGTTGTCGACAACAACAACAACAACAACAACGACAATGGCAACGACGACAACAGCGAATCGTGTAGGACTCGCAGTGCCAACTGTGTGACGCCTGCACGATGAAAAAAAAAAAATAAATAAAACTGAAGAAGAAAAGTCAGACAGAGGCCCAGGCCCAGGCACAGGCACAGGCCCAGGTTCTGGGTTTAGTTTAGCCTTTGCGTTCATTCAAAATTCATGAAGTTGGCCCCAAACCTGGCGCCATTCTAATGCCAGTCTCTGCCTTTCTCTCCCTGTGTGTGTGTTTGTGTGTGTTTTGTAGGTGTTATTCTCCTTTGCTGTTAACGCTTATTATTTTGCTGGGGCGTTGAAAGCAAGCGCAATTACCTCAAGCTGCACTGCAGCCAATTGCCAAAAAGCCTTTCAGCCTCAACTCCACATTTATTGGTTGCTCTTTAGTGGGCCATCAGCAGCATGTGTGTGTGTGTGCGTGTGTGTGTGTGGAGGCCCAGAGCAGCTCCACCATCTCTTCCAATTAGCATGTCTGTTGAAATGCTAAATAAATGCAATTCATATTTGCTTAGCCTCTTAGTAGCTTGGCTGTAGATTTTGAAAGCCAAACTATTTATTTGCACTCACTTTGACAAAAAGCCAGCAGCAGGACACGAATGGACGAATATTTACAGGCCTGGCTAGTGTTGGCCATTTTTTGTTGAAGCTAATTTTTAGCTAAGCCAAAACTAATAATGAATTGATTTGATTTGAATCGAATATGACTTTTTGCTTCTTGAGTTTTACTTTTCAATAACTTATATAAATATGATTTTAATGAAGACTGAGAGATTTGTAACACATAAACATTGTCATGCCCGAGTGGCCATAATTTGAGCCTCCTTTTTACAATTACCTAGAAGTCATTTATGATTTTATAACCATACTTTTATTTATATATTCTTTTAACTGCCAGCTTCCACTATTTTTTATGTGTACTGATTTTTTTAACTACTATTCTCAAAATTCCACTGAAAAATCTACTTTTATTTTCGTAAATACAGCTGTTTCCAAAACACAGCTGCATATATCTACTACTACTACTGCAAAAATCTACTGGTATTTCTTGTCATAGAAGCTGCAAATATCGTGAAGATAGTTATCAATATCTACTACTATTTTCACGAGCACTACTGTATAGACATAATAATATTTCCATAAACACAGCCGCAGAAAGTTACTATTTTGATGAACACAGCCAGATATCTACTACTATTTTCATTAACTACTACTATTTTCGTGAACTACTACTATTTTCATTAACTGTTACTATTTTCGTGAACTACTAATATTTTCATTAACTACTATTATTTTCGTGAACTACTACTATTTTCATTAACTACTTCTATTTACATTACCTACTACTACTATTTTCATGATTTACTACTAAATGAATATACTTACTATAGTTTCCATAAACACAGCTGCAAATATCTACTACTATTTTCGTGAGCTCACTGTATATTTTTGATACTATTTTCACGAGCAAAA
Organism: Drosophila arizonae; assembly: GCF_054131065.1. Lineage (NCBI taxonomy): Eukaryota > Metazoa > Arthropoda > Insecta > Diptera > Drosophilidae > Drosophila > Drosophila arizonae. The sequence goes on from NC_142924.1 coordinate 16,204,138, forward strand.
TAGTAATACAGCTTTACTATTTTCATAAACAAATATATACTACTATTTATTAAAATTTCTATATTGCATTTATGTACATATTTACTCCAAAAATTTATTTGATTTGCTCGTTTTGTTGAAAATGTTTTCCAGTTTCTTTTTGATTGTTGCTAAATGTTTTCCATGTTTATATTGCTTTATTTTGGCCTAACGGCTCTCAATTTATTGTTGATGGGCAAACGTAAACAGAATTGCTGCTGAGTTGCTTACCGTCGTCAACTTCCTTTCTTGTTTTTTCATTTTTTTTTTTTTTAATAAAATCCATTTTCATACGTAATTTAGCTAGAGGGGCCTAGGTGCAGGCATCGCATACTGCGGATGATTTCCTGCAACGCCCAAGACAAAGCCGCACAACGACATTGCTTTGTGTCTGGCCATAATTTTGACAGGGCCTGACTAGGGCAGCTCCTTGGCAGCAGGCAGCAGGCAGGAGGCAACAGGAGCTGGCAGGGCGCTGGCAAAGTCAAAGGCAAACGATTCGAGCCCATCGAGCGACTTGCCGCAAAGTTAAGCAAAACTTTGTTATTTGTTTTAAGTGGCAGGTTGTGCGGCGCACGCTCCAAGGACTGACTGTCTTCTAGCTTTAGTTGCCATTTGCCAGTTGTGGAGTTGTGGAGTTGCCGGGTTGCCGGGTTGCCGTTTCGCACAACAGTTCATAAAGTTAATTTTGCCACAGAAATTATGTTAAAACGATATATGGTAGCCAAAAATTTTGGTCTATGTCTGTGCGTGTGTGTGAGTGTGTCTAGTCTAGGCTAAGCCCCTGTAGCTATGTGGGAACTGCAACAGAAGTTATTGAAATGGCTGTCGACTGGGCTAGGTTAAGGAACTTTTGTAACTTTTGCAGCCCCGCAACGCGACGTATGCGTAATTAGTGGCTAGGGTCTCAGGTAGTTGGCAATAGTTGCTGGCCTATAACTTTACTTCTTCTACTACTTTTTGCTCTCGGTTATTTATGAAAATTAAAGAGTCATAGAGACAGACAGTCAGACAGACAGAGCGGAGTGGCAATGGCAGCCTGTGGGGCTGGCTTATTGAACTGTCAGCGTTAAGCCATATAAATTGCGCATACGACATGAGGCGCGACTTGGCGTTGGCAAAATGGCAAAACTATTTGAGAAAGTTCAGAGAAATCAAAGCACAGAGCGCAATCAGCGCATATAGTCAAGAACTTTTGATTATAACAAATGCTTTTGCGGCAGGCAGACACAGACAGCATCAGCAGAGAGAGAGAGAGAGAGAGAGAGAGAGAGAGCAAGATAGTCTGTGTGTGCGTGTGGATATATCTCTTTATATATGTAGAGTGTGGGAATTAAGAGCAAGCGAGCAAAAATGACAGTTGATAATAAATCTTTTGGTCAGTGCTTTGTGCTTGCCATTAGGAAAGTGGCCAGGGACTTGGCCAACAATAAAAACCCAAATGCGAACCGAAATGTAATTTCTGTTTGGCACGAAAATTTTGAGCAACAATAGAGACTGAAGCCTGAGCATTCACTTCATATCTCCAGCCAGTTTGCCATAGACTTGAATGTGAAATTGTGAATTGTGCGGCTCAGTTGAAGTATATTGCTTTTCCAAAGAACGTCGACCAATAATGAAGGCTCTGAGCCGTGAGCATTGAGTGGAAATGAACATTTTGATGAGTCAAATGAAAGTTAAAGAAATGTATATAAAAATAAATTGAATGATGAAATGATGTATGATATGAGTTTAAAAGAAATCTGGCGTAGATTATTAATAAGTGAGTTCATAGATCACACAAAAAAAAAAAAAAAAAAAAAAAAAAAAAAAAAAAAAGATTAAAAAAAAAAATAAATAAATAAAAAAAAAATAATTATAAATTTAAAAAAAAATAAAAATAATAAATAAATAAAAAAAATTAATAAAATAAAAATGAAATGAAAATATTAAAATCAAAATTTATAAAACTGAAAAAAGGATAAAAAGTAAAATAAATAACTAAATAAAAAATACATAATAGCAAAAAAATAAAAAATAACATTGATAAAAATTAATAATCATATATAATAAATATTTTTATAGACCTGAAACTTTTCTTCATTATAGCTAAATATTTTTGGTTTGCTGCAAAATTTATTTTATTCAAATTGGAGTTTTGCTTGAAGAGATATAACTTTTAAAAATTAAAAAATGCCAAACGCTTTTCAGTTAAACGGTAGATATATTTCCTTACTATAGAAACTTTAGTTTTAAGAATATAAAACAAAAAATAACTTCCATAGGTTATCTTTTTATAACCCTAAAGCTAGACGTTTATGAAAAGTAAACCCTTAGCATATCATATCCCAAAATCATTATCAAAAATTAATTGATATATTGATATATCTCAAATTTCCTTTAGCAATTCATAGAGCATCAAGTCTTCCACTTGTTTACGCCGCACATGTCTAATTCGATTTTCTTTTATTTATTGCAATAAAAATAAAATGCGGAACTTGAAAAAAGAAAATAAAGATGTAAAGTAAAGTATCTTCCGCTTGCATAACTGGACTTGGGTCCAGTCAATGAAAAACTTTGCGAAGAGCCAACGGCAGACACTTTTCATTAGCAGAAAGTCGCTCTCTGGCCGAGGTTACAAGCAAAGTTTCCAGCAAGTTTGGCTAGCCTCTTACCCTTTTTACTTTCCTCATTTTTTTTTTTTCGTATTCAAGTGACCTCTGCATGTGACAGACATGCCACAAGTAGACACGAGTAAGGCTGTAATGGCATATGTTTTGTCGGGCGGCGTGTTGTAGTGGACTTTGCTCGATCGCAACTTTTTCGGCACTAACAAACTGTTTTTCTTTGCAGACTCTGGGACTTTGGCGCAAACCTTTAAGCTGGCATTACAAGCGGACAGGCTGGACAGGCTGGTGGAATAACGGTAAGTATCAGAAATGCTTCCAAGCTGAATGCGAGTGAGTGAGTGAGTGACATTTGCCGGAGCGCCTAATTGTAGGCAATTAATTTGTGGCACATCAAAGCAAAGAAAAGGACCTCAGGCCCCCTCCAGCCCTGATAGAGCAAACAGACGGAAGACAAAAGCAAATGCAGCTGGTGTCCACTTTAGGTGGTTGTTTCCGGTGTCGCGGCCGTGGCAGGAGCAACGTGAAGCGTGGCAAACCGCACCTTTTAACCCTTTTGCCGTTGCCTTTGCCGTTGCTGTTGCCACACGCCATTTGTTTTCCAACTCGGAGGGTTGGACACGGGCACAGAGAGACTGAGACGTAGACGAAGATACAGAGGAATGGCAGCACATGTAGCGCTCTAATATGAGTAAAAGGGAGTGAGAGGGACAGGAAGATAGGTAGAGAAGCGCCCATTCCAGTGGGACTCATCCGAAAAGCAATTTGCCTAACATTGCCAGGGCGTTAAGTAATAATGACCCCAAAAAGTAGAAGAGCATATTGGCCGACCGACCTCGCTGGCGTATACGCAATGTCTATCTGCACAGCCTGTGTGTATGTGTGTGTGTGGATTTTTTTTTTATCGTTCGGTTTCGGGTTTTCGGTTTGTTACCAGAGCTTTGGTCCTTTCGAAAGTTATGCTCCTGTGCCGAGGTCAAATAAAATATTTATGAATTGCAGGCAATGCGGGGCGGCTTAATTGCATTAGAGCTAGATGTGTTCCTCGATAAGTCTAGAGCAAAGTAGTCATATGCCGCCCGGCCTGGTTGGTTGGCATTCAAAGGAGTTTGAGGCAAGAGCTGACAGCGGCAGCGGCAGCAATTGGATCGGCTTTTTGGGTAATTGTGGCTACGGGGCAAACGGCATTACGGAGCGCAGAGAAACCAGCCCGACAGCTCGGCCCAGCTGCTGGGACCAGAGCTGCTGTGCGGAGTAGTGGGCCTGCGGTTGCTATTTCGCTTCGGGGGGCACTTGCGGCGAAAATTTGCGAAATCAATCGTGTGGAAATTGTACAAAATGGCTTTTCCTACACTAAATCACAAGGAAGGGGGCAAAAAACAAGTAAATACGAATGCCGGAGAGCTCGGGCAATGACAAAGGTTGAGGCATAGAGGAAATTTGATGAAAAAGAAAGGCATTAGTAGAGCAGACTACAGAGAAACGAGAGGGAGACTAAAGGTGAGCGATGGAGACTATGAAATACTCTGCAAACTAGGTAGAGGGAATATAGCAAAATGTGATGAAAATATGAAACATGATGAAAAAGATAGCAAGAGACATAGAGTAAAAAATTAAGAAAAATATCCTGAATGCTAGTCAAATTTAAAATGTAATATAGAACGTTTTATAAATAGCGAGGGAATCGAATATAAAATATTTGATAAAAAAAAAGAAGAGCAATGGAAGCACAGCAATAATTAGAGAGTAACTGCTGTAGCTTTTAGTAAAGACTACAAAATACCCTGTAATATAGAAGGCAATATGGAACATTTAATGACAATAAATATTTCAAATATTTCGAAAAAAAAAAAAAGATATGTAATGCTCTATAAATATATATAGAAGAAACTACAAAATATCCTGCAATTTCGTTGTAGGGGAGATTGAATTAAATAAATTTGACTCAAAACGAAAAATAAATTGCTGAAGAAAATAGCAAAAATATAGAAAAATATGCATACATTTGGTAATGACTGTAAAATACCTCAAAGTGGAATTTCGACTTGCAACAATAAATTTCACGTTCAACTGAAACTGACTCTGAAATACTTTAGGCTATTTTACAAATATTATTAAAAAAATTCATTTAAAAACAATTTTATATTGATTCAATATAATAAAATTCAATTTCATATCATTTCCTGTCATATGCATAATACCTATGCATGAAAGGATTTCTAGAAACACATTACGTTTTAGCAGTTCCTGCCTCCTGCCTCTGGCATTCGCAATTCCCTTTTAAGTGCTGCTTTATTCGCACTGCCTTCTTTTTTTTCTTTTTCTTCTTCTCTGATTTTCAATAGACTTTTGCAGCTTATTTTTATTTATTTGCTCTTCACTTTTCATTGTTATTTTTGCCATTAAATTCTATTTCAACACATTCACATGCAAATCGCTATGGACTCACACTCCGTCTCCCTCGCAGATATGTAGCTGCCATCTCTGTCTCTCTATCCCTCTCTCTCTCTCTCTCTCACTCTCGCCTTGTATCTGTGCGCGTTAATGTGCTCAATTGTTTGTCTGCCTCGTGCCTCGAACATGTAAATGTTTGGGTCTTTCCACACTTTCTGGCTTCTGCTGCTCATCGACTTTATTGTCAACGCAGCGCAGCGCAGTGAAAATTAATCAAAAAAAACTTTTACCAACAACATTTTCAATTGACAATTTAAACTTTTATCTCGCAAGACATTTTACATAAAAGTTTTGTGTTAAAAAATTGTGCTCAACTAAAAATGAAAAATGTTGCCTCGTTCTCTTCCAAGTTCTTCTCCACGTTGCCTCAATGGGGTCCAGCGAGCAGACGCCGGAGTCGCTCCAGTAGGCATCTCACAAGCTATCAAAACTTTTGACGCTTAACTTACTCAGCACAGCACCACACAGCGCCGCACAGCACAGCACAGCGAGTGGGCGTGGCTGGGCAGAGGCTTTTTCCTTTGTGCTTTGTGTTCTCGTTATTATTGTTGATGATAGCTGCGTGCAGAGCAGCGCCCGAAGGGGTGGTCGGCCCGCCCAAGGGCTGCTTCGGCTGCTACTGCCGGCCACCCCTTTTCATAGTGCGTAGAAATTGGTCGCATAAAAGCCAGCCAAAGCGAGGCTCTAACAAGCTTAGGCAATTTCCCCACACGCAGCTTGGCTCAGCTCAGACTGCTGTGTTTATACGTGCTCAATATTAAGATTAAGTTCTTAATATTAAAATGGCTTGTAAAATTATCGAATTTACGCTATTGATGTTGATGGTCATTAGTGTGGATTTTAGTCAGTAATAATCATATTGATATAAGCACTAATTAGCATTAGGCAGCACTATTCTGAATATTTGTATACATGTATAAGTATTAGCATTGGCATTAGTATTAGCATTGGTATTAGTATTCATATTGCTACGGGTATTGGAATTTTGATATGTAGTTATTAGTATTGTCATTGGTATTAGTATTCTTTTCAGTACTCGTAGTAGTATTAGTATTAGCATTCGTATTAGCAGTAGTATTAGCAGTAGTATTAGCATTACTATTAGCATATGTATTGTTTTGAAGCCATTAATAAGTATTAGTATTTTCATCATTAGTATCATTTCTCATTATTAGTATTCGCATTATCCGTAATGTATTAACATTATTATTACTAAATCATTATCAATTAGTATTAGCATTGGCATATTTCTTAATTTTCATTAGTATTAATAAATATATGAGTATTGGTATTGGCATTATAATTATTACTTGTATTATTACCACTATTTATTTGGGCTTTTCCATTGAGGTATAAGTTTTCTTGTTATTAGAACAAGTATTAGCATTAGCATAAATATTTTTTATTATTTTTTATTTAAGTATTGCACGCAATAAGGAGAAGAGTTTAAATATGCGGGCACTATCCTTTGTTGTAGTATTAGCATTATCATTAGAATTTGTATTAATAATTGCATTAGTATTAGATTAAACATAAGTAACATGAATATTTATATTATTATTATTGGTCTCTAAAATGTTCATTATTATTTGCATTATTATTGGTCTCCAAAGTCCTCTCCTCACCTGGCCATCATTTAGCAACTTTCACTTGTCTCTCGCCAGTTAAGCTAATTACACTTTGTATCATTTCAGCCATTCATTAATCATAATTTCTTGTTTTTCCATTGAGCATGGACATTTTAAGTTTTATTCCATCCATCAACTGTGCATTCACTTTACAGCTTCCATCAGCTTTGTATGTATGTACGTCTTTATGTGTTTTAATTTCTGTCACTCTTCCTGATTTGCTGGCACGCATAAACCTCTTAACTGGCATAACTACACAGACAAAAATGATTTTCGTGCTCAACGTATTTATTTACATTTTACAAGGCAGCACAAAACACACATAAGACAGAGAGAGAGAGAGAGAGAGAGAGAGAGAGAGAGAGGCATGGGCGGAGCGGGAGGGATCAAGAGGAGTCATGAAACATGACAACAAGGCGCAAAATTATGCACAAAGTTGCCATTTGCTATCTCACTCTATGGCTGTGCGTGAGTGTGTGTGTATGTGTGCGTGTGTGTGTAAGGGAGCGTTGAAATCCCAACAGCGTTGTTGTTGTCGCTGCTGTTGATGTGTGTGTGACAGCAGCAGCAGCAGCAGCAATCAGCAACAAGGTGGGTTGAAAACCAACAGACAAACTCAACCAGGCAGCCCAAGCCCAGACACACAGCAAAATTCAATATGGCGGCAGGGTTGCCAACTTCTGACAGATGACTGCCTCAGCCTCAGCCGCCGTCTCCTGCTCCTGCTCCTGCTCCTGCTTCTAAGTTCAAGTCCCAGCACCCAACCTGGCTGATGCGTTCTCATGTGTGTGTGTGTGTGCTGCGTGTTGGGTTGTCTGTCTGAAAAGTGTGGAAATTTTGATAGCATTTTAAATGCTCTACACACACTTTTTCATCTTTTATTTATTTTTTTGCTTTTTGGAGTGTTGAGCATGCTTTAAAACTATGCACAGTATATAAATATTTTGAAAAGCTGCGTATGATGCTACGCTTACCTGGCTTCCTGGTTAACCCTGGTTAACTTTTTCATTATCTTAATTCCTTTTACCTTTTGATGTATATGGATGCTAAGGCTTAGCCAGATTGGGTAAATAGTTGGTAAGCTGGATAGACTTGGGTATGAACATGTGCAGATTAATGCGTAACTTTTTGTTGTTGTTTTTGGGGAGTACAAATAATATTATTTTGGGAGACATGCAAACTGGTTTTAAGCTTTGATTAAACATGGGAAATACTTTATTAGTAAGAAAATTTGTCTCCTTTAGTCTGTCACTCTTCGACTTTCTCTCTCAGTTTGCCTTTCATACTCCCCACTGTCTCTCTCTCTCTCTCTTTTAACTCTATCTCGACTATACAACAATATATATTTTTCCATATTCTTGTTCTTCCCATATTCTTGTTCTAATCAGCTTTTCTTTCCCTTATTTTCAGCAATATATTTGATAAGTCTCTAGACTCCTTTTTCCCATAGATGCCAAGAAACAATCCTTCGCTATATTGAGGTAAGTAACTCTTGCATATATCTAAGTTTTAGATTACAAGCCAAGGCAAGTTCATATGCCACATTATGATAACTATCAGAACTTCATTCGCTTACCCTTCACCTCTTGCTCTAGACAGCTTTTGGCTGTCTTTACTCAACCTCTATACCGAAGTTGATGCTGATGCTGTTATCCTTGCTTTTTGTCAAGCTCTCATACTCTGTCTCTGTCATCTGTCAACTGCCATCGTTGTCGTTGTTTTTGACTGTCGATTGCTTTGGCTGGCAGTGTGCAAACATTATTTAAGATTTTCTGCTGATGCTGATTGAGTTTGATTTGGTTTGGGAGTCTGCCGCCAGTTGGCAGTTGCCAGTTAACGGAAATGTGGATGGAGCTGTGGGCCAAGTTTTTGAGCGAAAACTTTTAACATAAATTGCTTATCGCGGCAAAGCAAATACATTCACTGCAAAATGCCATACAATAATTTCTCCTTAAAGTCTGCAGAGTGTGCAAGGGCGGAGGCGGGGGCACGACTTGAAATCTAGTTTACCTAACAATAATTACGCAAGAGCCAAGAGAAAATTATGTATTATAATTTATGTTAATTACTCAATTACATTTATGCCATAGGCCGTGGCATTGCTGCCTCCCTCTCCCCGCCTCTCTCCCACTCCAACTGCTGCCTCTCTCCTTTCACCTCTGCCCAATTAAAAATTCCAAACACAAATGCGCCTCATTAATAAATATGAAACGTCAATGGAGGCCTGGCCACTATCGGGCTCGGGATTGCGAAGCGGGCTGGGAGTGGAAATTGAAGTTGGAGCAGGAGTTGAGCTGAGCAGGAGTTGTAGCCAGCGGGCGTGCCGCAAAGATTACGCAAGAAATCAATATTCAAGTGGGCCAGGCGAACGGGGTTCTTCCCAGTGGAGAGTCTGTGTCGCCTGGTCCTGTTTTGATCCTTAAATTTAAATAAATTACACACGTTCGACTTTCGGCTCGAGCAACTTTTATTTTTTGGGGTGACATTTGCGCTTCGTCTGACATACGAGAGCCTCATTTTTCAAGGGCAGCAACAATTTCGCCCAGCTCGGCAAGGTGAGAGCGGATTTTGGTTTTTGGTGTGTGTGTGTGCTGGTTGGGCTCGGCTGTGGCTGTGTGGCGCCCTCGCTTAGCAATTTCCGTGCGGCGTATGTTTTTTCCTGTTCCATTTTCCATGGCGCTGCCATTGCCAGCCAGACCAAAAGATTAATGAGTTTTTTTGACAGCGAAAAATTAGGCAAAATGTGATTTAAGGGTTGGCTCCGTCCTATGCCCAGCCCTGTCTGTCCTTTTGCCGCCATGGCTGGTGTGGCCAGAGATAAGCTCGACAAACGCCGGACGGGCGCTGCGTAGATGCAATTTATTTAACTTGCCGTGTATTTGCTGAACTGAAGTTACACAAAAAAAATAAAATAAAATAAATAAATAAATAAAATAAAATAAAAATGATCGTTTCGGCTCGAACTTTGCTTTTGTTCGTGTGCAACACGGTCGAACTATTTATTTGATGATGTATTTTTATTACCAACGAATTTATTATATTGCCCTAGCTGCTCAAATTGAAAATATAGCAAAACATATGTGTGTGTGTGTGTGTGTGTGTGTGGGTGAGTGTGTGCTACGCTCGAGGCCCATTCGGCCGCAAATTTATTTATTTACGTAATATATTTCAGTTTTTGCTAGATATCCATTAATATAGAAAAATTGTTGAATGCCTGCTCAAGCTGAAAACTAATTTTTTTTATTATGTTTATAAATTATTTATACATAAAGCAAATGAGGAAGCAACTTGCGTGCTGATTAGTTGTTGGTGAACTCATTAACGCTGGGAAATATAGAAATTTAACTAAATTTAAAATAAAATTCAATTGATTAAAGATTTTACAGGCATTGTTTATACTTAAATTTTTATAATTTTGTTTTGTATATATTTTTGTATAAATATTTTGTATATGTTATTGAAATTATACAATTATGCAATTATTATGTTTGTTTTATTATTTCATTTAAATCTTATATTAAATTGTAAAATATTGAAACATTACTTTTGTTCTCTTTAATATTTATTGCTTTTTAATATAATTTTATATACATGTTTAATTTAATTCATTAATTTTTTTATTAAGTTAAATTATTTTTTAATAAGTTAAATTCATTTAATATTCATGATTAACTTAATATTATTATTTTATTTATTTATTTGTACTTTGTTTCATTTTTTATAATAATTATTATTATTAAAAATATTTTTATTTTTATCGAAAATAGTTTATTATTATATTTAAATTATTAAAAATAAATAAATATGAAAAATACCCAATCACTGTATAAAAATGTATTTTCTTCTTTTTTAACTATTTGCATTTTTGCTCAGCTTTTTTTTTTTCTTAGAGAAATTTCTGCTTCTTCAAATTGCTTCATATATCTTCAGTTCGCTCTGCATTATATAAAGTATTAATATTTAATAAACTACATCAATAGCTCGACCACTACAATTAAGTTATTGCAACCATTCGCTTTGCTTGAAATGCATTTTGGTTTCTTTGTGTTTACATAGACAAGGTTAATAGATAAAAGGCATCATCGACTGTCAATTTTTGCTCTGCCTTTGAGCTGTTCACGCATCACACTCAACGCGCTCACTCACACTTCCTGCGCCCTCTCTCTCTGCTCCCTCTCTGTCTCTTTCATTTCCGTAGGCAGCCAAGTCGCTGACAGCTTAATGGGCGCCAACTCACAAATGCGAAGAACAAAAAAAAAGAAAAGAGATTTAAAAGCGAATGAAATGATTTTATAATCATTTGATTTACAACGAATCTAAAAGTTGATTTTTTTTTTTTATTTCTTTTCGCAATCTGCCAATGAAATTGTTTGTCAACGCAACAATTTCTCAGCATTCTCAAGCAGAGTGAGCGAATGATGATTTAATAAGCGGAATTCGGGAATTCGAAATGAGGAATGTTTCGGGTGTCGATGGAACATTTCGTATTGGGATTGTGCAATTAATCAAGAGCAACACTTTACCCGCTCGCTGTTAGAAATTGACTAGAAAATCGGAGAATTCCATGCGCTTTCCATCAGCCTCAGAGTCGCTCACTCAGCATTTGCCGCCGCCCCATCCTCCGTGCCGCACTCCGCCCGCTTTCTAGGGCAACTGCTGCGCCATAGATTTCTATATTTATATATGCGCGGACCCCAGACTCGGTGCGGTTCGGTTCGCTCCGCTCGATTTATGGTTGGCTCGTCTAAGTGCCTTTAGATCAAAGTGAAGCAAACATATTGCAATCAATTTCTGTTGCTAATGAGCTAAATTTGATTTTATTGAGTTGTGCCCCGCGCACCTTCATCAATTAGCGAACGGGTTGAACGCCAGGGTTGGCCATTTAGGCGTATACGCAATTTTCGATCAGAACTGCAAGCCGCATTGAGGTAAACCAAACCAGAAGTGATTTAAATTTACGATTAAATTTTATACATTTATTGGAAGTTTATATTTATAAAAATGAAAAAGAATATATATATAAATACAAAATATATAAAAATAAATAAACAATTTATGTACAAAATATTTTTATAAATAAATTTTATATTTTTATTAATTATTTTTTTTATTATTTTTATTTTATGTGTAAAAATAGTATACAATATATATACTTTTTTCTAAACGTAGTTTTATATCTATTTATAAATTGTATTTTTGCATTAAAACAATTTTATTTAATGCAATAATATTATTATATATTAAAATGTATATTATAAAATAATTTTGTTAAATTACATTTTTATGCACTTCAAAATACATATATACATATATAAATATTTTTTGTTAAATATTTGTATATCAATTTAATGGTTTGAATATTAAGAATATTTATACAAAGTTGAAATATAAAAGTTATTTTAATGTATATATATATTTTAATGTTTTATCAAGTACTTTAAATATATTTTTTAATTATTTTTATTTATATATATATATTTTTTTATCAAATATTTATTCATGTAAATATTATTAATAAATTCTGTTATCCTTATGCAGTTGATGAGGCCTTAAAAATGCCACATTTTACATTTCTAGCCCCATAAACTGCTTAATATTTTCTTCAATGTGCTTTTATAAAATTGCTTTATTTTTCCAGAAATATTTCTCTAATATACAGCATAGCCCCTTTATCCCACTTCCTCTGCAACTTTGGTTAGCCGCTTGTAATCTCCGTGCGCTTGTTTCGCGCTGTTTTTGTTCTGTTTCTAATTTAAAACTGGGCCGCTGTCGCTTCTGCCAGCGATCCCAAGCAGCAGGCGGCTTGTAAACATGTCAGGATCTGCTCCTGGTGCCGCCTAAAACTCGCCTTTAGCTGTTGCTGATGCTGTAGCTGCTGCATTTGTAGCGTCCTGAAATTAATAAATTAACTTCCTTGTGCCATAAATCATTTTTCGTGCCTGGCTGGGTCTGCCAACTGCGAACATTTTGCGCCATTAACCAAAGTCGTTTCTTCTTGCGGTGCTTTTCACTTACCCTTAACTGCTGGATGGCTCCCCCCAAAAGGAAACCGCAGCACCCAATTCAAATGCCTGGCCCTCTCGCTCGGCCTGGTCTCTGCTCTAACCAGCCTCATCATCATCAGGCTTTATGGGAACTCGGCTGCTTGCATAATCATCGCGTTACAGCTGCTGCTGCTGCTGCTGCTCTGCTCTAGTTGGGTAGGCCTAGTTGGAGCTCTGCCAGTGTCTGCCCACTGTTCTGTCCCAATCATAATTTGTGCTTTACATAAATTAATGGCCACCAGCTTCATGGGCAATGCCTGATTTCATTTGCTGCCAGCCAGCAGCAGCCGCAGCAGCAGCAGCAGCAGCAAAAGAAAAACTCTAACCAAAAATATTTCGCACATAAATTGCTACATGCTTAAAGGTGCCTATCTCTGTCTCTCTCCCACTCTTGCAGCTCTCTCTTCAGCTGCCTCATACTTAAGTATCCCTTTGCTCACTCTCTCTCTCACTCACTCACACTCTCTGTTATTTACACAGTCTTCATGTGTTTTATGGCATGTTTTTCGGGTAGCTCTCAAGATTTATGACTACTGTTGCCTGGCTGGAAAATGTGCCTCCACAATGGCTTTAACCCCACTTGGCCGTTGCTGACTGGGCCTGGCTTAAAGCCGTTGCCTGAATGAATGTCTCAATAAAATCATAAAATCCAAACATTCATGTTGCCCTAATTGCTGCCGGCCAGCCGAAATTTCAAAAGAGATTGCTCATTAATGTGACTAATGCTAATTGTTATATCAAATCAATATTTACAACTTTATTATGACTGCTCGGGCGAGATTCACTCGGCTCTCTCCCTGAATCCGAAATCCGTGTCGTAAACATGAAATGAAACTGAAAGCGCAATGGTGGGAGAGGAGCGGCGGGTGGGACGTATCGCAGCCCAACAAAATCATAATAAAAATGCATTCATAAACATGAAATACGATGCAGCCGCATAGCAGCAACTGTGACGGGGGAGGTGACTGCAACTGTGAGAGTGAATGTAACTGTGAGTGTGAGTGTGACTGGGGCTGTAACTCATGGGGTCTTTCTAACATTGAGTCTAAGCGCGAGTCTATTAAAAGCGCATAAAAATAACTTTAACGTTTTACGACGGCCTCGTCGAGCGGCGAGCAGCGAGCAGCGAGCATCGACGCTGCTGGTGACCCTCATCATGTGGTCATAGTCGACGCAGACGTGGCTGTGGATGTGGATGTGGACGTGGATGTGTGCATTCGCGGGTTAATTAAATGACGCCTCGACGTTTGCCCGTTCTTGGTTTTTCCGCTTTTTCCCGACTGCACGCCGCACACGTGTTTGCAATTGTGCGTGGGCGCGCGCCTCGGCAGCTCCCAACGCTCCCGCATTTTGTGTTTGCTGTTTGTGCCGCTTGTTTTGGAATTGGTTTCGTCACTGGAATTAGAAAGAAGCTCGTAAATGGATTGTAAATGGATTAGAAAGACATTTTGAATTGTTGTGATGGCCCAGCTGGGAAGCCCGGGATTAGGCTGCCAGCTCCTCCGATATGAGACGAATTATACTCATGTTTCACTTTTTTTATTGAGCAAATATGGGGGCTGGCAGCTTATCTTTAGTTTATTAGATTGCATCATGATTGGGCAACGCTGCTGCTGATCGATTTATGAGAGCTTATATACAATAATTATTATCATATGAATTCGAATATTGAGGGCAAATGGTGGAAGGTTAAAGGAAAATCAATGGATTATTATTATTATTATTATTATCAGTGGACTATACTAAAAAGAGAGTTTTATAGAGTTACTATTCTTGTTCAATTTTATAGGTTGTTAGCTGAACTAAAATATAATTCTAAGTTGGTCTAAAATTCATTCGTTATGCTGCGTTGCCAGACCTTTTGAATGCCATTTATAGTTTTATGCCAGAAAACTTGAAATATTTCATTAAATGAATAATTATTTTTATTCAAAATTTTTTCTTTTCAATGATTATTCTCTGTTAACTCTTTTTGGCGTTGCCAGACTTGGCAAATACCATGATCTTCATTGTTTATCCACTAGCAGTATGAAAACCATGATGAATATGTAATATTAAAATATTATTTTCAATCTTGATATATTTTTTGGCATTGCCGGACTTGGCGAATGTCATGATCTTCAATTCATAGTGCCTGATAACTTGCAATATTTGTTTATCATATATTACTATTTTAGTTAAGGATATGAATAGGTGATCTTTTCAGTTTGGCAGCTCTTTTTGGCGTTGCCCCACTTTGATAATAAAGCAAATGCCACAATATGTAATGTTATTTTTTGCATTTATTTGAATTTCATAAATATTTCTATAGAGTATATACACAAAGATCAACTTTCCATATAAACACTGATTCCTCATCACTTTTACTAAAAGGCAGACTCAATCAATTGATGTCTTTCAATCTCGTAGTCTCCGCTGGTTGACCATTGCTCATTTAGCAGTTGACAGCTGTCAGCTGTGCCGCTCCCTCTTCTATAAGGATTGCTAACCCTACGGCGCCCACCCCAGCCCACGCCCTCTTCATCGATTTGATCATGCGTCCGCATGCTCAGCCGTCATAATTGACGAATTTATGGCACTTCTTGGAAATGAAACCAGCCTGGTCAGTCGCCTCACTCGCCTCGCTCGCAACTCACATATTTATATATATTCGGTGCAATAGTTGGGATTGTTTTTGGTTTTGTTTTGTTGTGTTTTGTGCTTTTTCCTGTAGTCTGGATGGCCGCGTCGTATGTGTCCGCAATTGTTCATAGTACGCCTACTGGGCTCGTTGCTTTACTTTGTTTTGACTAACCAGACGTGCGAATTGCTCAATTCCTGCTGCGGCTTCCATTGACCGCAACCGAAAGAGCAGCAATTCATGTTGAATGTGGCATGTGGCATGCGGCAATGTTGGGTGTTGTACATTAATGATTTCTGTTTCTCTCTCTCTCTCTGTGTGTGTGTGTGTGTGTGTGTTATAGTCTTGTGTAAAACCGACAAAACTCATTTTCAAATTGTGCGCTCGCTACGTGACTTCCGCGAGAAAAAATATCAAGACCTCAGCAAACCGCATCGGTCAAGCCAAACGAAACCAAAAACTGAAGCATGCAACCGAAGCAGCAACAGCAACAGTAACAGCTACAGAAAATCAAAACCCATCAACGTCATTCCTAATGCTAATGGCATGGCATGTTGAGCGTTCCATTCCAAATGTTTCATTGCAATGCTCTACACTAATATTTAACACTCGAACGGTTGGCTGCATTCTATCAAATTTAGCGAAGAGCAATAATCACAGAAGCAGAGCTGGGAAATCAAAACACACATTACGTGTTCCATTCCATAGATTTTATTATATTTATCGTGGACTAGTCTGCTATGCTTATGTCTAGAGCAGTTGTACTAATAATGAGTGGCAATTTATGGCGTTCCATTTCAAATGTTCTAAATGAGAACTACTTGTGCTTGAGTAGTACATATTTAGCATACAGCATACATAACAGAAAAACAAACTCAAATATAATTTCATGCGAAGAGAAAGGCAGAATATTTCTCTAAAGTGCTACACAAATTTATAGGAGAAGCAAAAGCAGAGATAGTAATAAAACAGTGATCTTTCACGTTTTATTCCGACCATTCATAATGTTTATTTTAATGTGGATTTCTGGGACTGAAAATATTTTACATTATCATGTACATAGAATGGAAACTAAAAAACATTGATGATCTTTCTAAAGTCTTCAAGTGTTCTATTCTAATGCTCCAAACAATACTGTACACTATATTACAGGAAAAATTAATTCTTAGCTTAACTATTGAAACTATATTTATATATAAAAATTATATATATAAAAAAAAAAGAAAAAATAATAAATAATAATACAAATTAAATAAAATACAAAATTAAAAAAAATTTTAAAAATTAAAACAAACTATAAAATTGATTATTATCAAACAATTCAATTTTAGTTATCGACATAAAAATCTTTGACTACAAAGACGACTGAAATGGAAACTCCAAAATTCCAGTTTATAGACTAGACTTAAACTAGATTCAGAAAAAGCGAAACCCAAAACTAAAATCCAAACAACATGTCAGCCGAAACACTCGAAATTAGTTTAATGGTCTCTGCTATAGCAATATCCATAAAATAAAAACAAGTCTCTCAGCACATTTTAAAGTCTCTTTTAATAATATTTCATGTCCATTCGCGCAGCTAATCGATTCCTTTTGTTTGCTCCAATTGCACTTCATAAATCGTTGGACCAATTGGCAGTTAGAAATGATCAGCAGCCGCAGCCGCAGAGAGTTTATCTGTCCGTTATTTATGCGTTTTTAAATATTCAAATCGAATCGAATCAAATCGAAGCGTATCGAATCGCTTTGTATGAGATCTTTTAAATGGCAATTGAGGATTCGAAACGGAAAGGTTTTAATTAAAAACAAGTTTCCGTTATGGCCCATATAAAGCGCATCTCTTGATTGTCGTCGATTTTTTGTCGTTGTCGTTGTCTTATTGCTTGTATCTTGTTAAAATGTGACTTAAATTATGCACATAAAATAAGCAGCGCGACGCTTAATGAAAAATCTCATTACGAGCGACGGCTCTGTCACACTTAAAGCCAGACGGCTGCAAAGTTGCCAACTTAAACAACGGCAACTTCGAAAAGAAAGAGTTGAGTTTTAAGTCGGTGCTAAAATATATATGGTATATCCTCAAGCTCCTGTCGGTCGCAGCTTCTTTTCTTATGCCAGACACGTGCGCCCGTCTCGAGGCAAAACTCTCAGAGAGTCTCAAAGTCTCAGAGTCTCTGACTCTGGTGCTTTTGGCTTTAAATTCTTGCCCCTCAAAATTGTTGACTATTATTTTCGTGGCCATCCTTAGCTTTTCATGCACTTGTTAGGCTGGTGTGCGGGCTTTTAGCTTGGCTCCGTTTCAAATGGCAACGGGCACATAAATCTCATGTTAATTTATGCAAAAACTAAAGACCAAAACAAATTTTTGCTATTTGGGCGGTACAAGCCAAAGAGGCAATGCTCTGCACAGAAGATACCCTGTTAAGAGTAGGGAAAGGGAAAAGGTAGTAGAGAGAGACAAAGTTTTTTTTTTTTTTAATAATAACAAAAAAGTAAAGCTATAAAACTATTTATTGTTCAATATTTCATATTTATTATATTGATTTTATTTGTATTATATTATTAATTATTAATTTATTTATTATACAATAATATACAAATAATAATATAAAAAATAAATTTTTTATACAATTTACTTATTATTTTAATATTTTACATTTTATTTTAACAGTTTTTTATTTATAATTTATTATTTTCTATTATATTTATTATTATTATTATTTTAAAAATATACATATTTTGATTTTTAAAATTTTTATAAATTTCAAATAACACATTTTTAATTACTATTTTTTTTATAAGGGATTTGATTGGATTTTTATATTTTATTCATAAGTTATAAAAAAAAGATTTGTTTAATTTTTTGCTATTAATATTATATTTTTTTTACCATGTTTTATATTTAATAATTATTTAAAATGTTTATCTTTAATATTTTATATTTAATTTTAATTTGTGCTCAGCTTTAAATCGCTCCACGCCTAAACCCCCTCTGCTTTCCGCACCGACAGGGTACAGCAAACACAAATATTTTGTTACCAGTTTTTATGCCTTTTGTCGCGTCGTCGACTCTCGATTCTCAACTCTCGACTCTTGGCTACACTCGGCTCGCTTGTCATAAAGAAATTTTAATAATGTGCGGCGCCAAAAAAGTTTTTTTTACGAGCCGTAAAGCGACAACGTTGACGACGACGACGACGACGTCAGCGTCGACTGCGGCTGCTGCGTCTCTGGCACAAGAGCAGCGGAAGAGCAGCCAGCGCACAAAAGTGTTAAAATTCAAATGAGTTTCGAATGAGCGCCGCATTAGGCCAAACATGAAAATGGCTTTGTCAGCCAGGGTCAATGTGGCGTATGAGCGATATGCATTTTAGCTGATTATATAATGTGGCAAATGCATAAAAGGCAGAATGTGAGCTAACCTATGTATGCATATTGTAGGCAGGTCAGATAGAGTTACAATGCTTATCAAATGGGAATTCATTCAGTATATATTGATTTGATTGAAATGAGTGTGGCAGGCAGAAGAAGACCTTGTCGAAGCCATTAAATATGCTGAATGTGGAGTAAGAGGAATATATGAGTCTTTCTGGATGTATTTGTCCGTCTGTTCATCCATTTGTTTAACTGACTGACTGCTCAGCTGTGTATGAGACTCTAAGCCCAGAAGTTTATCTGTACATCTTAAATACCTCAAATGACCTAAAGTTTTGCTTTTTCAAATCTTGGAAACCCAATGTTTTAATAATTAGTTTTGGACCATATCTTACTTTTAACTATATCCAGATATCAAACTAGATTTTTGTTTATCTGGACTAGTCAAAGTTATTCATTATCAGGCTACATTTTTCCTCGATTCGCCATAGAGAAGTATTTCCGGTTGTTTCGTCCAGCTTCGTCACAGCTATTTTATGGCTATACCCTAAATTGCTCATAGCTATTTTATGGCTATATCATTAGACAGACAAAAGAGTTAATTAACTAATATATAATATAGAATATCTATGATGGCTTATTTTATGGCTACCTCATTAGACAAACAAAACAGTTAATCACTTTATATACATTATAGATTGTGCATATATATTATGTATATATATATATAAGTATATATCTTCTTCATTCAGCTGACACAAATCAAGGGGCATTAAGCTGTCGCGCTGTCAATGCATCGATCTTGCCAGAAATCTTTGCAGCCATCAAAATGTCAGCTGCCAGCTCTAGCTCTATCTCTATCTCACTCTTTCTTCACTTCTCTCCACAGCCCGCTCCTTGACGCTGACGTCGCCTTAGCTCACTTTTAATAGCGCCGCATAAAATCCACAAAATCATTTACACAAATTAAATGTTAACTCAGGCATAAAATTACCAAGTTAACACCCGTCGTATGCCTGTCCTCCCCTCTCTCTCTCCCTCTCTCTCTCTCGTTCTTTCTCTCTGCCAGTCACTCCATAATTTAATGGCATCGACGTCTCGACAATGCAGCCTGTCCCAAAACAGGCTGGCCGACCGGACCTGGGCCACGCCCGCCATTGGCCAAGCGCTAGTTGGCTGACAAGTTTTCCCACTCTTTGCTTTTACTTTGCGCGCACTTTTCATTAAAAATTTCCGCTCTCCGGGCGCTCTTCTGTAATTTTGCAAATTTTCTAATTGTCGTTTTGAAATTTAAGCCTTTTGGCCAACAAACACGTCCACTGACGTCCGGAACGTAGCCGGCCAAAGCTTTTGCCTGAATGTAGGTCGCCTAGCTCGCCTAGCTCGCCTCGCCCAGCCACATAGAGCTTAATTTAATGGTAGGTGTTGCCGCTGATACTCAGGCTGGTCCTCGACTCGCCTTTAATTGCAATTAAGTTTTAGTTTCAGTTTCAGTTCAGTTTCAATTTCAGCTTTCTGAATTGAGCACAAGGCAACGGCAGCAGCAGCAGCCGAATCCAATTTAGCCAAACGCCTCTCTTAACACACTTTCGCGGCTAGGCCTGACAACATTTGATACCTCTCAGAGCTGCCAGAGCTGCGGCGGCCGGGTGTATCAACTGCATTTGCCTGTCCATCAAGCGGCCTCACCACAGCTCAATAAGTCATATCAAAGACCGCAATGCTTGATTATCTTGGGCAAGCGATATCAGGTTTACATATATACATATGTGTGCGTAACGGGCGCTTTTTTAAGATTTTTTTTTTATTTACGCAAAGAGTTATATAAATTTATTTGATTCCCCCTTTCGTTTTTTTTTTATGTGCTCTAGCCATAAATAATTCACAATTCATTGACATATTTTTATGAATATGACTTCCGATCGTTAAACAAGGCGCATAAAATGCCGTCGACCATCAGCCCCCAGGCAGCATCAGCCCCAACCTCCAAGCTGGGCGGTGGGAGCCCATTAAAACAACATGAACGCACAATTTAATTTATATTTTTTCAAGCGTGTTGGCGACACTTCATTGTTGCTCTCTCACAAAAAAAAAATAAAATAAAAAAAATTATATATACAAACAGTGTTGCGACCCCTATAACAGAGCCCAACCTCGCCGTCTCCTGCCAGCCTTGATTCTGGCTCATCGTCAACCTTTTCGAAAATATAATCACAGCATAAAAATCAATTCCAAACGCGTGTGCAAAGAGCAAACAGACAGCGCCACAGTCGAGCGTCGAGAGTCTGTCGCACACACACGCACACGCACACACAGAGCATCGAGGCAATCGAGAGGTCTCCACACATTTTCCCTACTTCCCCCCGCACACACAAGCGAATCTTCAGCCCCTTCCCGTGCACAAAAAAATGTCACACATTTGTTAAACATTCGCGAGTCTGCACGAGCTGCTGCACCCCTTTCCCCTCCACGGGTAGGCCATGAGCGCCCCTCTTTTTGGGAGCTATATAAACAACACTGTGCTGCCAAACTGCGGCCCGGAAAAATCAGCATGCAAATAAAATAAAAATAAAACAAGCAATGAACAAAATAAAACACATCAAATGGGTTATTGGCAGCTATGGAAATACCCTGGAAATTGGAAATAGAGCACAGCATATATGCGTGTGTGTGTGAATACCCTGTAGAGACTTTAAAGAGGATGTGTGGGTAGGGTATGGCAAAGAGCCTATTAGCCTATTAGTGTGGAGATTAAGTGATTGAACGGGGTATATCACAAGAGCTAAAGGCAAAGAATTCTTTCCGTATTAATATTAATGTATGTTTGTATATACTTATTTTTGATTATAATTAAGAGTGTATTGGAAAATATTTGAATACGATAAGATATTCCTGTTTATATATATTTTTGATAATTATATATAATATATAGAAACAATATCAGTATTTCCAATTTCCAATAAGAATCTTATTGGCAACATTTGTTGATATGTAATTACAAAATTTCAAATTTATTATTATTAATTAATTAAATTATTTTGCCCTTAGATAATTTCTCTAAATAATATTAAAATTAAAATTATATTAAATATATATAAAAAATAAAAAATAAATATATAATAAATATATAAAAGTAAATTGTGGTATTCCAATAAGAATATTTTCCAACATTTTCTATATACATAATAAATAAAGATATATAATATACATTTTTTGTATCATATTCCTACGCCTTTAAGTCCCAGAGTTTTGAAATAAATAAGCCTTACTTAAATTAAATTAAAATTGTGACATTTTAATAAGAATATTTTTAAATATTTTCTGTATATAAATTAAATATATTAACTTTTTTTATCATAGTCTTAGCCCTTAAATCCCAAGAAAGCCACTAGTCGAACTTAAATTAAATAAAATAGCCTGGCCTAAGTCCAATTGGAATCTCTTTGCTAATTTCCCACCAAAGAAGGTAGAATCGAGTTGCTTAAGTACATGTGCCCACCTTTGGAATGTACAGGGTATTCCGTTAAAATCATAAATAGCTTAAAACCAAGCCAAAGCGAGCGCCTGGCAGGAGCCGGCTCCTAGCTGTGACGCTGGCTGGCGAGGCGCAAATAGGCTGTCAGCTACATACCAGAGACTCCCATTACCAAATGCTCTCCCTATGCTCCCCACCTATTTACTCAGTGTGTATGTGTGTGTGTAGGCGCATTAATGTAGCCAGCAAAAAAAAAAAACAGATGAGAAGAAAAACAAAATGTGTTGTAGGCAGGCAGTAGCAGCAGAAAAAAAGCTGAGAAAGAAAAAAATTGAAATGCTTTTTGTGATTTATGGGAATGTGTTGCGTAGCCGGGAGATTTGCTATAAATGTCTTTCTCGCTCTCACACATAGTCTGTGCTCTCCCCCTCTCTTGCTCCCTGTGTCAATGTCACACACAAAAATGTTTTACAAGCAATTTTCCAGCTTTTCTTTTTATGTGTGTTTGTGCATTCGTTTAACTATTTGGGCATAAAATATGACGAGCCCAGCAATGAGAGCCGCTCCACGCCCGTTTACCGTTCCGTTGCCGGTGGGGCAGCGGTTCTCTAGCCCCAAATAGCTGACATTTTATGGCCCTGTGTCCTTGTGGCTGTTCCACTGAAGTCCGCTCCGATGTGGGTGCGAATATGCGGAATATTGCTTTTTATAGGCAGCTGACGAAATTTCCGTCAAGGCACAAAGGTGCTTAGCTCGTAAGTACAGTAAACACTCTTAGAGAAAGGCTTCAGATTGGTAATGGAGTGGGAATGATATCAAATTAAATTTATTATAAAATGAGTCATAAATATATATACATAGATGTAAATAAATAAACATATACTATATATACATAAATGTAATCTAAATAATAAAGAAAGAAATAAAGAAATAAAATAAGGAATACTTTTTAAGGAAATTACGAAAATAATAATATAAAGAAATTACAAATTAATTATATAATTATGTAAAATCATAAATCATAAACATTAATAAATATATATAAATTATATTTATAAACAAATTATTAAGTGTAGAATATGTTCAGATTAGGGATGGAATGAGTATAAAATGAAATATATTCAAAATGTTATCATAAATATACATATATAAAATATTTAAATATATTATAAATATGTGTATATTTAAGTATTTATTTAAATTATATTTATAAAAAAAAAATTATTAAGATTGAATTTTTTTTTTTTGTTTTTTTTCTAGATTTATTTATATGTATATATAATATAATTATATAAAGAAATTATTAAAATTGAATTCGTTGTTTTTTCTAGATTTCTTTATATACATGTATAATCTAATATATAATGAAATTATTAAATTGAATTTGTTGTCTGTCTAGATTTATTTATTTAATTTTATTTCCTTTAATTTTTTTATTTATTTAGAAGCACTCAAAGTTTCTAAGTAATTTTTAATCTTACTCAGACAGCATTTATATGAATTTATTTCATTCCATTTCATACCTGCTGCTTATATTGATATTTGAGCATTACACCTATTTTCCCACCACGAAGATCTCTTCGAGAAAAGACTTAGAGAGCCTACATATATTATAAGTATATTTTATTCCATTTCATACCTCTTCAATCTCCTATTGAACTTTGTTTAATTGATATTTGAGTCTTACACCACTAAAAGCACTTATTAATAAATCAACCACATATATTTAGACATACATATATCCTCCACATTTAGCATATCTAGCATGTCAACTTTTTGCCACGCCGCCAACAACTATTTGGCGCTCTTCAAGTTTTAAGTTTTCAAGTTTTTTCTTTCTACAATTTTTCTGCTGTCTCTCGAGTTGCGCTGACACTTGAAGCTGCCAAGTGTAAGAAGTACAGGCAAAAAAATCAAAGAAAAAAAAAAAGTCCGTCAGTTTTAGTTGCTCCCACTGCCAACTGTGGCCCCAGTGCCAGTCCCAGTCTCATTCGTGGTGGACGTCAGTCCCGAGTGGCCCTTGTCGCAGATTTTAACAACTTCATTGATGAGTCGCCGAGTCGAGTCGAGTCGCGTCGAGTTGCGTCGAGTCAAGCTCAAAGCCCCAAAAGCGCTTCGTGCCACTTGTAAGCAATTTTAACTGTCAATTTTTAGTTGTTGTTGCTGTTGTTGTGAAATCTGAATATACCATATGAACAAATGCTAAAAAAAAATAAAAAACAACAACAATACTGCTGAGGTTGACACCCAAAACGGGCACCAATAACTCAACTCGCTTCGAAATGCCTTTTGGAATCTGTAATGGAAACTAGCTCTGCGGTCTGAGTCAAGCTGCGACCAATGTGACTGCAATCTATTGCTGATTTAGCGAAAAGCAAACAGAAACCGAGACTAAGAGACTGTGAGACTGAGAGACTGAGAGGTTGAGAGGTTGAGAGTGGAAAAGTCAGTTACAACTCCCACAGCTATGTCAATTGTCCTAAAGTGGCGCCAAGCGATTTGCAGTGCTCGGTCTCCAAGCAAATCCGTCACCAGCTGTGCGAACTGTCCAGCCGTCAGTCACTCAGTCATTCAGTCACTCATTCACTCACTCAGTCAGAGTCAGAGTGAGAGACAGAGGAATCCCAGCAAATCAATTTGGTTGAGGCATCGCAGCTTTACATAATTTATATGGCTCGGCCTATGGGCCACAAATAATTTTCGCAATTGGCTAGCCCAAGGGCCATAGTCCAGGGCGGCAGAGAACACACAAAACATTTTCAACAGTGGGTGGAGCTGTGAATATTGGCCATAAAATTTATGCCCTGAGATAATAACACAAGCGGCAAGTCGTTATGGCCTGCCAGGCAGCCAAACAGCCCAACAGCCAGGCAGCCAGGCAAAAGCAACCAGTCAGAATGGCCAACAAGCCATCCCAGTTAGCCAGCCGAATCGTCCGCTAAGGAGGATGGCTAAAAATAAAATTATGGCCCGGCAAACCCGTCTCGAGATGCAAAGGCAGCGATAGAAGGCTAAGGTTGAAGTTGATGCTTTGAATGCTTTGCTCGTGCGGCTCGGCGGTGCTCGTGCTGCTGGCCCAGGTGGTGACTGCAGCAGCAGCAGGCCCAAACCACTTGGCCAATTATGGGCTCCTCTTCTGTTTCTCTCAACTCGATCTGCTGCCAAGCCCCGTTTAAGCCAACTGAGTACGGGGTATATTGCAGAAGCTGGCAATAAAAAGTCCACTTATATATGTCTTATGTGGGGACTACGACGAAATTTTATTGCTAAACAGCAAAAGAGATGGACCTAAGACGGGCATTATTCATACTTGTTATTATTACTGCTAGAATATGTATATTACTTTTATTATAATAATAATTAATATTATTATTATTATTAGTATTTTTTATTGTTATTATTATTATTATTGTATTAGTATTAATTTTATTATTATTTGCAGCACAATATATTTCTAATTTTTTTAACGCCTATTATTATTGTCCATAGAGTTACTATTAACCTATTATTGTTTATTATAATATATTTTTATTATTATTGTCTTTATCAATATTGTTTATATATTGTTTCTTATTCTGCTCATTCTTATTAATTTATTTTTTTTTATTTATTTATTTTTTTCTCACCTCAGCCACACAAAAAAAAAATTATCATTGGCATTATTATTAACACTTTATTTCCATCAGTCATTTTAATAAAATTCTAAAAAAAAAAAAAGTCAAAATTATTTTTATTTGCCATTTTATTGTCATTGTGAAAATTAAAATTCATTTTCAAAAAACGTATTATTGGTATTATAATTATTTTTATTATTATTGGGTTCATTTGCAAATTTTTTTATATCCCGTTTAGCACATGAAATATTTATATACCCCAAATTTTTTTCATAAACATTGAAATTTTCCGGTTTTTGGTTGTATATGTATTATTATGATTATTATATTTATATTTAATAATTTATTTTTAGTTTCATTATTTTCCCACATTCCCAACTCAATTTACATATAGCTATATATATAGCACTTGGCTTACCAACACCCGCAATCTCGTGCGCAGTTTCATCAGAGTCAACTCCTTTCATACGTTTCTCCTCCCAAACGATTTTCTCATTTTAACTCCTGCTCAGGGCCTTTACAGCGCATCTCCAAAGTCTATCAAAGCTGTGTGTTGCAGTTGTAGCCTTTTGTTGCAGGTCTGCTGCAACAACATTTGGTTGCCAACTTTGCCGTGTATCAACAACATTTAGGCTGTGGTCGCCTCTTGTTGCATGCACGTTTCTGCACCCCTTTGCTGCTGCTGCTCCTGCTACTCCTGCTACTGCTGTTGTTACTGCTATTGCTGGTTCTTCTTCTTCTTCGGCTTGGCCTTGTTTGTGTGTTTGGCTTTGGCATCGTTTGCAAATATGCTCAGTTTGTGTTGAAATCGAAATAGACGGTAGCTGAAGCGAAGCCTCTTGCCAACACACACACACACATACATACACCGACAACAACTGAGAGATACACGAATTCACATCCTTTGCTGCTTAGTTGTCCGTTGCCCCATTCAATGTTAGCTGTTGTCTTGGTATCTGCTTTTTGCCTGCAGCTCATTTGGCTCTTGTGTTGATGTTGGCCAACAGCGAGCCACAAGCTCATCCTCAGCATCATCATCATCAACATGATCATCATTGTCATCGTCATCAGAGCTGTACCCCAGTCATTGGCCAGCTGAGAGCTGTTTAAGCATCGCATCAACAGTTACCCCCACTCCCCCTCCCCCTCTGGTTTTGACTGCAGACTGTTTGGCATGCTAATATGCAAACAGTGCTGCCAACTTAATGAAATTGAAATGAGCAAATTAGAAATGTTTGCCAGCGCTCTGCAGACCCAACTCCCCCTAAGCATTAGCAGCTCAACTAAGGGTATTAGAAGTCAGCTTATGTTACCTTCTCTGCTCTGCATACAATGTCAAAGGCAATCAGTTTAGGTAGATAGTCATATGTAGTAATATATATAGAGTGCAGAGCTCCCAAATACCAAAGCATGACGTTAGATGCACCTTATATTATACATAGAATAAATATATTCAAGTCTTCTTTATGCGGCTTTAATACTAGCTGATAAAAACTGAATTTTGTGCGTTGCAGTTCTATATATGTATATACATATATAGATATTTCAGATATGTACGATATATAAATATTTGTATATATATATATATATATATATAGAGAGAGATTTTAGATATATACTTACATATGGCAGCTGTTTGTTGTAGATATCAAGTTCTATATTGTATAATGAACTATATTATAATGAACCTTTGGAACGAAATATATTCTTACATATACATATATATTAGGATACTATATATGTACCTATATGATCAGGCTGATGAATTGGATCAGTCTAACTGGGACTTGTCAGTAACTCTGTCTTGAATATGATTCCTTTAGAGTTATGAACATTATGAAGCTGTTTGCATAATAATTATAATTATCTCAATATATATAGCGCTCATAATAATGAACTACGAAATGATTATAGTAATGAAGACCAACAATATTTGTTTTTTCTTTCAGTGTTGTGCATAAACCACTTTTACTAAGAAATGGAAATTACCTATTAAATTTATTGGGTGAGTATAATAATAATATATATATTATTTATATATAAAATAAAAACAAAAAATCCGATAAAATAAAAAACCCATCTATATAATTAACTGTCCCATGGTTAACTCCCAGGAGGTCTGCAGCCTTCAGCTAGTATAAATGAATAGACAAGCATTCATCAAGTCGCCTCGATAAAGAACGAAAAATTCAAAGCGACAGTTAAACTAATAGTCACAAAAAAATAAAAATAAACGAGAAAAGAAAAAGCATTTCAAAACGTAATCCATTGAAACTAGCGTTATCCTCAATGCTTAGCAGAGCCAAGCAGACAGTCAACCAGGCCAAGTCCCATAAATCTCGGCCCAAACCTTGTATTTGGTCAAACTCTGGCCAGCTGCTGCTGCTGCTGCTGCTGCAATGTGAACTAAAAACTAGTCTAGCCATTGCAGGGACCAATAAAAATGCTTCTGCCCATACAAACAGAAGAAAGACAGAGCTGAAAAAAACATACACACACACACACATACAGATTGAAAATAAAACTAAAAGAAGAAAAATAACTGAATTGAAGAAGGAAAGCCACATGTCATGGAGTCTACACTTGAAAAGCACTAGACGCACCCAACAACTCCCAACCTGAGCTGAGTTCTCTCTGATAGATACAAACGACTTCATGACGATACAAAAGAATGATGATGATTTGCAAAAAACAACAAGTAGGAGTGTGGTAATGAGGAGTGGCTAACTGAAAGATACCCTAACTAGCTGAGTAAAATAAAAGAGTATGTAAAAAGAAAGAAAGAAAACTTAGGTCTAGAATGGGGCATATATAGTAAGATATATATAATATTTAATTGAGCAGGTATCAAAAATTAGAAAAAGGTATCAAAAAAAGGAAATAAGAGGAATATATAAGACAAATTTTTGGACTCTAGCTTCTAAAGTATTCGAGAGATGCTCAAATAACTAAATGATTCTGCAGGATTCTGAATGCCATGCTAAGAGAATATGATATATTAAGATTTTATTTGAAATCATATAATGTTATTTCAAACAAAGTTTACCTTATCGAAAAAAGATTTAAAAATATTTAGCTCTTAAATGATATTTAGAAAGACAAATGAACCTAAAGGCAAATATTGACTGACTTTACCATTCTGATAAATATAAAATAAAGACAGATATAATATCCCTCACTTCCCTTTCACTAGCTGATACAAACATTGCAAGAAAAACAATATACCCTATACACAATGACTTTAGGGTATCACGGCCAGATAACGTCTGTTTGGCTGTACGCTCTGGGCCCGTCCAGGCGGTCCGGCATTGAATTGGCTGTGCAAACGTTTGATAAATTGATGAATTGCAATGCTCAAGTGGCAACAGTTTAGCGAAGCAGCGATCGATAATGCGACGAAGAAGAGGAATGCGATTGCCAAATGGAGGAGCAGGAGTTGCAGCAGCAGCAGCAGACTTGTGCATCAGAAGGGGGGAGGCTTTGGGGCAGCAGTTGCAGCTGGAGTGGAGGCACAACTCATTAGTTCATCAGACGCAGTCGAAGTCGAAGTTGAGTTTGTGTGTTGTGTTTACTTAAGTTTAGCATAAAAAATGAAACAGTCATGGAGCGTGAGTTAAGGGAATACACATACACACACACATATATATATATATATATATATATATATATATATATATATATATAGACATACATATGTACATATTGTTTTTTCTCTTTATGCTCGTTTACCGGGAAGAGCTCATAAAAATTTATGTTAATTTCGTTTAGAGCTGCTGCTGCTGCTGCTGCTGCTGCAACTGCATACGTAATGAGAGAGGCAGGGGCTGAGTAAACAAGGACTGCGCCTAGGCCTAATAGACGTAGTTCCAAATTGAAATAATGATTAACAGGCTAGAGTCGAAGTGGGGGGTGAGCGGGTCTATGGGCAACTTGATCCACCTACACGTTAAATAATTTCTAGAGGAGAGAGATTCGTGCACTTCATGCAACAATTGAAAAGTTCGACGAAAAATGCCGTTGTGAAAAATGCAGCGTAAACATAAAAGATAAACACAGAACACAAAGAAGAAGAAAACTGAACACTCAAGTGAGACTGAGCAGCAGCAGCAGCAGCAGCAGCAGCAGCAGCAGGAGAAGGAGGAGCAGCAGCAGCAGCAGCAGCAGCAGCAGCAACGTGAGCTACACAAATTAAGTGCAAGCAGAGACGCTGCAACGCGTCGTATGAGCAATTTGTTTATTTATTTGTATTTATTTTCCAGTCAATATAAACTATGTGAATTTTTAGTGTACATAAAAAAGAATGAAGAGAAGCGAGCATTCGACATTCGACATGATAATAATAACAACAATGAACAACAACATGAACGTCAACCGTGCAACGGGGCAAGTAAATAAATCAAATGTGGAGTTTCCACGGAAAATGGGGGGAAACGAGCCAAATGGAAAATGGAAGTCAAGACGTGAACTTTAAAATAAACAAATGAGAAATGAGAAGTTTTTCTGATTGAATTGAAGAGCGCCGAAATTTGTTTAAAGTTTCGCCCGTAACTGTATTTACCTTTTGGAGCCATAAAGTTTGCGCTTTTTGTCAAAGTCATTTGCCAGCCCCGAAAAAGCGAGCAGCAGGAGCAGGAGCCGGAGCAGCGGCAGCAGCAGCAGCTCATCAACACCTTTTGGCCAGGTGTCGGTGGGCGATAGTCGTTCGCGTGGCAAATACGCAAAGCCCGTTGCACACTAAATCCACTTAAATTAATTGCAAAAGGTGATTACGTTGCTGTTTTGCCTGCACCGGATACTGGCGGCAGACAGCTGAGAAATGAAGCCAGGACCGAACAGGACGCAGAACGAACGACAAGCCAGCAGGATATGCCAGCAAACCAACCCATTAGCCACCAGCCAACAGCCACCCGCGCTCGGGTTATCAAGAAGCTGCATGCTGAACGCCATTTCTCAAATGCCAGCGGGCAAAGGCAAACAGCAAACACTTGGCTTGGCTCTGGCGATGACTGCAAAGCTGCAGCGCCAGTTGCTCAAGGTAGGCAAATGCTGTCACTTGGTCCTGGCTCCTCTTGGCTCCTGCCTGCTGGCTGCTGTTTGCTGGCTGGCTGGCTCCTGCCCAGTGTTTGCGCATCTCTTAAAAGATTGGGTGTGGGTGGGGCTGGGGTTGGCGCAACTGTCGCTACATTTTTGCAAAGTAATTTGCAAAAGATGCCAGGACAAGGCGCTGAAGAGGGCGGCGCGAGCTAAAAGCAAGTGCCGCCAAAATGCAGTCAAGGATGAAACAGCAAAGGAGCTGCAGACGTGGCAAGGTGTTAACGTGGCGCTGTCAGTGCTTGATTGCGTTTATGCGTAGCAAAGTTATCTAAATAAGGGCTAAAGTGGCAGTAAATCCGACGGAAATGCACAAACAACAGTTAAGTTGAAAAAAATAGAAATAAATCTGTTTATGTTTTGATAAATTTGAAATTATTGCGACATAAACAAGCAAAATCCACAAAAAGTATTTAATGCGTAAAAATATTTACAAAATATGCAAGGCATCGCGTATATATTCGGTATTTTTTAGCGACAATATGCCAATTGACCAGCTCTGAGTCGTTTGCGTTTTGGTATTAATTACTAAATATATCGATAACTTTCAAAATGACCTCAATTTTCGAAATAAAAGCAATTGACATTTGCATTAGATTTTAATGTAGCTTGTAGAATTTTGATAATATAACAACATGAAGAAAATGCACACTGACCTCTTTACCAGTCATTTAAGTTTAATAATGCAAAGTTTCCGTTATCTTTACTCAACTCTTGTGGAATTTGCAATTTGAACATTTTGCCACGCATAAACACAAATGCTGTTCCTTTCCCACCCACACGACTTTTTACTTGTGCGTTTGTGTGTGTGTGTGTGCTTAAAATGTCATTAAAGCGCTGAATGGGCGTGAGCATTGAAAGCAAACGACTCTAGCAGGAGCTGGCTGTGAGTGAGTGGGAGCGAGAGGTAGCGATGGCAAACTGTAGCGACAGCTCATAAAGACAGCAAACGCGGCGGACTGCGGATTGGGCGGCGTCGGAGCAGATAAAAGAGACTCAAACAAGATTCAAAGACAGCCCAGCCGCATCATATCCTTAATCAGCGCCTCTCAGCTCACAGCAAAGCTTTCCCTGGGCGCGCTTTGTGTGTGTCTGTGTGTGGTTGAGAGAGTGGGAGTGGGAGAGGGAGAGCGGTGTAGCTTCCGTTAAATTTATTGATAATTGATTATTGCTTCGTTAGGTCGCATTTGAGGCGGCGTTTGGCGAACTGGCTTCGCGCTGTTGTTGTTGCTGCTGCTATCAGCGTTGTTTGTAGCGTGTTTGTTGTTGCAAATTGAAAATGCAAATTACTCGGCTGATTTGGCGGCTCCCGATTGCATTGAGTTGGCGCCTCGACGCACGGCTTTTGGCTTGGCTTTTGATGTGTGCGACGCTTTGGGGAAAAACAAATTTTCATAAATTTTTAAAACAAACAGGAGCAACAAAAACAAGCACAAAAAAAAAATAAAAACAAAAAATCAACAGCACAAAAAAATACAAACAAAAAGCGAGAAGAAGCAGAAGAGCTGCTGTCGGATTTTTGTACGCCATTTTGTTGCCGCACTCGAGTTGCTGTTGATGTTTGTTGTTGTTGTTGTTAGGACGTGCCTATGCGCACTGCTTTGCTCACCTTTTGAGCTTTTAAATTATTTTCCAAGCACGTAGCCTCGTCGGCTGTTTGCGTATTTAAACGTGCACGGGTATGTGAAGCGCATAGAGAGGCGCTCATCACTAGAGAGTGAGGGAGATAAAAGCATTGGTTGGTGTGAAAAGCGCGTAGAGCGGCAACTGCTTTGCCTTTAAAAGGATTTGCACAATTTGCATGCTATAGGGGGGAGGAAGATTTTCTTCCTTTTCATACACATTTTTTTTTTGTATTTTGTTGTATTTTCTTGTGAAGGGTTCGGGATGTTTGCTGTGCCGCCTGCTGCTTTCGTTGTGTTGACAAACAAACAGAGCCGCTGAGTGACGGCCAAGACAGACAGCCCAGCCAGTGGGTAGCTGGATTTGCAAGGACAGTTGTTGGCGTCGACAGCGGCTCTCTCTCTCTCTCCCTCTCTTTCTCTCCCTTTCATTGTGTGAGTGTGTCTGTGTTGACAATGTCCTTGCTGGCATTGTGGAGCACCGCGCGCCGTACGTGACTTGCATTTATTTTTTGCGGGCTCAAACTGCGAAAAACTCGTTAGTAATTTAGCAGACAGTGGGAAAACAGTGAGCCAGGTTGGCCAAACTCCATGTTTTCAAAGCAATCAAACGCTCGTCTATATTCACATGAAGCGCCCCAAATGCAGCTAACTAAAAATACTAAACGAAAGCCCAGAACTGAGAAGCCAGAACCCAGAACCGAAAACCGAAAACCCAGAACCTAAAGCAAAGCTAAACAAAAGCAACACACACACATACAAAACTACAAACTGCAAATAATTCCATCAACACCACAAACTAAAAACGAGAGCTGAAAACGGCAATGCGAACGATTGATAGCCACTTGAGTTGCACACATAAAGCTGCTCTCACTCTCCCTCTCTGTCACTCCACCTCTCTATCTCTCTCTGTCTGTTTGTGTTGCATTCAGTCTTTAGTGTAACCCATTGACATTGCTGAGCGCATTGGGAGGGCTTTCGCACAGTGGGGCACAAACAGCAGCAAACAGACAAACAGAGTGCGAGATTCAAGTGCAATTCCAAGTGCGTACACCCAAAAAAAAATACAGTATAGGAGCAGGAGCAGCGCAGCAGCAGCAGCAGCAGCAGCAGCAGCAGCAGGAGCCGCAGCCGTCGAAAGAGTTATTGAAAATGTTTTATTGTGTGCATTTGATTGCTGTAAGTGTTTAGCTCCCACTGTGTGGGTGTCTGTATATGTGTGAGTGTGTGTGTGTGTTTGTCTGGTGTCTAACTTATAAATATTTCAATAACATTTGAATTGCGCCTGGCTGGGGGCTCAATTGGTTTTGGGATTTTGGACCGAACGCAAATGGAAATGCACTTTCCATTGTGTGCGAGTGTCTAGTGCTTGGCCACTCCAAAAAGAACTCCCCGGCAATGGCCACATTACCGTACGGCTATAGCCATGGCACTTGCCATATTTGGACTATGCAGAGGCAGACGGGCAACAGCAACAGCAGCAAATCAAACTGAACTAAAGCCTAAATCCAAATGTGAAGCGATTCGCTGTTAGTTTATGCGGGGCAGTTGAACGTGATAAGTGCGAAATGGAAGAAAGAGAGAGTGAGAGAGTGGGGAAAGCAGACAAAAAGTGGTATAGTATGACAGAGATAGACAGAGATGGAAAATGGATGAAAGTAAGGTTAAGAAAGAGAGACAGAATACTACGTTGAGTGTGATAGAGATTGAGAG
This sequence comes from Drosophila arizonae, assembly GCF_054131065.1. Taxonomy (NCBI): domain Eukaryota; kingdom Metazoa; phylum Arthropoda; class Insecta; order Diptera; family Drosophilidae; genus Drosophila; species Drosophila arizonae. The sequence continues at coordinate 16,238,398 of NC_142924.1, forward strand.
CTACTGAGGGAGAAAGGAAATAGAACAAATGGCACAGAGAGAGAGAGAGAGAGAGAGAGAGAGAGAGAGAGATAGAGAGGAGAGAGTGAGAAAGAGAGAGTGAGAAGGGAGAAAGAGAGATTGGAACAGGGGGAGCGAAAAACAAATATTAACAAACAGGGCAAATTATCAAGATCATAATGATCTATAAGAAACAGAAAAAAGTTTCTTATATTTTTGTTTTATAAAAAAATGTCAAGCATTTAAAAAAATTTTTTGGTTAGAGAAAAAATGTATGGAACTCTATTTTAATTTAATTGGAATTTATGGAATAAATAATTTGAATTTTATATTAAACCGAAAAGCAGGAAAAACATTTCACACAAATAGGAATTTAAATTTTGCTCTGCTGAGCTCTATTTATTTATGTAGAATTTAGAAAATATTTTTATATTCAAATTTGAAATTCTCTGAGCTGCAGCTGTTCATTTATCATGAATTTAGGCACGTATAAACATAGAATTGTTCAGCATAGTTCGATATGCTTTTTTTACGTGTGTGTAGTGCATAACACTTTGGCACGTTCTATGAGGGCATACTCTCGACTGTGTGTGTGTGTGAGTGTGTACATTTGTGTATGTGTGTGTGTGTGTATTTTAAAACTTTCCATCGACTAGCCAAAGAGCTTTGGCAACATCTTGTGATGCAATCGCTGCGGCATGGCTCAGTGAAGCCTGTGGCATGGCCTACTTTACAGAGAGGCACAAAAGCTTAACTCAATTACCAACGGCAGTTGCCACACGTGACTAACCAAACTGAGTGGCGGCAATGGTGGCAGGTTGGCTGGATCAGGTGGGCGTTAGCAATCGTGCGATAGGAGGCTGGGCGGGGCAGCATCACAGCTGAGTCGAGCTGACCTGCTTAGCTGGCCAGGCGAGTTGCCAATGAGCAGGCGGCATTCGAGCTGCCTTCAAGCGGGTCAAAGGACACTCATACACACACACACACACACAGACACACAAATCCCTTTTTCTGAAAACTCATTAGCACAAATTTGTGCTCGGACCAAGTCGATGTCTACCTTGGCACGCCCCAGCAACTGTGCCGCCTAATTTGGGGCGCAGACGAAAATTTATGCTGATTGTGCGGCAATTTACGAAAACTCAAAGCCAAAACTGGAAAATTGCAGCCGCCTCACGTACCAGACAACTAGCTAGCAAAAGGCTACGCCAGAACCGAGAACAGCACCAAGAAGACTGAAGCTAGACAACAAACTTGTCCATGCCATAAATATAAGGCACTCAGCCTTGAAATAATGAAAGACTTTAACCTTTTTTTCCCGCATCTGTTGTGATATTTTTCCTTCTTTTTTGGCTAGGAGTACAACTTTTAAGACTCTGATAGGAAATGTAAATGAAGAAGTATAGATTTCTAATCAGTATCAGCAGATGAAGTTATTCAGACTTATGTAGTCTGGTGTCGCTCTCTATATCTCGCTCTCCCTAACTATTTCAAAGCTAGTTTTTCAATTTTAAGTATATTTTTAGGATCATACTCAAATATATTTATCTCTTTTCTAGTATTACAGCTCTTTATAGTTGCGAGACTATACTATGCCCTTTATATTAATCTTTATAAAAACAAGAGTATTCCATATATCTAATTGGAGCACTTTTCATATACATAGTTCCATTGTAAGCCAATTGACAAGCTGGAAACTCTTTTAAGACTTCTGCCTCTACTCTCATACCAAAAACTCTCCTCAAGTCAAATGACTTGATCAGAGACCTTTCTGTACTAACAATATGGTAAACTTTTAAATTCTCATTTTCTGAAAGAGCATTTAAGCTTCGCTTTAGTCCCATTCATTTCCATTTTTCTATTCTTTTTTCTAATATTTCTATTTTCTTGTTTCTTTTTCCCTTGCAGCGCTTGACTTTTGTCTGGTTTATTGAGTGAAGCTACCGAATAACGGTAAGTAACCTTTTCTTAACCTTTTGCAATACAGTCTATGCAAAGCAGTTTCAGCTAAGTGGGCGATTGTATAACCATATATATGTATATTTGTGTGTGTGTGTGTGTATTTCGACAAAGTCGCTTGGTTTCCGTTTCCGGCGTTGGCTTTGGCTTTCGCTTTTTCATTTCCGCCTAATAAACTACATAATTAAACTGGCAGCAATGGGATTAAAGGATTCCTACTGCCTGCTACTGCTTCTCCTTCTCGCATTCCGGCTCCTGCTCCTGCTCCGGCTCCGGCTCCGGCTTCAAGTCATGTGGTATGGCTGAATCTTTCGAGCTACTCAACTTCAGCTTGGCCGTGGGATATATATTTTTTGTTCGTTCGTGCTGGAAGACTCACTCCATTAGGTTGGCATATGACCCCCAGCCTCTGCCACGCCTTCTAGGCACGCTCCAAGTAAAGTTTCGTCGGCGAATTAAGCTAAATTAATTTTTGTGCTTTGCTGTTGTTTTCCTCATTGTTGTTGTTGCTTTAGCTAGTTAAGTCCTTTGACTTTTGGCTCGTTTAATACATCTCCCTCTCTCTCCCTCATTTCTATTTCCCCTTCCACCTCTTCATATTAAATTAATGATGTGTTTTATGCTGTTGTTGTTGCTTTGTCGAAAGGGAAAAAATCACTGCAAATGCGATTTAGAAGGCAAAGCGCAACATTAGCAGTAAATAAAATAGGATAATGCGACAAGTCGACCGCAAAGCCAAAATCCCAAAATATGTATAAAACGAAAGAATTACAAAAAATATACGAATAAATAATAGAAGAAGTAAAAACCGTAGCGGAACTGCTGCAACGACAGCCAAATGCGCTGCAAAAAAATTTAAATGAAATAAAATGAAATTCAGTTCAAAATAGTAAAAAATATATATTTATAATAATGTAATACATGTGCAATACATAATATGATATTTGAATATACATTTTTATATCAATATAACATTAATTATATTCAATAAAAATAAATTAATAATTAATTTGATAAATTAAAAATATAAATTGAAAATATAGAAATATAAATATAATATAAATATTCTTATAAAAATTATTTGTTATATATAAAATAAATTAAAATAATAGTAATAGTAAAATATTTGAAAAGATGTAAAATCAGCTATATTAAATTTTTTTAAACCAACAAATAAAGTAGAGATAAAATATAAAATAAATTTAATACATAAAAAAATTTGACATCAAAAAAAGTAAAACATGTAATAATAAAAAGAACAACTTTTTAATCAGTATAAACAATTAAAATTATTAAATAAAATTATAAATATAAAAACAAATATATTTATTATTTATTATGTAGACATGGTAATAAAAGTAAAGTCTTGGTCAGCTTTTAAAACAAAATATTTTAGATAATGCAAAAAACCGTGTGCCCAAAAAAAAAAAATAATAATAATAATAATAATAATAAATTAAATACGTATAACTTAAACTAAAATTAATTCGTAGAACTTAAAACAAATGTTATTTTAATTAATAAGGCTTTATTTACTTAATAAGGCTTTGGCAGCCAACTAGGATAAATGCTTAGCCTAGTTTTGCGAATATTTCCAAATGAAATAATTTATAGATGTATTCAAAATAAATATATAAATATTAATTAGTTATAGTCTATTTAATATTCGTTCTGCTCCTTCGATAGGGCATTTGGCAAGACCAGTTCCCTAATTCTTTTTTTGGCACTCGAACAGCTGCAGCAGAAATATTTTGTGGTAGGGTTGAGAGCATAAAGGACAATTGCTGATCCTGCTGCTCCTGCTGCCCCTGCTGGCCCTGCTGCTCCTGCTGCTGCTGCTGTCGCTATGACAGTTGAAAGGATTAAGCGCTCCTAATGCCAAGGCGCTCGTTTTCCGCCCGTCCACTGCTAAGCCCGGCAATTTTTCATGCTAACCCCATGGCCGAGAGAGCCCTCCGAGCCCGCTCGCAGTCGAATCACCTGGCTTAGGCGAAACTCAAAACTCGAACAGGGAGCAACACGCACAGACTTAATATAAAGCCGCTACACCTAAATGCAAACAAATAATAATTTCTTTTTCTGTTCACATTGTTGTTGTTGTTGCTGTTGTGTCTTTGTAAACAATTTGTTGGAATTGCTCTTGAGAAGAAATCAAAGCAAAAACAAGATTTGTGTGCTTCAAGTCAACTGTCGATGCATCGTCGTCTGGTCGCCGTCTCCTTCCGACTTACACAAATGTTTTGACAAAACGCCTGCTGTTTCCACATAAATATTTATATACATATGCCTTGTACAACTGCCACACACACACACATAAGGATACACACACACACACACGCATGCAGACTGTCTGCTTGGCCTGTTTATCGCGGGCCTGGCATCTTTACCTGCAGGGAACATGATATGTGAACCAGGCACCAGCATCTCTTGTTGCTATATCTTTAGCATCAACTCCTCGACATATACACACACCAGCACACACACACACACACACGCACACACACACTGGGTGTCATGCGTATACAAATTTGTTGTTGCCTCCTTGGAAATCGAATCCACAAAAATGCAGTTAAATAAATTACAAACGCTCTGTCACCCAACAGTTGAGCGGTTTGGGTTCAGGCCGTGCCTTGAGGTTGGGGCGCATGTTGCGGGATTATCGCCCGTCGGGCATCGCCTGGCCAAGGAGTGACAGAGAGAGAGAGAGGGGGAGAGGCAGGAGCTGAGCCAATGATTACGTTGATTATTCCTATACGAATTTTTCTCTTATTTTTAATGAATTTTGTCGCGTTCGTCGTCTGGCCCTTCCCCCCTTCAGTCCAGTGGAGCTGCATTCTGTTCTGTGTCGCCCCTTTATCTGACTTTTGCGTGCTAATGAAATAAATGCCTGGACAGCCAGCTCAAGTTACCCAAACATGAGCAATATGTGACACAGACAGAGTGTCCCAGTGTCTCTCTCTCTCTCTGTCCATCTCTTTCAGACTGTCTGTGACAGTGGCTGCAAGAGATATAAAATCAAGATACAGCCGCAGCAGAGAGGAGAGTAAAAAACTGTATCTTAAGTTATGAGACATGCGAGGCACATAAATTCCTCAACGTGTGTGGGTTCAAATGGATGGCATAACACACACTATAAACCATTCACACACACACTCACACACATAGACCGACAGAAAGTGAAGTGTTCTGTTGAAGGAGTTCTACTAGTTGCATATGTAAACTAAGAAAATTTGTTTAATAATATGCTTATGATCATGGGAAATAGGATATGGGGTTTGCTGCTTGAGAACTGGCGATGTAGAAGGCAGGAGAAAGAGATCATATTGAAGAAATAGAGTAATGCCAGAAATTTTGGATTTGATTTGATCAAGCTATGGAATAATAGAATGCAATATAATATTAGTATTAGTATTATATTATTATACATCAGTATTAGTATGATATATATGGAATGGAATACATGAATAGCTGTAGGGCAGCTGAGCATAATATTTTATATATAATCTCTAGTCTGGAAATCTAATATGATTCATATTTTTTCGCACTAATTTCTGTGATTTACATTGAAGAATATTTATTTTATATTTTATATATAATATTTTGCTTATCTCCTTGCGCCCCATAAGATCTAATTCTCTTTCACGAACTGCCCAAATTTCTTATAAATGATTTATTTTATGATTAAAATTTTTTGCACTCTTTTAAAATAATCGATTTCCTGCTAAGCTGAGAATTCGCTCACTCGAATTTCTCAAACTATTTTCTCCTCCCGCGCCGAGTCCAATGACAACTACGACGATCTGCTGCCCGTTTGGGCCATGAATCATGCCTGGCATCCGGTCCAGTGGCAATTGCAATAAGTTAACGCTGTGGACGACGCCGCCTACTTAATTATTAATTTCGCATTTACCACAAAACGATTATGGGCTAGAGAGCCCAGGGCTGGCTCCAGGCCGCCAGCCCTAGCGCTGTCTAAGCGGGGGGGACTGCGTTTTACCATTTCCTCAATTGCATAAATCGAAAATTTGTGCTTTGGCGCGTGTCACGAATAACCAAAGGAAATGCCGATCCCAAGGTCCCTGCACTGGAATAAGAACTCCTTCTCTAATTTTTGAGACAATGTGACAGACCCGGGCCAAGGATGGAGTTGTTGTTGTTGTTGTTGTTGTTGCTGGCGCAGTCTGTTTGTCACCCAAGTCATTTACATGCTCCACTCGCGTACGTGACTCACATATAGTTATAGTCTGATATATATATATATATATGTATGTGTATACATATATTTGAAGCTTTTTGGGGATTTTGACTGCGGCTGCGTCTTGGCTTACATTTGATGAAAATGCGAGCGTGGCGCTGTCAATGTGGATACGCCTGTCCACTGGGAGTCATTGTCGTCGTCGTTGTCTCTCTCTCTCTCTCTCTGTCTCTGTCTCTTTCTCTGTCTTTGTCGTCGTCTGGCCTCAAGTGAGTCACGCAGCGCATCGATAAAATATTTAAAATTCATTTCTAAGCTTTTAGTAGTCAACGACTCAACTGCTTCACTTCAGTCCACACGCTCCACACTCAGTGCTCCACTCTCCACTCGCTTATCAATGCTGGGGCCCAGCCTATTACTCAGCTGGGTCTCTCGGCAATTGCCGAGATAAACGTAAGCCAAAAACTGCAAATGTCGACGACGACAGCTCGGCCCAACTGCAGCTCCTTTGCTTTGCTTTGCTGCTATCTTTCGAGTGTGCATTGATTTATGTGCGTGCAGTCAGCGTCGTCGTTGGCTTTGCCGGCGAGAGGAAGGCAAATGCCTCTGTAGCTAGCTGGCTGAAGGTAAATAGCAATACTCGCATCGTGCCATCGTTCACCTGGGCCGACTCCCTCGCCCCACCCTCCCCAACCGCAATTCACAGTTGCAATTGCACTTTATTAGTTTTGCTATTGAATTTCATTTTATTGCATTTCCCCATACGCATTCCATATATCTATCAATAAGCATCAGTCTCTTTCTCTTTCCCTTTCTCACTCGCTCTTACTCTGATGACTGTTGTCATAAATGTCTCGACGGTATATTATTCTAGCTGATAACGTCTCGTGCTTTTAAAAGGAGTTTGAGGAGAGTATATTAAATTGGCTAAGCAGAATAAATATAAGTAAAATATAAATACTTATTTCTTATATAAATAATCATATTTAGAATGTTATTTTATTTTATTTATATTTATATTTATATTTATATTTATATTTATATTTATATTTATATTTATATTTATATTTATATTTATATTTATATTTATATTTATATTTATATTTATATTTATATTTATATTTATATTTATATTTATATTTATATTTATATTTATATTTATATTTATATTTATATTTATATTTATATTTATATTTATATTTATATTTATATTTATATATCTATCTCTCTCTCTCCCATACAAGGGTATGGGATCGTCGATCCATTTCCATTATTATTATCATATGATAGTTGATTTCCACAGCGAGTGCAATTGCTGTGTGGCCTCTGGGCCTCTCTGCCTCTACCCCCGCCTCTACCTCTGCCTATGCCGGGAACACTCTGTACACCCCGCCGTATAGTATATCTGGTCTGGTAACGCACTTCAGTTCAGTTCAATTCCTTTGTTGATTTTTCTAGATTTGAAGCACTGATTGTGCGGGTTTTACAACCGGCTACGCCCCGGCAAGGTGTGAATTGCAGTTGCCCTAAACCCCATAGCTGGCTGGCTATGCTGGCAATCGTTGGCTCTGCGCATTTTGATCGACAGCTTGCCTAAAACTGTCAACGTGCGTTTAGCTGTTCCCCGCCCCTGCCTATTGCCCCTGTGCCTGCCCCTGCTTCTACTCCTGCTGTCTCTGCCTTAGTTTTATGGCGCATTTCTTTCGATTTCCAACGATTTATTTGAGTTTGCTGCCGCTTGATGTTTGCACGGTTGCTGTTTGTTGTTGTTGTTGTTATTGTTGTCGCCATGTAGCGCTATCAAGCGGTTTATATCGCTGTTGCCACTACATCAATATAGGTATATATGTATATGTATTTATATACATACATTATCTAGCTGCTGACGCTTAGATTAAGATTAGTTTTTTGTTCCTTTTGGCAGTTGCGGCCGTTGCAAGAGCCGCCCGGTCTGACATATTTGTTGGCTCTTTTGGCATGTCAATAAATGTTCAGATATATATATGTATATGTATATAGAATATTGTATGAGTAAATATCATAAATCCGCATGCCAAGCATGTCAATTAAACAATATGGCGCTCATTCAATCAGCACTTGAAATATATAAATGAATTAAGTGAAAATAGTTGAAAGTTTTTCTTGCTTAAATTAACTTTCGGCTGAGTTTTTCCAGCTATAACTTTCCCAATAATCGTTTGTGTGTGTGTGTGTTTTTGCTACTTAAACTTTGACTCTCGTGTCGCACATTTAATCAATTTGCCATAAATCACATGGCAAATCAGCGCCGCAGAATTTCGCAGCTTTGCTTGGGGCTCGCTTCAATCATTTGCCTGCAGCTGCATACAAAATTGCTTAACTATATGGAAAATTGACAAGTTTTGACTGACGCTGACAGTGCGGTCTCGCTCTACGCCTCTCTCTCTCTCTCTCTCTCTCTCTCTGTCTGAGAACTGCATAGGAGAATTTAATAAATATTTGTGCTTTGGTATAGGTATGTGCCTTGACGTAGCGTGTTGCAGCACATTTCTAGCCAATTTAACAAAATAGAAAAAGTTTTCGCTTAGCAATCGCCTGCAGACATGACATGCCTGATAGACAGAGAGACAGACGGACAGGGCGACAGACAGTCGAACAGAGTTGATTGAACTGCGACGGCATTAGCCCAAATTGATTAGAAAATGGCGAGCAATTTGTCAACAGTTACTCAAACGAGCCATAATATTGTCTAAACAATTTTCTATAAATCAATGCGACGCCGTCTCGCCGACAGGATGCAATCAGCAGCAGCAACGACCGCAGACGCAGATGCAGGCAGACGCAATGCAATGTCACTTAAATGCCAGTCGACGTTCTAATGAGTGACTGACTGCCGTGACCTGAGCCGGCCGGGCCCCGAGCCTGGCTTAGTGGCATTCGACCTGCATATCCTCACACAATTGTGATTGTGTGTGCGCTGCATTTCCTTTGTCAGACAGGACAGCATCCGCTTTTCTTATTTCTTTCGTGAAATTGGATTTTCACAGCTGGGAATGCATTTGGTGCATTTAATGCGCTTTATATCCATTTGCAATGCTCTTGTTCAATTTGTCACAGTGAGAAAATTCTATTTACAATTGAACAATTTCAAGGCTCATCATTTCTTCTTTCTTCTCTTAATTACAAACGTTCGTCTTTAGTCTGCCACGCATATTTCGCTCATTTCCATTTGGTTGTTGGGTGCGTGCATTTTGCACGTTTCCCGTTTCACGTTTCAGATTTTCGACACCTTCAATTTGGCTGCGCATCGTTAAGCTATCGCTCGGCCCAATTTCCGGTGGCCATTTTGCTGTCGAGTCGTGTAATTTCCTTTGCAGCCACTAAACTGCATGCGGTTGATGACAGATAAAACTTCCTTTCCACCAAAATGCTCTTAACCGCAAATATCCCAACGAGAGCCACATGAATAATTCCCAATGGCAGCTTCACCTATCCTTTCACTTCAATTTCCCTCTCGCCCTCTCTCTCTCACTCACTCATTGCTGCTGTTGTTGTTGTTGCCCAAAATGGCCGACAGAAAACTTGTGCAAATGCATTGAATGATTTATTTGGTGCGATTGCTTCAAATAGTCAAACAAACACACACACACATACACCCACACACTCACATAAAGAGACATACGCCAGCTGTCCTCTCTGTCTCTCTTTTGGCAACTAGTACTTCAACTGCGTGAGAGTAATCAAACATCAGTTGGCGTTTGCGGTCGACAGAGGGCGCCCCTTTGAGGCTTTGTGCATTTTAATTGGCCGCTGCGAATGCTTGTGCCAAGTGTTTTGATTGCTTTGTCATTGCCGGCGAAGCGCACTAATCAGCGTCCCTCCCTCACTCACTCACTTACTCACTCTCTCTATCTCTCCCTCTCTCCTGTTCACGCGCTCGCTCGCTTACTTTTGCAGTCTGTGTAAGAGTGAAGCATTTATTAATTATAAATGCCTTCGATTGCTCAAAGCGCACGATAGGGGGCGCTGTAAACGTTTTAGGTCCATAACAAAGGGGTATATTAGACAAAGCAAAGGATTTCATTTGCAGGCGAATGGAAAGCTAATAGTAAAATGAATACCTTAAACCCATGATACCCTGGATTATTAAATGAGACAGAGTTGTATGCACATTTGATATGGTTTGATTAAAAATTTCCAGTTTTATATGAATAACAGTTCTCCAGGGCATCTGGCTGGTCGACTACACACAACTGATTGCCGCATTTGAACTTGTTGTATGAACTATTTGCCATTGATTTCTTTTGAACGCATCAAAGTTAACATCGCAGCATGCCATTGCAGTCCATTGAAGCTGAAGTGAATTTCTCTCTGGCAAAGCGAGCAGAGCAAAAAGCATTTCAATTGAGATTTATTGCGGCGTGTTTGGGGAGGGATGGAGGGAGGGAGGGAGCCTCCATTGGGATAGATGAGGGTAGAAGGTGGAAGGTGGCAAATGGGAGATGGGAGGTGGGCTATAGGGTCTCTCCCAGTTGCTTTTGCATTTTGCACTACTTTAGAGAACTTCACGCCCCGGCAGAACCAAACAGAGGAGACCCAACAGAAGCTGTGCCTTTAGTTGAGTTTTAGATTGAAATTTATTGTAAAGTCCCCATTCTCTGTCTCTCCCTCTCTCTCTCTCTTGTTCTCCTTCTTTCTCTCTCTAGCCTGCTGCCTTGCTTTGGCCAAGTCAATTCCTTTGATTTGTGGCGCTTTTGCGTGCAATTTTTTAAATTGAAAATCACTACCTGCACAATCCTTTTTACATCCTGCGAGCTCAACGCTCACTGCGCCCAAATGAATTCGTTTCGTTTCGTTTCGTTTGGCTTCGCTTGGTTTTTGGCATTCGCTTCAGTTTTTATTTTTGTGAAATATGCAGAGCGCGTATTTACTTTTATCGTGATTTATGCGCCACAATTGATATTGAGGTTAATAAATTGAAGACCAAAGCGAAACGAAACACACACACAAACACACACACACACACACACACACGCACACACAGAGAGCTGAAATCAGAGCCAAATTGAGCTCAAGTGCAGCCAAGGCATTTTCAATTTCTATTTCCATTTGGATTTCTCAACAATTTTAAAGTTCATTTTATGGCTTCCAATGGGCGTGAAACGAAAAGGTCAGCTAACTATTTAACCCTTTTTCTGGGCAAGTATTTTTACGACTTACGGCTGACCTTGACAAACGGCTGACCGCGATTGCGACTTTCCGAATGATGGTCACAGGATGTTAGGGTTCCGTATTCTGGGTAACCTTTCTCTGCTTCTTCTTCGTCTTCTGCTTTTGTTTGTTTGCATTTCCTTTTTAGCCCGAAAACATTTTGTTTGTGAACCGCCCAGAGGTTAATGCTTTGTGTGTGTCTTTGACATAACTCTTAAACAGATCTCTCCCTATCTCTCTCTCTCTCTCTCTGTCTCACTATCTCTTTGTTTCACTGTTTGACGCAACTTGAATTCGGTTAGGTCAGCTAGGTGCTAAGTGAGTTTTCGACTACTCCAAAAACAGCTGCGCAAATGCAAATGTTACCAATGTGTGCTATATGGATTGAGTCAACAGGGAAGTGAATAGGTCGTTGGGTTCTTGTATGAAAGAGTAGTTTTATATATATAGATTGTTAAAAAGAAATATATTTCAGATAGACACGTTAAACAGAGTCCATAAAAAGTCATTAGTATAAGATTTGTATGAAGCCTAAATTTTATTCCATTGTTCTTGAAGAGGAAATGTGGAAAATATTTAGATCCAGCCTATGAATCAAGTATGATCTAAATGCATTAAGCCTCATCAACTTATGAATCTATGAATCACATACGATCTAAATTTTATATAATTCAGCTGTAAATCATACAAGATCTAAATTTAATTAGATGTCTTACCTTTTAGCACATATATAAAGTGATTTAGTACATCTTGAGTGTTAATTACAGCTTTAAATGTTAAGCGATCTAAGTTTGATTTGGATAATATAAAAGCTGAATCATATATGATCTAAATCTCAGTCAGTTTTTCTCAGAAAGATAACATTTATAGCTAAGCCATGTATTTAATTTTATGTTTTTATAAAGTCACAATTCTGTTCTTAGCTCATAATCACACATACACGCGCCGAATGCAAATCGTTTTTGGCCATAAACTTTTTATGATAATAAACACCAGGAAAGCTGCTCGAGAAACTTTGTTCCAGCTGGCTCAACACCTCATAAATATGATTTTAATCGATTTGCATTGTCACAGGTGAATAAATTATCTAAAGCCAAAGTTCAAACGGCGTGCAAAGACGCAAAATATATATACATATGAGAAAACAATGAAAAAGCAATCAAATGATAAAATGTTTAGTCAAGCCGCAAAGTGAGAGACAGAGACAGAAAACGAGAGAGAGAATGAGGAGAGTACCAAAGTAAATTGTAAACTTTATATACGAAAAATAAAGTTTATTTGCAAACAAACGAACGAAAAACAAGACAAAAGAAATTTGTGCATATTTTGTGAGCAAGTTGATAAAATGGAACCAGAACTGGAACTAGAACTAGAACTAGAGCCGAACTCAGTGCAAACTGCAAACAATGCGAGTTAATGTAAAAACAAGACGCTTAACACAGCCAAACTTTGATGTCGTTTGTATAATTTTCTATATATGTATATCTATATATGTATACATATATAGTATCTCTGCTGATTCTTCTACTTTTACTTCTTCTTCTTCTTCTTCAGCCGATAAACTGCTGCATTTGTAGTTGGTCAAAGTCCGTTTGAGCGCTGCCTGCATTGCCCTTTGGCATCTCCCTCTATTGTTATTATCTGATTTCGAAACTGCATTGGGACCCCAAACCAAGTCGCTCTCTCTCTTTCTTTCTCCCTCTCTCTCAGCTCCCTGAAATGTGAAACCCCAGCACGAGCAACTTCGACTGCCTCTGCTTCTGCTTTTTCTCTGTCCCTTGTTTTAGCTCAAAGTTTTCTGCTCAGCTCTCGTTCTCTCTCTCTCTCTCTCTCTCTCTCTGCGTCTGTCTCTCTTTGGCTTTGGCAGAGTTGTCGCTCGATTTGGCTGCTACAGTTGGTTGATTTTCACATGACTCCCCTCTCGCCTCCCCACCGCCCTCTCGCCCTGCCACTGCTTAGGGTCGCCTCATGTGGCATGTTGCACATTCTTTGCGGCAACTGCAATTGTTCCGCATAGTTTGCGCCAAAGTTTTGCTCATTTGTTCAATTGGAAATTTCGTACGTAATTTTTCTCATGTTTTGCCTAAATGAAATTGGCAACAGTCTGGGCTAAGTGAATTGCATGGCACACATTTTGGTAAGAATTCGAGCCAGTTCGACCACAATTCGAATTAATGCATCAGCTACCAAAGGACTCAATAAGCCAGCTGCTAGACAAGTTAGAACATGAATATATGTAATATATATTATACAGTTATACAAAATATACACATATATGTATGTATGTATATGTGTATGTATGTATGTGTGAATGTATGTATGTATGTATATTCACATCTAACCAATCAGGCTGGCAATAAATTTCAATATTTTTACATATTTCTTTTTCCTTGTTCTTGTTTTTTTTTTTTTTTTTTTTTGTATTTTTGGGCCACCCTAGCGCACTTATCTATGCGGGTTATCTCATTTGGCTCCACTGACATGGGTTTATCTACCATGAACGTCGCGTCTCGTATTGCCCACACAAAGCTGACTAAACATAATAGCTCTGCTTCACTCTCTGTAAAAATGGTGTAAATATTTTGGTCGATTCCCCCTCTAGCTCTCCTCGGCCTCCTGCCCCCTCTCAGGCGTTTATTGCCCTCATTAGAGTGGCATCGAGTGCTGTCGAGCTGTTATATCTTAATTATTTTAATGGTTTATTATGATCCGCATGCATTTCAGCTCTGCATCTCCATCTCTCTCAGTCTGTCCCTCTCTCTGTCTCTGTCACTCTCGCGTGATTGACAATTATTATATTTCGTATTGTTTTCGAACAGTTGCGATAATGATAAGCGGTAATAATAAGAATCTATATATGTTATTATTATAATGTTGTGTGTGCCATAAATTGTTTTTGTTGCGAATTCATGAGAAATTATGGCAGCAAGTGTAAAACATTGCAGGCGAGTGTATCCAACTGCATAATACTCGCTTAATTTGAAATTACATATTTACTAATCTAACATAAACTAATGGAAGAACTATTGAGAAGTTTACCAGGTATCGAATTGGTATATGGTTTATGATCCTCAAACTGTGAGAGGTATAGATAGAGCGCTCGATGTAAATATTGGTAAATAAATATAGTGTTATAGTGGAAGCTATAGTTTTTTTCCTAAGATTACGGAAAATATAATAATAGAATAGTGATTAATAAAATTTTAGTAATATCTGTACATATGTATAATATAATAGATATATGTGATAATAATTTAGACAGCGAAAAATGTAGATCTAGTTATAAAATTATAATGAAATAATACATATATAAATAAGGGTATATAAACATTTATATATGTATATCCTAATGGCAAAATAATATACACAAAGATATAGTTACATATATAGATAATTATATACAGATATTGATACGGATCTCGATATAGCTTTACTTGATCTGTAGAGTAGGTCAAAGCATATAGATATACATAAATATAATAAGTATATATAATATGTAAACTAAATTATACCAATTTCTAACTTTCGAGGCTTAGCTGGAAACTGCCGGAGGAAATACTCCATATATACACACTTGTACATTTTCTGAGCGAGTATTAAAATCGGCTTTATTGCAGTTGCTAGAATTGATTCGACAAACACGCACATCCAGTGGCACGATTGGAATGTCTGGCACTCATTTATATATATAATATATATACTTACTATATATAGATCAACGCTGACATTGACATTCCAGAGTTCTGTATACACACATACATATATATATATATATATATATATATATATATATATCTATATATATATTCATTGAGATAGGCGTCGAGCGTCGCGCGTTAATTAATTGAAATACTAACATGATTAAGCTGATCTTTGACGCGCTGCGTCCAAGCAATCTTTAGCCCTGATCTTCTTTTACGACCTCGGCAACAGTTTTGCGCCCATTAACGATCTTCTATGATCTTCGATCTTTGTTTTCGTCTTTTGGCGTGATAATGTTCATCTACATAACAAGTTCCGCTGTTGGCTAGGCCTCGACTAAACATGACTTTTATTACACAGTTTTTATGATGATCAAAGCGATCTTGTTGTGATCGTGAAATATTGAATAAAAGTGCTGAGCTGCCTATCTGTGCTGCGATAAAATGTTCTGTGATCTATGAAGACCTAAGTGATCTCTTTGGATATTTGAGACTCCATAGATCATGATCTATATAAATCTGTAATTTAGACTTAGAATTCTATATTTGCTGATCGTATATTATAATCTATAACGATCTATACAACATGATAGATCGAAATATCATATATTTAGTGATTGTGATATATTATAAAGATCTATGCAAAGTGATCTTTATTAACAGATCTTGTGATAGCCAAATATGATTATCTAAAATGTATCTAAATTTTAAGCTGATCGTACAGATAATTTCTCATAGTTTACTGATCAGCAAAGATATTGAATATAGTTGATATAGCATGTGAACAAGTTTTGATCTTTTATCTTTTCTCTTGCTGCTGCTATCGATCAATCTTAATTGTTTTTTGCTGAAGATTGATGTGCCTTGAATTCAGCTCTGGGATGCTTGATCAACGATTTATGAGCTTTAAATTGATGGCTCATTTGTAATCCGATGTCAATTGGCATGACTGGGCAACAGCAGGACCAAAGACCAAAGAAATTCAATTGATTTGTCAGCGCTGCTGAGCAGCTCAAGCTGCCACCCAGGCTGTGTGGCTAAGACTAACTCCGTCCGTCTGTCCGACTGTCCGTTTCGATATCCAAGTGAGCTGTTTAGCCCAGGCCCTCAATGCGCATTGACAGCATTGGCGCGCCTGTTGCTCTGGCTCTGGATTTTGTTTTTGCTTTTGTTTTTGTTATTGCCTTTTGCACTGCCTTTTGCCTTGACTAGTAGTTAAGGCGAATTCCCCTTGGGCAGCTGCGACGACCACGTTGAGAAACAAACAAAGCGCAGACAATCAGCCCAGCCCGATCATCATCGAAGTAGTTGAAACAAAAGACAGTGAGAGGCAGAGAGAGCTGCAGAGCGAGGGAGATAGATATGTGTGTGAGTGTGTGTGTGTGTGTGCCACCCAGTGAAAATCACGATCAGGCTGCGCGCGTCTGACGAGCTGATGCCTGCCACAGATAGTTGTTGTTGCCTGTTGTTGTTGTTGTTGTTGTTGTTGTTATTGCCTGTTGCTGTTGGCTGCAACAACGACAGAAGCAACACCTCTTGTTAGTTTTGCTGATCATGATCATGGCATGGCATTCTCCCACTCCTCCCGTACCCCTCTCTCTCTCTCTCTCTCTCTCTCTCACTCGCTGGCTGCCCAGCGGGCAACTGATTGAAGCACGAGCAAGGTTTTTCGTCGCTCAATCATGAGTCGAGTTCATGTTTCACATTGCAAATCTGCGATCGGCGGCCGAGCGCTGACTGTGGGTGTATTTTGTTGCAACTGAAGGTCCTAACGTCCTGCCCACAGCAACAAGAAAATAAGAGAAGCAAACAAGCAAAAGCATTGTAAGTTCATTAGCAGCCAAGCGGCACGATTTGCTTGCCTCTTGGCTTCATCTGTTGTTACTGCTCCTCCTGCTGTTGCTGCTGCTGCTCCTCCTCCTCCTCCTGCTGCTGCTGCTGCTGCTGGCTCTTCTGCCTCGTCTTGTTGCGACAATCGAAATGCATATAAACATGAGATTTTTTTTCATTCTGCAATGTCTGCACATTTCCGACTCCTAACTAGGCAAAATCACTCATAGCCAACATTGAAGAAGAGTTGAGAGAGGGGACAGAGAAGGCAGAAGAGGCAGCAGCGAGAAGAACTGCAGCAAGCACCACATGTGGTGCTCCGTCTGGCTGGCTGGGCAAACCGGCTGTTGGCTTCCTTTGGTTTATACGGGGCTCCATTCCAATCATGTTCTGTTGCCACGATCGGATTTTTGGGCTGGGGGCACCCTGCAGCTAGCTACAGCCATGCACACACACACACACACACACACAGGGTGTATTGAACCGTGGACGAAGCCAAAAGTCAAAACGTGAGCCTGGATCGCGACCATTAAAACCTGCCTTGATCTCGCTCTCGCTCGCTCTCTCGCATTTTATCGCTCTTTTAGCGCAGGCGAATGACGCTAACAAGATGATGATGAAGAAGAAGCAGCCGAAGCAGAGCTCGAAGCAGAAGAGAAGGAGTAGGAGGAGGAGAAGCAAAAGCAACAGCAACTCGTTAGGAGCCCATGGCTGCTTGGCGGCGTTATCTGGTAACAACGTGTTACGAATTACTTTTAACAAGACCCTTAGCAGATAAAAACCAGAAAACCGGTTCACCAACCGCAAAGAGAGAGAGAGAGAGAGAGCTCTTGCGGCAGAGAGAGAGAGTAGCAGCACGGACGAGAGAGCCAGAGAGTGGAACGTGCGCTCATTAGCAATTTGTGAGCATGGAACGTCGTAGAGCGTGCACAGGAAGGGATTGCAATTAATGCGAGGGTTTAAGTCGTGTGATTATCGTGCACTGATAGAGGCCCCGGGCGCATTTAATGAGTGCAGCAACTAATAAGAGCGGAGCGGAGCGGAGCTGAGCTGAGCTGAGCAGAGAACGAACACCCTGTATATGCGAAACGTGCCTCAATCAGGCAGCAGTTGGTGTCGCCTCTGCTGCTGCTGCTGTTGCTGCTCCTCCTCACCCACCACCTTCCTTCCAAATGTCAGCAGGGTGCATGCTGAAGGAACCGCACGTTCCCTGATGGAAAAACATTTCAAAATTGCCTGGCATGCACGAAAGAGTAAGAGAGAGAGGGAGAGAGAGATGAGTGAAAAACCAGAAAATATGCCCAGACAAAACAGGGCGACAGAGGGCGGGTATGTCAGCCGCCCGATTTCGATGCATGCGAAATGCAGCACATGTCCAATGCGTAACGCAACGCTGTCAATCTAACGGCTTTTGTCAACACGGTGTCACATGCGAGCACAAATGTGGGGGTTGAGAAAGTACCAAACAGGAAGAAAAAGCAAAAGGCTAGAGATTTATGTATACAAGCATAAATATATAGAGATTTACAGAGAGAGAAGTGAAATACTCGTAATGTAAAATAATTCAATTGATTTCTTTTCTGCTCCTTTTAAACTTCCGTTAAATTGCAAAAACAAAGTGCATGCAAATTGTCACATTTGTTTTTGTTTTTGATTTGTCTTGCTCGCATTTATCGCATGCTATTTACAAATACAAACAGCTCGCTCGCCACTTGCTCCAGGCTGGCGCTCTCTTGGTTCGTCCGCTCTGCCTCAGTCACTCGCTCACTCAGTTAGCTCTTCTCTCTTGGTCCGCGAGCGCTGTCTGCGCTCAGCAGCCGCTACGCTATGTTGCGTTGACTCAGTTTGTTTTCGACGATCGCAGCGCTTGGTCGTGTCGCGTTCTTCAGTGTGCGGTCTGCCGGTCAAAGGCCAATTCGACGACTTTTGCGAGGCGCCTTAATTACACCTTTTAAACTTCAATTAATCAATTGAAAAACATAATAAAGAACGATAAACGTGTGTGTGTTGTGTAGCTTAAACAAGCAGTCGTCAGTATAGTAGCTATATGCGTATACACAGAAACACATATATAATAATACTTATAACTAAAACACGTGAAGAGGCTGTCATAAATTAAAAAGAAGTTAATAAAACAGCCGCCAAGTGGCATCAAAACAAGAAGCGCCAAACAGTGCGAGAGCCCCAAAACGAGTTATGAAAATACAAATTGTATGTTAGTGTGAGTGTCTCTCTGTGTTTATACAAAAATTGTTATAACAAAAAAAATATATACACATATAAATATAAAGAAAGAGAAACAAAAACAAGATTTGTCGCTTGTTATTGTTGTTGTTGTTGTTGTGTGATCTGTGATCGATGACGACGACAAGCGTCAACTAAAAATTGGATATTTTTTTATTTTGGCGCTAGGCCGGCGCCCGCAGCAGCCCACTAAGAGTGATAGTGACAGAGGCAGAGGCAGAGAGCGAAAAAGAGAGAAAGCGCGCGCTTGTCGAGCAGTCTCGGCTGTCTACTTGAGCCTGACACCTAGCCGCATAGATAACTCGTCGAGCTACATGAAATTTTAATTAAAAAATCTGTCCAAAAATAAAGACAAATTTACGGACAGCCAACAGGCAACAGCAGCCAGCCAGTAAATGTATCTGCAAGTAAATGTATCTGCATCTGCAGCTGCGTACGTGAAATTGGATTAACCTGGACGGTTGCACCTTGCTTGCTGGGTGTGTGTGTTTTTTTTTAAGTTTTTTAATTACCAGAGTTTCGGATTACCATCAGTCAGCAGCTAAACACAAATCTCAGGTATGTCTCGTTGCACTTGTATCTCGTTGTTGAGCAGATACACATGTATCTTTCACTCAAGCTCTCTGGCAATGAGCATAGCTGGCTGTCAATCAGCATTTGCAAGCGTCTAAATTGAAATGGGAAATATTTCAGACAATATTTGACAGCTTGATGGAAATTGTTGTTTAGAATATGTTTAGAAGCTCTAGAAATCTAGACAAATATTTCAAGAAAATTAGGCAAATATGTAAAAAGAAAAAATACGTGCACTAAGATGCAAATTCAATTTCCTTAAAAATGCTGCTGACTATCAAAAGTTTACATGAACTTTTAATTATTTTTTAAATACAAAATTCCCGCACGAATTCTCTCATAGTTTACATTCAGCAAAGGCCAAGTGTTTTTTGCTCATAATTTCCCTTACAAATTTCCTTTGAGCAGTTAAGTTTGTAGCACAGTTTAGTGATGACAATTTGCTTAGCTAATTTGCCTGCTTAAGCGATTCCTTCTTATAATACATGCGCGCTCTCTCCTTTGCTCACTTTTCAAATGTCAATTCATTTGTTCACTCTTATACTTGGACAGTTATGCATACGGTTTGTTGTGATTGTTGTTGTCATTCTTCTGCTGCTGCTGCCTATATATATGTTTTTTTTTGTATTTTCTGGTAGCTTGCGCGTTATCTCTGTGCATTTTTGTTGATTTCGATTGCCTACCTACCTACTACTACTGCTGGGGCCGCGCAACGATTGTTGCTCACCTTTCGTTTCATTTCATTTCGTTTAGTTTCGTTTTTCCAGCGTGCCGTTGGCCATTGTTTACCCAACAAAGAGTGGAGCCAAGAAGAAGCAGACAAAAAATTGCCTCTTCTGCTGCTAGTTGTTGTTGTGATTGCTGTATAAATTTATGTTGTTGTTGTTATGCTATGCGTATATTTTCGTTTTTCGTTCGAATCAATATTGCTGTCAAAAAATGAATGAGGTGGTAGTTAGGGTGGGGTAAGGGGTGTTGGACTCTGTCGGGGGAACTGAAATCTTATCTCTGTGCGTGGCTGCCATGAACATTATTTCATTATTTGTTGTCAAAGTTGGCTGCCGTAGCGACTACCTATGGAAACCTAGAGTTATTTTTGGGCAACTCTTCAAATGTTATTGGGGCCAAGCGACAGCTACAGGTGGCAAACCAAAGAGAGGGAGAACGAAAGAGAGAGAGAGAGGCAGCGCGAGAGCCAGTGCATGTAAGTGAGGGCAGGACTACCTGCATCAGTAGTGTAGTGTATGGCTCATTAATCCCGCCTGCAGATGCTGATGGAGCGATAACGATAACGATAAACCAATTGCATGTCGAGACGAAACGATTTTCAAATGCTCAGCGAGCGCATTTTTCTTGGAGCTGCGTCTCGACTTGGCTTGGCTGGTTTTGTTGGAAGTCTGCGGGTCTGCGTGCCGCTCGACTCTGGCATTTGGAAAATTATAGTTTTTGTGG
The DNA here is from genome assembly GCF_054131065.1 of Drosophila arizonae. NCBI lineage: Eukaryota > Metazoa > Arthropoda > Insecta > Diptera > Drosophilidae > Drosophila > Drosophila arizonae. The sequence goes on from NC_142924.1 coordinate 16,259,542, forward strand.
CCATAAATTATGCGTAACGTGACACCTTTTCCATGTTAGCGTCGACGACGACGACGACGACAACGATCAGGGCAACAGGTTTGAGGATCGTTGCTGTCGTTAATATTTTATTTCAATTTCTGTTTATTTGCTTTGCGTGGCCACAAAATGATTTCATTAAATTTCAGTTAAATGAAACAAGCGAAAAAAAAAAAAAACAAAATAAAACGAACATTTTAACGACAGACGCGTTCAAGGTCTTGGGCCTTAGTCAAAGGAAGTAGCCAAAGGTGCAAAAAAAAAAAAAAAGAAAGAAAACGACAACAGAAAAATATCAATTTACATACAACAGAGTGGGAAGGCAATTCAGGACTGGAAGGGCAATGGCAAAGGCAGAGACGAGAGCCAGGCAGAGCGAGTAGCGCAGGCAGAGGCAGCGAGAGAGAGGCAGCGAGAGCGAGGAGCCCATGCAGCGGCAGGCTAACTGCAAAATGGGAATTGGAATGGGACTGCCTGCTGGCTCAGCCTGACTGGAACTGGAATGGGACACCATGCGGCGCAGTTTTTCTCTTTGTTGTTTGCTTTTTTTGTCGTTTCGTTTCTTCGGCTCGTGTTTTTTTTTTGCAGCCCGCACATTGCAATTCGAAATATTGCGCAGTGTCACACAGCTAAAGGATCGGACTTCATGCTGTGGCCAAAAACACTCAAATGCCAGACGAGGCTCGCCTTTGACTTTGTCAAACTCGAGGAAGCCTCGCCTCCCGAACAGGTGATCGTCGGGCTATCCGGGCTACCTGCATCCCATGATCATAAATTATGTTTTTGTTCGATTGCTGTTTTATTGCCGTTCGCCTCGACTTGCCGCGGCCCATAAATTCTCTTGAGTTGTTGTTTTTTTTTTTTTTTTTCTGTTGGCCGTTTTTTTTCGCAGTTAAGTTTGCTTTTGGGTGTCGCCCGCTTAATTGTGCGGATTATCTCGTTGAAGTTATTCGTGTTTCTCTTCTCTTCATGTTGTTGTTGTGTTTTCTTTTTTTGTCTACAAAATTTATTGACAAGCGCTTTGACACTCAGTCAGTCAGCCAGTCAGTTAGTCAGGCAGTCAGCCACTTGTCACATTCGCAGTCGCCGAGTTGAGTTGTCATTTGGTATCCTGCTTAACATTTTTGCGACTCCATCAGCCGGCGGCTGTCAAATGGGCGCTAATGTGCATACTAATGTGATACGCACACACAAGCACACATACATAGTACATACCTGCATGTGTGTGTGTGTGTGAGCATAGCACGCTTAGACGGAGCGGAAACTATGCTCACGCCCTCGCGTCTATCAATTGGAATGAAACTTTTTAGTACAACTGCATTGGAAGTGTGGGCGATTCGCTTATAGGTATATTCTATCATTTTATATATGTAGCATAAAGATTTATGGTATGATTATATTATAAAATCGTATAATCTTTTGAAAGAGATCTAAATATGATATATAATAAAATATATGAACGATATGATATGATTATCATATCATTTATTATATATCTCATATCTATTTATCTCTATCTCCAGCTTATTTTAAAGTCCATATATAAGCATAAACTAATATGCCTGGCTGCATTAGGGGTATTCAGTTTTTATTTTAACAAATTTCCGACTTCAATATATTATACAAATAGACTTAGAGTTTTTACTAGACCAGTGCCTAGCTTCGTAGCTCTATTTGGTGTTTTCTCTTTTCCTTTCTATACTCTACTCCACTCTCTACCACCATCAGTTGTCCCGGTATAGTTTAGAGACAGATCATTCCATATGTAAGAACGTCCTTCCCGAACCTCTCAGTGCACCCTAATTACGGAGCCCACTCCAAGTTGTCTTTGGTGGGGCTGAGTTTGTGTTATTGACAAACAAGTTGTACTTATGTTGATATTGGACTCAATCCAGGAGGCAACGACTTCAACGAGCTCACGTTTTTGGACAACCGATAATTTCCATGCAGCCCGAACAGCGCGGCCCTTATAATTATAAACCCATTTCCAGGGCTCTTGGCTCAAACTCTTGTTTAAACAACATGAGCTGGCTGCAATAACAACAAGACAACAGCAACAACAACAAGAACAGCATATTGATTAATTTTGACCACAAGGCAGCCCGCAGAAGGTAACAAGAACAGAGGAAGGGAAAGGAGGAGGAGCAGCAGGAGTAGAGAAGAGGAGGGCAGGGCATGGCCGTGGTCGGGTCGTTCATCAACTTGGCCAAGTCAGCGAGTCCGTCTACTGCAATTCATCAAACTTGTAACTCGCGTTTCCCCAGAGTCTCTCGATTCTTTCGATTCTCGTTTGTCTGATTTATTTTGCAGCTACTTCGTGTCATTAGGCCCCCAGCTCCAGTCCCAGTCCCAACTCCACGTTTTTTCGGTATTCAATTTGACATAATTGCTGCATTGATCATAATTTCATAGGCAAACGCAAATGCCTGGGCCAGTATTTGTTTTTAGTCGCGGGATATTTGAATACGCGCGGCTGTTGGCCCCGGCTATTAGCCGGATTATTTATGAGGTCTTGGCCCGTTTGGATAGGCACAGCAATTAGCCACGTCCGAAAGAAAACAAGCTACTCATATGACCGTTTATTTATATCAATATAAATATTTTGGTAATTTGTTTGGCTGAATTAAAAAAAAAAAAAAAAATTGCAGTCTCTCTCTCTTTCTTCCGCTCTCTGCCTGTCTGTCTGTCTCTTTTCCTCTCAGTTTGCAGACGCGCCTCTCGGCGACTTCAAATGTTTTTCAAACTTGATTTTAAGCGCAAAAATTTGTTGTTGTTGTTGTTGGACTTTTACTTAAAGCCATTGTTCAAAATTTAGCTCGTTATTTGTCTTTGCTCAACAATAGCTACAACAACAACAGCAACGAAAACGAGGCGTCAAATTGCGTTTTAATGGCATTTTGGCTAAATGCTTTTTGTTTATAAAGGGCTTCTATTTATTTATATATACCCTATGTATAGAGTAGAGTATTATAATACAGTCAGCAAATGTGTAGCGCAAAGAAGAAGAAGACGAAAATGAAGTCTGTGCGCTTATAAGCTAAACAATCTATGCAGTATTATATATATATAGTATATATATATATATATATATATATATAGTAGTATATACAATCTACATATTTTATACAAGTTTTTGGTAATCCAATCTGTGTAGATTCCGAAGTAACATTTGACTTTAACTATTTGATATAGTATATATCTATGTCTTGAATTCACATTTTATTTATATACATTTACTAGATGATAATAGATCTATCTATCTATATATTTTGTACAGACAAGTTTCATATTTTGTTACGCTCGACAATAAATTCTTTGTGTTGTTTATCGTGGCATTTATTATGCATCGTTCGGGCTGTCTGGCAACAGGCTATCAATTTTTCACCATGCCCAACTGCCAAGATACATCAAAACACAAAAAGACACAACAACAACAACAACAACAAAGCAAATACAAATAAAAACCAAAAAACTACATTTTAAAGAAGTTGAAGAAGAAGGAAAAGAACAGCTGAACAACAGCAAAACTTGTTGCTGTCTAACTGTGTCGCCAAAGTTGTCAACATTCTGTTGTTGTTGCTATTGTTGTTGTTGTGCAGATACATTCCATAAACTAAAATGACAAACAACAATAGCAACAACAACAACAAGGTTAGTGCCTGTAGAACTGATGATGATTTATGAGCGTCAGAAATCAAGTAGAAAATTATGGTAATAGCGCAGCGGGGTAGCTAATGTGTAGCCCCATTCATAGCCCCTACATCGAAACCCTGCCAAAGTGCACCCGAACCCCACTGAAACCTCCCCCCTCTCTATCTCCGCCCTGCTGCAGCTAGACAAAGATAATCGAGAAATGAGCTCGAAAACAAATAAATGAGTTTTAACTAGAATTTAGTACACCAAAATCGATATTTATTCTAGTCTGGGTTTTTTTTTTTTTCAGTGACTGATCGAAATAACGTTCAATGAAATATTGAAACATGTTTTTCCAAATATTTAATATGCTAATTGCCAATGCAAATATCGCGCATACGCCTCGTTGAGCAATTTGCATTTATTCAGAAATGAATCGAGGGAAAAACTAGACAGAAACAGAGAGAGAGACAGAGGGAGAGAGAGAGAGAGAAAAAACTGAAAGTGTCAGCTTATAAATTCAAACGGGCATGACATGTGGGTGAATAGACACAATCACCCGCTCCCCCTCTCCCTCTCTCTCTATCTCTTTTACACTCTTGTTGATATTTATGGCAGCGGGGGCAGCGGAGGGCAGCGCGCGGCTATCTAATTCATTTAGCAGCATAAAAACCGACGACCAAATGACACCTTGTTAGGGGTTTGACTTATGGTTGCTTTTTCTCCAAGTGTGTGTGTGTGTGTGTGTGTATCTATGTGTGTGTGTGTGGGCTTAGCTGGAAATCTGGCAACTAGGTGTTAATTTTGAACAAGAACAAATGCTAAAAGCTAAAGAAAACACGCATTTAAAACTGAAATGAAATGAAATGAGAAATAAACAAGGCATGCGGGCAAGCGAGCCAAATGGAATGGAAATCGAATGGAAATGACAATGAAAACATAAATAAATAAACAGAAAATCAAACATATTTAACATATTAGCTACACAAATTTGGTGGAAACCAAAATTAGAATGGAAATGACAATGAAAATAGAAATAAAAATAAATAAAATATATAGACAATTGGAGTAGACAAATAGTCGACATTTAATTTAAGGGAAAATAATTAAAGAAAATAAAAACAATGGAAAAGAAATAAATAAATATAATAATAAAATAATGAAAATACGAATCGTAAACTAATTTATATTGAGGAAAAATAATATTTATTCAATATGGCAAATAGAAAAAATTGAGAAAAATAAAAAACTAATTGAAGCAAGGAAATTTTTTATTATTATTATTATTATTATGCCTGAAGGCCTTTGTCGCTCTGGCTTAAAGAAATTGTTACTTAGAATTAATTTTTGGTAACAATAAATAAATAAATAAATATTATTATTATTATTATTATTATTTTGTTTTTTTTTTTTCTAATATGAAAAGTACAACAATTAATATCTATTAAATTATTTCTAAATATGCCAATTATATATATTTAAAAAAAATTGTAGCCAACAGCATTTAAATTATTAATAGAAATACAAAATTTTCAAAAAATTATATATAAAATAATACACCTATAGCTTAGAGCATTTGGAATATTAAAAAAAATGAAAAGATACATGAATATATATTAATATATATTTAAAGCACATAAATTATATAAACAAGTAAACAGAGTATAAAATAATCTTTAGCAGTCTTTATAAAAAAGCGCATAAAATATGCCATTTATAGTAAACAATTTAATTAAAACAAGGCTGCAGATAAGGGCAGCGGTTCAGCAGCTGCATGAACAGTTCGATTCCATTGAAATCAGTTAAGAAAAACGAAAAGAAACAAATATAAAATAAATAAAAATAAAGGAGGCAGGGAATATATAAAAAGAAACGCGACGAGTTTAAGCAGAACTGAGCTGAGCATCTGATGCGGGAGATGCTGGACAGCAGGAGCAGAGCGATTCGCAGCAAGAGCAAGAGTCAAGCATCATTAATTCTCACCCAAGTGAGCAGCAGACGCAGTCAGCTTCGTCTCCTTCTGCTGCTGCTGCGGCTGCTGCTGCTTCTTCTTGCTCTGCAGAGATCTGTGCATATTTCCAATTAAAGCCACTCGCAGCTCTAATGAACTTGGAAGATATCAATCTACGCGCTGTTAACCCTAAAAACCGCAGGCAAAACAAGCCAAAGAAAGAAAATGTCAGGCTAATTAAAATGAACGAGAGAGAGAGAGAGCTAGAGAGAGACAGCAAAAGAGCTGAGGCATGCAATATATGTATGTATATATATAATTCATAATGAAAATTATATCTCAGCCAAAAGTGAATTATGTATCTGATGCTGTGAGCGAGCGAGAATCAAATTAATTTAAATGCTGCTCGAAAATAGACGGCATAGAGAGACACGTGTGTGTGTGTGTCTGCTACTTGTACAGCTGAACTGCACATGTACGCATCTCACAGATACGCATCTGAGTGTTGCATGCGAGGCACACACAGATACACACATGTGCGTGCAAAGGAAGCGCGTTAAAACAAACAAAAACATATTTTTCTTATAAACAGAGACGCAGTGAAATGAAATTATTTTATTTTTCAGGCCGACGTCAGTTTCTTTTGTATCTGTATCTATAGCTGGCTGCAAATGTATCTGTAGCTGTAGCTGTAGCTGTATCTGTATCTTTCTCTCTCGCATCGAAACATAATTAATTTTTGTTTGTTTAAGGTCTGGGCCTGGTCTGTCTGCCGCTTCCTGCGACGATGAGTGTTATTTGTTTTTCTTCTCTTCACTTCTCTTCTATCTCTCTCTGTCTTTCTCTTTTTACTGCCTGCTCCTTGAGCTGCTGCTCATTGGAATTTCAATTTTTTTTTTAAATAACATATAATACATATTCATTGTGGCTCGTTCGCGCTGAGCATTTCAATTTGATTTTATTTTTTGTGTTTATTTTTTTTTTTTCTTCTTGCCAGTCATAAATTTAGCGAGAAAGTCATAAATTAAACATTTTGGTAACTGATACGAAAAATTTGCAATGCATGTTTATGATCACATATTGCTTAAATGCCATTTATTGACAGAGACAGACAGCGAGATTGAGAGATAGAGCGACAGAGAGGCAGATAGATGCTCATAAATTATGCGCTTAATTAATTGGCTTGCCCATACATATGGCATATGGCTCTGGCTCTGGCTCTGGCTCTGACTCTGGCTCTCGCTCTGGCCCGAGAATCGTCCATTTAATTAGGCTGCGTCTCCGCAACAGCTTCACAATCCCCTCTGAGATTTTTTGTTTTTGTTTTGTTTTGATCTGGTCGCGCTGGTCAGGTTGTTGTTTGAATAGATTTCTATTGAAAGACATACTATACAAAGCTCAAATTTGGTATTTGTATTTCGTTTCGCGGAATTTGATTTTCGGTTTTTATTTAGCTTGTTGTATTATATGTTTTTTTTTATTTATGTGACAGGCCGTGTTAGATCTGCTGATCAGAGCCATCCAAATAAACTATGCGCTGTTTGTCAAATCTCATTCGGCCATTAATCTAGGCGACAACATGGCATATTATAGCCCGATCTAGCCATAGTTTAGATATTGATTTTTGCATATTGATAAAAGTTTATGAGCTGGGTTTATTTTTGTTTTTTATGTAGTCTTTGTGAAAACTGAATACTAATGGCCAAGCTGGACTGGTTCGATAAAAATATTTGTTAAAACTGTTTTACGTCTTGTTTATACTATATATATTTAAATGTGCATAATAAAAGCCGGGAATTTGAGCTTAAACAATATCTAATATAAAAGTAATTTAGTCAAATTTTATTTCTTTGAAGCGTGAGCCAGGGCTGCAAAACACGTAAAAGGTGTGTGAACAGTTTCAACTAATTTCCAGGCTCGTGCTTTCATTATTTGTATTTAATTTAAGCTTAAATAATGCCAAATTAAAAAGTATTTTATTCAAATTTAATGTAGGTATTTATAAACCAGGGCTGCAAACTCCAGCTTTATTTCCCAGCTCGTGCAGCAGTCACGATTCATTATCCAGCCGATATATCGTACAATGCAGCTATCGATGCTTGTTATCTAAATATAAATAATTGCATTAGCAATTGTTGGCATTGCATTTAATTTGCTTTTGTTCAGATAAAATTTCATCTGATAGTAAAAAGTACAACAAATTTAATATTTAATTATAGTTTTTAGTTTTTTTTTGTTTTGCGACCCGATTCGACTGCTCTTCAAAATGATAGCTAACAAGTAGTTTGGCAATTTCCACATCGCAATTTTTTTTCTTTTTTTAATTAAACAAAAGCGCAAACGTTTATAATTAAAAAATTGTCGTTTTATTGTCGTTTGCTTAACTTTATCAGCGGCTCTCGATTTCAGTTTGTTTTTTTTTTTTTTTTTTTTGCTGTGCTGTTACACTAGAGATTACACCTGGCAAATTGAAGGAGGTGGTATCAAAGGCGGCACGCAATTGAGTGTGCGTGTGCGTTTGTGTGTGTGGGTAGTAGTAGTAGACAGAAGATATTATTGTTGTTGTTGTTGTTGGAGTTATCTGCAAGCAGCTTGTTAGGCAAATCTTTGCCTGGCAGCAACACAAACACAGATACAAATACAATTGCGCAAGTATCTGTAGCTCAGTTGTGTCTTCTTTACACACATATACATATATGTTCTCTTCTTGTTAT